>NW_008332402.1:2265365-2270193 GCF_000622305.1 Nannospalax galili
AAGAATAAACACATTTTTAAAAATCCATTGGCTTGACTCTAAAGGCCTTAATATATGTAACAGAATTCACAAAACCCATGGGGGCGGGGGGGAGCCATGGGAAAGAACAGCTAGGGGAAAGGGTCTAAATATGATTAAAATGTATTGTATGAACTGCACAAAATTTTAATAAAAATATATTTTGAAAAAAATAGATACCAGGGTTGAAGGGGAAAAAAATCCATTGATTTGGTTTGTTTCTCGGGAGGACATAGGCACTCCTCTATGAACAAAGATTCACTCTTAAAGGCAGTTAAACACATTGCCTACAAATATTTGAGCAATTTCCACTAATATACAATTTAAACCATGTCTTCAAAGTAATCATTGGTAGTGTCTACCGAAAAGCTACATCCCATGATCAACCAAAAGGAAGTTAAAAAAAAAAACTCTATCAAAAGTTTCCATCATGGGCCTAAAGCCAACTTTGGACTTTCTTCAGAGTGCTCCAAGAGAGCTAGGACCTCAGAACCAACCTGTGATTTACAATAGTCAAAAAATATTTTTAATAGGTCTTTTTGAGACAGCGTCTCCCTGTAGCCCCAGCTGGCCTGTAACTCACTATGTAGACCAGGCTGGCCTTGAACTCCCAGAGATTTGGCTGCCTCTGCCTCTAGAGTGCTGGATTAAAGGTGTGTGGTATCACGCCTGGCACTAATACTCAACTGCTTATGAATAAGTAACCCAACTGGCATAACTATGTTCAAATTTACAAGCTCTTCAAACTGCTCAACTCAGCCAATCACTACCTTGATGAATATGATAATGTAATGCCAAGTGCCCTGTAATTTACTTACTTTAAAATATTCCTAAAATAAACCGGTCGTGGTGACGCACACCTTTAATCCAGCACTCAGGAGGCAGAGGCGGGCAGATCTCTGTGAGTTCAAGGTCAACCTGATCTACATAGTGAGTTCCAGGCCAGCTGGGGCTAAGGGAGACTCTGTCTCAAAAAATTTAAAAAAAATTTTAAATCCTAAATAAATACACAACTTCTTAATCACATGTCGCCAGTTCAGGGATGTTGAGTCCACATTCCAGAAGGCATGGTTTGTTCCATTGTTTGTGTCCTGAGACCAACAACACACACTGCTACTCGGCATACAGTCACTACTCCCTTTCACTAGGGACTCGTTGCAGGATCTCCACAGACACCACAGTCTGAGTGTCCAAGTCCCTTCCCTAAAGTAGCACAGCATTTGCACAGAACCTATCCACGTCTGCCTATGCTCTTTAATTCATCACCAGGTTGTTCAGTATACCTACAATGCAAATGCTATCCTGGTATTAGTAGTTGTTATGTGCTGTTGCTTAGAGAATAACAAGAAAATAAAGTGTGTACCTGTTCGGTACTTGGGCATATTTCCCCCAAATATTTTCCTTTTTATGTACATGTGTTTATATGTGGGAATGTGTGTACATGCACATGTGTTGTGTGACACTCTTCCTGGGGAGACATGAACACCCATCTATTCATCCCAGATAGGGAAACAATGACAGATCAAAGTAAGGATCCCACCAAAGTCCAACTTGGTGAACTAATGAGTTTTACTGGCGTTACTTATAGGAACAGAAATGACTCAGAGAAGGCTGCATCACCAAAAGCCCACCCCAGTATGAGTGACGGCTTATGAAACCTGGAATGCACTGCACTTCTTGCAGGTGGTTTGAAAGACTGGCTTTGTGTGGGTTCTAGGGATCCAACTCAGGTCCTCCTGATTGAGAGGCAAGTGCTTTAACAGTTGAGCCATCCCCTGGTCCACAAGTGTTTTCTATCTGAGGCTTACTCCGTCCTCATATTCAGAACCCAAACATAGAGGGACAACGGCACTGATTGCCAGAAGCAAATCTTTGGGTTTAACAGTGTTAACATGGTGAATGTTAAACATTAGACATTGGGCATCACAGGTAAGATTAAAAGTATACATGATACATGTGTGGTTGCAAATATTTTAAAGTCTTTCCTCAAGCATGAGTGAATGTTTAAGAAGTAAATCAAGACAACCTTTACCCTTAAAGTGGAGCCCAGGGTTGGCATCCTGTGCAGTCCTGCGCCCACTGTTGGCTATGCGGACTCTGGTTGCCTGATGAACAGCACACGGGTGAAGGATCCTGGTTCTGACATGCTCTATCTGCCTCCAAGTTCTGAGCAGCTAAGATGATAGAGCTAGTCTTCATTAAATTTAAGGAACTGCACAAGCAAATGCTTGTACACAGGATAGGATTTGTGAAAGCTGTCTTCCTATGTCATAATAGCAAGGCTGAGAATTAACCAATCCTCACCCACCTACACTTCTTCAACGGCCAATGTATCTTCCAGAAAGAATCTAAGACTTGTGTATGAACTACTTGCCCAAATTCAGTGCCACGTGTAGGTCTTACGTTCAAGGAATTCACAGCGGACTTCTTCTGGCCTTACTGCTGCTCAGAAGTCCAGATGCTCCTAGACTTCCCAGAGTCCTGTCTGTCAGTGTCTGTGATTCTGCCAACTACATCTGTATCTATCTATACTTGTAACACCTACATCTACATAATCTATTCTCTATCCATCCATCCATCCATCCATCCATCCACAGCCATACCTAAAGTTATGTACACTTAATGTGGTTCATCCACTAAATTTCTTCTATATTCTGGATCTTAAATGTTCCCAAAAGTCCGATGTGTTAAAAAGCTTGGTGCTCAGTTTGACCTTCTTGACAGGTGGTAAAAACTTTTAAAAAATAGTGTTTTGTGGGAGGTTTTAGATCACTAAGAGCATCCCCTCAAATGGAATTATGGGATCCCAGTCTCACTTCTTTTCCTTCCCCAGCAAAAGGTAATTGTGTTTGCTTTGTCTTATGCTTCCACCGTGATGGGCTACCTACCCTCACTAGACGTCAAAAAGCAATAGATCCAACTGAGCTACCCAAACCTGGAAATAAATAAAGTAAACCTTTCCTCTTTATAAGTTGATTTCTTTAAGTATTTTGTTACAGTAACAGACAGCTGACCAACATACAACTTCCTTTTATTCAATAACCTAATAAAGACCAGCTACTCAGCTCTTTTTTTGCATCAGGAGCAAACATCTTATAAAAGCCATATATTTCTACATTTCTTTTACATTTGTTTATTTGGATGGAGGATTGAAGGGGAAGGGCATACACATGCCACAGTCATCAGGTCAGAAGACAACTTGTGGAAGTCAATTCTCTCCTTCTGCCATGTGGGTCATGGGGATTGAACTCGGGTCATCAAGCTTGGTGGCAAGTACCCTTACCCACTGAGCCATCTCACTGGCCCTATTTCTATGTTTCTTAAATAACTAACACTTCTTTTAAAAGTTCTCACACAAGCCAGGAATGATAGCACACATCAGGACTCAGGAGGCAGAGACAGGTGAATCTTTGTGAGATTGAGGCTAGGCTGGTCTACATGTTGAGTGCTAGGTCAGCTGGGGCTACAGGGACACCTTGTGTGGCATAACAAAGAACCGGGCCCAGCTCAGGCCACCTGCCACAAGGGATGGGGAAAGGGCTTCTGCATATATGACGGCCCAGCATATGTGACGGCCCAGCGCAGTTGGGCGTGGCAATGACAACCTGCTGAGAGATGATCTACCCGGAGACACACTGCCATTGGATATCGTAGGACAGTGTGGCAAACCATGATTGGCTAGCCAACCCCTTTTAACCCCAAACACTTCCCAGAATAAATGAGTCCTCTGCTTGCTTTCACCCAACTCCCAGTGTCTGTGTCGTGACTCCGCGCCTCTCACCCCCATATCGGCAGGGACCCTGTGTCCCCTCTGGCTGGCTCTAGGGGAGGACAGTAACAACACCTTGTCTCAATAAGACCAAAAAAAAAAGTGTCCACACAAGGTAACATACTTTATTGTGGACCCAATGCTCAGAATATAGGAAAGAATTTCTAACTAACTGTCCTACATTTTCCTACTGACAGACAAATAGTTCTGACTGGCAAAGGAAAGAAATGTCTTGCAGCTGGATGTTTAATTCCAGGTCTTGGCCTCAGAAGCTTCTGGGCTTAAATTGTATTTTTTGTTTATTTGTTTTTCTTCCTCCAATTTTGTGATTGGGCAACTGTGTTCCCACCACAGGGCTATCCTGGCATTGCCCTTTGGAATAAACTGTCAGCATATTAATTAAGAAGGAAATACAAATCAAAATGTAAGCCTCTGTATTGCTTCAAAAATACAACATCATTATACAAGAGTGAGAAATAAACTTGGTTGCCTCAGCTTCTGACTGAGATTGGCGAGCCACTGTAGTCCTGCCACAGGGTGTAATTTACAGAACTGTAGACTGTACTTCCCCCCATTCTGCCTTCCTGACCCATCCCAGAAACCACCACAGTTGTTAAATATAGAGCTGTCCTTTATGGCCATAGTTCATGGCTAGTTATAGCACAAATCTTGACACCAAGTCAGACTTTGATGATTTTTTAAAGGGTACCAGTTAAGACTACTATAAGTTCAGAATACATTTTCCCACAAGTCTAGTGAAATTCTCCCATTCCTTTTCCCATAGGTTCTTAAATAAGGTTAAGGAATTCTTTTTCCCCATTTCCACAAATACAGCTTGCTTCAGTTTCTTCTTCTTCCTAATAAACATACCTGTATAGGAGCTAGGTAGTAACAACTCCAGAAAAAATTAAAAGAAGGTCATGGGAGAGAATACATAATCACATATTTCTTGGCTATATATAAAAAAATCAATATTGATGGTCATAACAAGTAAAAGAAGTTGTTATTATTTTAACCAAAGAAAGTAATTTAATTTCAGTC
>NW_008332402.1:2270208-2282980 GCF_000622305.1 Nannospalax galili
GTCATGGGAGAGAATACATAATCACATATTTCTTGGCTATATATAAAAAAATCAATATTGATGGTCATAACATGTAAAAGAAGTTGTTATTATTTTAACCAAAGAAAGTAATTTAATTTCAGTGACAGAGCGAGGGAGAAGAAATAGGGCCAGGGTACTGTCTGGGGGCTGGCAATTCAGTCGTCTCTCAACAGGCCATTCTGAAACAGTTCCAGGATTTCAGTTATCTGTAGTGAACCAGAATATGAAAATATTAAATGGAAAATTCCAGGAGCAAATGATTCATACATTCTAAATTCCAGATCACTCTGAGCATGATGAAATGTTGCATTTATCATCCCTTTGTCCAGAGTATACACACTGTATACGGCACCCACCCATTAGTCACTTAGTAGCTGTCTGGTTTATCAGATAGCCTGACATAGTCTTAACAATGCTTTCATTCCAGTAATCCTATTTTCCTTAATGGCCTTAAAATATAAGCCAATCTGGATACGGCAACCTAACAAGGGAATGAGAAAGTCTGCTGAGGTTACTGAGTAAAATAGGAAAAAAGAAACCCAGGCCCCACTTCAAACTTCAACAGTTAAAGCTACAGTGCAAGAAAAGTGCTTCATGAAGAGAGAAAGGGCATTCAGTGATTGAATTTGGTACCATCCGTGGTTGCAGGCCCTTACAGGGGATCTTGGAACCTGTTCTTTGTGGACAAAGGAGGGGCCACTGTACTCAGTGACATTCTCTTGTGAGGCTTGTAATGGGGAGAGAAAACCATCTTGTATGTTTTATTCAGAAGGTTTAGAACATTCCGGAGGAATGAAAACCTACAGAAGCATCTACCGAAATGTTCTCACATTTGTGTCAGACAGTTCATGTTTTCCAGGCAGAGCAGTGGCTATCGTGGTTCAGTCTTCAAGTTTCTTTGCAGTTTAACAAGTTTGAATATCAACTTCTGGGCTTAATGTCCAGCATTGTCTGTGACACCACTGCACAAGATAAGCGGCTTCTTTAAAGTCTGCCACTGGCTTTACTTGAGTTTTCCATTTATTAGCCCATCCCAGCTTTCCATTATTAACCCAGAGAGTTTAATGCAATTGAAACTATTTCATTTCTCATCCTGCTGCCTTTTTCAAACACCTGAATCACCTCGGTAACCAACGTACTCTTTCTACCAGCACATCCCAGCTTATCAGCTCTGTAAGATTTGTCAAATGAGCTGCTACCCTGTACCCAGGGCTTGTCCATACACTGACTCCTGACAGGAACTGGCTCCTCATGACCACCCAGGGAGAGACTGTCCCATCCTACTGCTTCTTGGACAACTTTTAGCACAAATGATTATAAGTTGGACCTTCCAGGTAACAAGCTTATTGGAAAGTGAAAATGTTTATGAAATGGAATCCTTGTGAAAGATCGGGGGGTAAGCATTAAATGCCTATGTATATGTGGTCAATCTGTGTCAGCCCAAGAGGAGCGGAGATCACCCTGAGAGGTGTCCTGTGCTGAATGAAATGCCAGGCCCCTTTATCACTTCCTTGTAACAAATGTATGAGCTCAGCCAGCCTGCTTTGCTCAATGGCTGGTGTCCTGAGAAAGGACAACCTTCACTTCAATGTCGAGCTCGATACTCAAGAGCCCAACTGCAGTGAGTCCTTTCCTGAAGGAGGATCTAAGCTGTATACAGTCATCATATGTGCATTGTGTCATTGTCTAAAATACTGTCATGTGACACAGGACTGTACCTCTGTCCACCACTATACGATTCTTACTCTGAGTTTACATTCTGATGAGGGAGAGAGACACATAGTATGTGGTTTCTGTTCAGGAGGGTATGCACAAGACACAGACTCAATACTACCAAGTGGAGAAAGGAACGGGCAGGAGGAAGTAGGAAGAGACACTTTCCAAGGACTCTCACTGGCACTGAATACTGTCCCCTAGAATCACAATTGTCTCCTCACCCCCCTTAGCGAGCTTGTCAACTTAAAAGGTCAAAACAAGACCAAACTCTGTGTAATATGTGTATTCACAAAAGGACAACTTATCTTTGGATCCTGAAATGAAAATAACTAAAATGATATTTGGCATCTTTCAACCACAAATGGTGAAGTATTTAGCCAAAGTGGAAACTAATTTGATTTTTCATGGAATTATGAAAGAAAGCCAAGAAAATGTCTTGGAGCAGAATATTTTATGCTTATTTAATTTTAAGGGTTTACTAGATTTTCTAACAATCATCAAAAAGTATTTATCAAGTGACTGTGCTTAGCAAGGCCCTTGCAAAAGAAAGAAATTTTACTGTGGAATGTCTTCTGAATTCGGAGTAGTCAATAAATCATTCTAACATCTAGATAAACCATTACTCAGAATAACCCTTGATCTATTTCTTCAAAATATGACCGCTAAGGTTGTTATAAATTTACTTATATTTTCCCTTCGTCGGAATTTTTAAATTACAAAAGTAGAATGTGTTTCAATTAGAAAGAGAGAGCGAGAGAGAGAGAGAGAGAGAGAGGCAGAGAGAGGGACTCAGCTTTGATTCCCAGGGGTGTCTCTTCGTTTCAATTTGAGCATTACGTGTATAGAAGAATCACATTGCGTAAGCACTCGTCTGTTTACTCAGTAGAACACAATTCCCTAGAACTGTTGAATAATTATAATATAGCACACTAACAGGGATATAAATAAAAACCACTATTAGCCCAATTCAATTAGCCACTGTCGAGAGCTGAGCTACTAGATCATCTTGATGGATCTGCCTTACAATGTTACGAAGAAATCATTCTTAATTCAATTCATCAGATTTCTTTTACTCCATGATTTATTGCACTGAATATACATGCATTCCATAAAAATATCTGTGGTTATAAATACATGTTGCTTAAAGATTATAAACTAGTCTATCAAGTTGTAACAGCTGAATGATAGATTCCAGACTCCAAAAGTTCTAGAATGTTTGACACTTACATGAAATCACTAAGAAACATTACCCACGAATGAAAAATTTGGGCCTTTCTAGGGTATTAATATCGTTAAGACATTCAGAAACCCAGGAACTGTGACGATTTTCTTCTCAGAGCCCTTGAGGAATGAGCAAGGAAGGCCTCTAAGATTCCTGAAGTGTAATGGAAACCATCAGCTATATTCTTAATCATATATGCAACAATAGAAACGATTGGCCTTGGATATTCACTTTGACTTTTCTGGTGTGGTCTTTGTCAAATGGCGGGCGAGGAGCTACTGCGATTCTGTGAGGCCATATGTGCATCTGGGTTTGATTTAGTGCATCTATCGAGTACTTGTATGCAATTTTTCAGACACATGGTTTTGCTTGTCTACTTTTTAAGTAAGTTCTGTTTACTTAGGCAGATGTTGCAAATTAGTTCTTAAAATATTTCAAATGAAGTAAAGAAATCCTTTCCAGTAGATCTAACTCTAATGTGAATTTCATTTCTGATTCACAAAGACAGGGCAATCCCAGAATTCTACGTAATTCTTGAGGGGAGAGCTTTTTAAAAATGTAATGACATTTCTCTCCTCTCTCCTTTCCTTCCCTCTGGTTTGTGTGGTTAGCGCTGCGCCATGGGGCACCCCAGGAATATTGGGCTACTCGGCGCTCAGTTTCGTTTCTGGCTGTAGAAGACGTGAGAGCCTTTAGGCTTTTCTCAGCTTCTTCAGTGTCTCCACTCAGCCAAAGTTCTATTCCGAGAAAAAGGACAATTAAAGCGACACTTATATCACATTTGTATGAATTTTATTAATTAGGCATGGAAGTTACTTCTTCAAATTCATCACAAGGGAGCATTAATTTGTAGGCTTTAAGCTTATCCATTTGAGACATTTAAAAATTGCTGTTTTGGACCAGGCGTGGTGGTGCATGCCTTTAATTCCAGAACTCAGGCGGCAGAGGCAGGCGGATCTCTGTGAGTTCAAGGTCAGCGTGGTCTACATTCTGAGTTCCAGGCCAGCTGGAACAGGGAGACCCTTTCTCAAATTAAAAAAAAAATGCAGGTTTCATTCATTATGGATAGGAAATATTTTTAGTTATTTTAGCATGACATGAAGAATGCTATAATTTGGTGCTCTTTTTTAATCAGCCCCATCAAAAAAGAATAAACTATATAAAAACATTTAAATTGAATGTAAGCTTCTCTGTCACATGTGTCAGCAATGTGCTCTTTGCCAGTGACCTTAAAAGTTTTGCCTCCAACTCACATGCCTCCAAACAGTCCTGCCCCATGTTTCCAACCATCTGTATTAAGATCCTATCTAGATAGAGCTAGATCCAGAATAGTTAGTCCACAAAGATTCAGATAGTCCTTCTACATCATGGGAGCAGGGGCACTTGGACCTCTCACTCAAAGTGTGGTCTGAGCACGGGCACCATGTGCTCTACACAAGAGTTTGCTAGAAATGGATCGATGGCTCAGCAGTTAGGAGCACTGGCTGTTCTTGCAGAAGAACCTGGTTTGAATCCCAGCACCCACATGGTGGCTAATAACCATCTGTAAGTCTAGTTCCAGGGGATTCGATGCCTCTTCTGTCCTCCTTGGGCATTGCATGACACTGGTGCACTTAGACACATGCAGGTGTAACACTCATACATGAAAAATAAATAAATAAATAAAAATAAATAGAAATGCTGACTCTTACCTCACACCAGACCTTTCAAGGTGCAATCTACATTTTAACAAGAACCTCAAGTGTTTCATTTGAAACATTAAGGTTTGAAAAGCATTAGACAAACTAACGGTTTTGTTTTCTAGTTCTCTGACTTTGGGCTCTGAGGCTATTAACAAACTACTTGGGTTTCAATGAATCTCAATGTTCTTATCTTAAAACAAATAATATGTCAAAGGTTCTTGCATGAGTACAAAGTCACAGTAACCTGGGAGAAATAAGCTCTGATGTTATATTGCACAGTAGAATGACTACAGTTAACAATATTGCATGACTATTTCAAATAACTAGTAGAAAATTTTAAAATAAAGTAGCTTGCAGCAAGGACTTTAAATGTTCCAGGAATCATGAACTACTCAGCGTTATTCTTAATTTATATTTAGTTGTACCCAAGTCTAGTGATTGCCTTCTTCAGTACCTTACTCAGCTTTTAGTAATACAGGCCAATGCTTGTATTTTAAGTTAAGCAAAAATAGAACAAATTACAACCGAGCCAAGACTGGAAAAGGCTCCCCTTTGGGTGAAAACAGCCCTAAACTCACAGGGTTGAACGGCTCGCAGCATCTTTATTGGGAAAAGGTATCTTTCTATGGGTCAGTCCAGCATTGTGTTAGGTAACATCTCCCTCAGCAGGTGCTTTTCTTCAGGAAAAAAACTGTAGAACGTACGTAGCCTCCCAGAGTCATAAAATGTGTTATACTTAAAAATGGTACACAAAATATGTTCAGAAAGTTAGTGGGGAATGCAGCAGTGTAGAGATACTGGCTGTCCTGATAGGAGGGTGGGGCAGGCTCTAGCTTTACCCTCTCCACCTCCAGTTCCTAGGATGGGTACATACTGATTTATAAGAGAAAAACAAATGGAACCCCTTTAGATCTCTCAGAGGAAAAAAATACAAACAACTGAGTGAATAAATTATCTACCAAAACGGAGTGGAGTCGGCTGCTTGAAAGAAAAATGAATACTAATATTTGAGTCATATGTGAACATAAATCACAAGGTAAGCCCAGATTCTAAGGCAGGGAGAAAAAGACAAGAATTCTTAGTGGAAAGAGGGACAGCTGTAACTCGTCTTTAGTAGAAACAAGAGAGGAAAAGATTATTTTCGTTTTATGTGTATAAATGTTTTGCCTGCATGTTAACCATGTGCATGCAATACCAACAGAGGTCAGAAGAGGGCGTTGGCTTCCTTGGAACCAGAGTTACAGATGGTTGTTAACCTCCATGTGGATGTTGGAAACCAAACTGGGGTCCTCTGCAAGAGCAGCCAGTGCTTTTAACCTCTGAGCCATCCCCAGTCTCAAGTTTTTTGTTTTCGATAAAATTAATGGATGAGAAAGATATACCATGCTAACAATAATCAAGAGAAAGTGGGAGTGATTCTATTAAGTTCAGAAGGATCAGGCTTTAGAGAAGGAAAGTTATCAGGGAAAGAGAGAAGCATCATATAATGGTAAAAGAGGTCAATTCTCTAAAACGGTATAAAAATCCTCAACATGTGTACACCTGCACCTAACAGCAGAACACCAAAGCACGTGAAACAAAGATGTATCGAACCACAGGAACTAGAAGGGTCCATGATGGTAGCTGAAAAGTAAGCTTACACCTTTTCCTAATTTACCCAAGTGCTGTTTTTGTGATTCCTCTACACTGTCGGCTTGCGTCTACTGTTCCCTCCTTAGGGCAGTATATTATTCCATAATATGAATCCACAACATTAGATGCATTATTCTTCTAGCACTGGATACTTAGTGTGTCTTTAATCTTCTGCTGCCACAAACATTACAGGACCACAAACAGTTTATTGCCTCTAAGAGTCTCGGCAATCCTTCTGAGTTCCACACACTGCATTTCCTAGTCCCCCCGGCATGCTCACTTCTAGTAGAAACTGGGTTCAATCTCTGGTAGTGCAGAGAAAAATTTTAAAAGACCAACTGGCCACTTAGTAATAAGCTAACTTCCTTGGGATTCTTCCTTCTTCGAAATTCCAGTAGTTTCTTGCAGGAATGAATGTTTATTTTCTCTTGGGGAGGGTATTTGTTTTATTTTATGTGTATGAGTGTTTTGTGTGCATGCATGTAAGTGCAGCATGAACGTGCAATGCCTGCGGAGGTCAGAGGATCCCCTAAAACTGAAGTTAAGGACAGTTGATAGCCACTATGTGGTACTGGAAACTGAACCCAGGTCCTCTGCAAGAACATCTAGTGTTCTTAACCACTGAGCCATCTCTTCAGCCCCAGATGTATACTCTTGATGTGGATTTCCCAGAGGGAAATGTTACTATCTGGGAATTCAGGCATGGAATCCCATGTAGCATAATACACCCAACCAAGGAATCCATTTTACCACCACAGAGGAGCGAAAGTGAGCAAAGGGTCTAGCACTGCACCACATCATCCAGGAGCTGCTGCCCTACTGACGTACTGAGTAGCCAGCTGAAGAAGCAGTTGAAACACTAGCTCAAAACAGTGCACTGTGGCGCTGGAGCATGACCTTTGACCTCTAGGACACAGTGTACTCATTGAATCAGAGACCACTTGAAAGGGCTGTGTGCCTGCCAGGAAGAATACACGAGTCTGGATCCAGAGGATAGGGTAGACTGGGCCCCATATACCATCATTCCCAATCCCTGTCTGGTTCTGCAGGATGAGAAACCCTCACTTGCAAAGGGGGTATGCACTCAACCAGCTGCCTCCGCCCCTGAGCACTCTAAGGGACCAGAAAGCAGGAAGAGGCCTCACCATCTTGTCAGAAGTCATTGGCCCTGAAGGCAAAGGAAAGAGTGGTTCCTGGTGTGCAACACTGCCGGGGAGGAGTATGTGTGCCACCTGTGAGCCAACCTGGGCACCTCCTGGTGCTTTTAACTCATGTGAATGGAAGCATGCCACAAGCTTGGCCAGAGAAGTTTACGCTCAATGGAGGTTCAGACTCTTTGGAAAAGCTGCCAAGGCCAACATAGGTTTCACTGAGGGTGAGGGAACTTACAAGGGAGGACAGAGGAGGGAGAGCATGGCTTCAAGACCAATGGCAGAAATGGGGGGTATTTTGTCACTTTCTCTCACCCTCCATCTAAATATCTTTCTGGAAACAAGCTTCACTAGAGTCTTCAGGAGCTGCTTCCACAAACCACAGAGAAAAGCCTCGCTGACCAGGAGGAAGAGGGTGGACACCAGGCAGCCTCCCTTGCCAGCTTCTTCAGGATCCATCTCAGGGCTCAAGACATGTGCGAGCTTTTCTCAGAGAAACCCTGGCCAGTGAAAGAGGGAGGCGATGGTAGCAGAAGTCAGGCCCCTGTGGGCAGCCCTGGGCCAGTAGCTGAGCAACGCAGAGGGGAAGAGCCTTGCTCTTTGCGCACGATGAGGTTCTGCTTTCACAGATAAGCCCTGCTGCGGGCCTTCTTGTTGATTGGTCGGAGTGATGACAGACAGTTCGTGGTGCTCTGAGGACTACTTGCTCTGTTTCTTACTCATTTTCCACTATAATTTTTGCACATGTTTTGTCGTGTGTATGTGTGTGTGTGTGTGTGTGTGTGTGTGAGTGTGTGTGTGTGTATGTGTGTGTGTGTGTGTCCCTGTATAAGGGTGGGTGTGTGGGGTACCACAGCATGTGTGTGGGCGCCAGAGGACAACCTTGGGTGTCGGTCCTCGGCTAAGATCGGGTCTCTTGTTGTTTGCTGCTGAACATGGCAGGCTAGCTGGCCTGTGAGCTTCCAGGGAGTCTCCTGTGTCCACTTCCCATCTTGTCATGGGAGCACTGGGCTTACAGACACGTACTACCATGTCTGGCTTTACATGAGTTCTGGGGATTCGAACTCAAGTCCTCATGCTTGCACGGCAGGAGCTGTACCCACTGAGCCACTTTTTGCACTCTTAATCCCACTTCAGTTCCTACTTTTCAGAGATCACAACCTGCATTGTGTTGTATTCAGTTTGTAACCAGATTCCCTAGCTGAGTGCCAGAAACACATGGGTGTTTAATAAATACGATGACCAGAACTAAAGCACTAACTTCATTCTAACTATGTGCTTAGTCATGGTCAAGAAACAAGGCAGACACAAGCACAATTTCTTTTTTCCTTTCTTACCTTGATCTTGAAATTCAGAGAAAAATTTTCAGGGCTTTGAATACACCAAAGATGTTTCGTTGGCTTCTTTGATAAGACGAGGCACAATCTGATTCCTCCAAGTCCTGTGCAGTTTTCTGAGACAGAAAATTTTCCAAGCTTGGAAAAGAAGACAAATTTGTATTTACATCAGGAGGAATTTTCACCAAATATTTTTCTCAAATGACTAAAGATGTGTTCATCATAGCCATTCGAGATGCTGCCCACATGGACAAGGCAGTTGAAACAACCCATCAGCCAAAAAAACCACATAAAAGCCTCCAGAGTGGTGCTTAGGCCGCCCACACAGCTGCCGGAGCAATCAGTCAAGGCTCAGAGGCAGGGGCACAGCTCATGTGGTGGCTGAAAGACTATTTGAAGAGCTTGGCAAAAGCTTGTGGGTTTTATAAAGGGGCCTTTAAAATGAGAAACAAAAAAAAAATGATTTAGATCAGCCACCCCTGCTGCAAATCAGGATTCCCCCATCACTCTGTAGATGGGTTTCATGGCTATATGTAATGCTTTGCACCAGGAGACCAACATAAACAGCCCAGTCCAAATGCCTTGGAATGAGAGCCAGTTTGACAGCAATTCTAGACAGATGAAAACCGGCTCTCTCCAGGCTGAAATATCTAAAAGAAAAGAACTTGGACTGGTTAATTTTATCTCAGGAATGAGAAGAAATACAGGCAGTACATTTTCTTTGAGCCTGCTGGCAGCAGAGCGATGAGAAGCTGACCTGAAAACCCAGCACGTTCTCCACAAGGGGCTTCCACAAGGGGCTTTGCTTACCTGAGCGGAGTCAAAATCTGAGGAAACTCGAAGAAGTAGTGTAAATTCTCAACATACTATTTTTATTCCAACGAAAGTCCTGGAGTCATTTAAAATTCTTTCTGACATTTATTTATTGCTCATGTGTATGTTGTATGTGCACGCAGGTGTGTATGAGTGTGCCACAGCCCACAGGCAGAGGTCAGAGGACAACTTGCAGAAGCCAGGCCTCTCCTGCCACCGTGTGGGTTCTAGGCATTAGACTCAGGTGGTCAGACTCGGTGGCATTGCCTGCTAAGCTATCACGCTGCCCCTCGAGTAATTTTTTTAAATTGCATTTACTTATTTGTGTGTTTGTCTGTCCATCTGTCATCTGTTCACATGTGTCACAGCCATCTCCCTAACCCTGGAGTCATTTTTAATATGAAGTTTAGAGTGAATTTTTAGTGATCATTTGAGTCAAACGCTGTGCAGGAGCCCATCCAGTCCGGCTCTTAGCGTAGCTCAGACGCCAATCTTGAACTTCCTCAAGGACAGAAGCTGATCCTCACCATGAGCTGTGCCAAAGTCTGTAATTGTTTTACAGTTAAAAATGAAGTTAAAGAAAAGGGCTATAGACTTATTTTTGCTTGAGACAAACTAAAAGTCTGGTGTGTGTATCAGCTTTTCATTTTTAAAGTATTTATTTTTATTTTATGTGTATGCGTGTATCGCCTGCATGTAGGTAAGTGCACCTGTCATGCAATGCCCACAGAGGTCAGACGAGGATGTCAGATCCCCTGGAACTGGAGTTACAGACAGTTGTTAGCTGCCATGTGGGTGCTGGGATTCAAATCCGGGTCCTCTGCAAAAACAGCCAGTGTTCTTAACCACTGAGCCATCTCTCCAGCCTCCTCATTTTTTTCTTTTTTAAGAGAAATTAAATGATTTAGTCTTCTACTGCTTAATTTTTATTCAAATAAAACTAGCAGTAATGTTCTGTATGTGAAATTTCCTCAACTCTCTGTTCTGCCAAGGTATAACAAAGCCATATAATAAGAGACCCTTAATCATAGAAAGTACAATTGGCTTCAACTAAAGATAATTTTTTCAAGTTTGCAATTCATCTATAATAAATAAAAATAATAAATAAAATATACTAATAAATATAATAAATAAAAATACTCTAGTACATTGGTATTTTAAGCAACACTTACTATATGTCTGACATAATTCTGGAGATAGTCAACTTTAAAAGTAAATTCAGGGACCAGCAAGATGGTTCAGTGGGTAAAGGTGTCTGCTACCAAGCCTGACATCCTGAGGCTGGGCCCCAGAACCTACGTGGTGAAAGAACGGACACAGCGAGCTGTCTCCTGACCGCCACATGAGTGCAGTGGCACACGTATCTTGCCCCCACAGTAAATAAATGCAAAAAAAATGAAACATTAAATTAAATTTCATGTGCCAAAAACATTTCTTTTAGAAGTTTGTAATATGAACTCTTTAGATACAAATTGCTGGAAGACCTTGCAGTTCCCTGACCTATATACACTCATTTTTCTTTAATGGCTAACCAACTATAACAATTGGTTTTTTTTTTTTTAAGGTCACATTGCAAATGGTTAAAACATATGCATGCAGCTGGGGATGGTGCCACATGCCTTTAATCCCAGCACTCAGGAGTTAGAGGCAGGTAGATCACTGTGAGAGGCCAGCCTGGTCTACATAGTGAGTTCTAGATCAGCCAGGGCTACATAGTGAGATCCTGTCTCAAACAAACCAACCAACAATAAACAAACAAACAAAAAAAGCAAGATCTGCAAGATGGCTCAGCAGATTAAGGTGCTTGCTGCCAAGCCTGACGATCTGGGTTCAGTCACCAAGACCACACGGCAAAAGGAGAGAACCGTCTGTTGCAAAGTGTCCCCTGACTTCCACAACCCTGCTGTGATAGTCATGTCCCTGCTCCAATAAATGAATAACTTTTTAAAAACATGTGCATGCAACAAATTATTATTTTAAGCAGCATTAGGTTTTCAAAGAGTGCATAACTATAAGGCAGAAAAAGAAAAAACAGTATGGGGGGGGGCTGGTGAATGATAAAAAGTAGTTCTGAGAATGGAATAAGCCAAACAATTCAGAGCTGCATTATATAGATTCATGTAGCCACACAAAGAGGGTAAGGAGGCCACTTACTAAACACAGTTATCGAAACACATCACAGGGAACTCCTTGGACGTCAACAGCAATGTTTCTGACATTCTGCTGCAAGGGACACTGGCCCAACTGTCCTTGCTAATGAAAAGGCTACTTTTTCCTAATATTAATCAGGAAAATCTCCACGAGCGAAGACACACAAATTCTTTCTTTTAAATAATTTAACAAACCTCATTTTTATGCTGGGCCAAGGGGGGAAAAATGCACAAAATAACGTTTTGGTAACTTTTGCTTCAAATAAATGGCACCAGTAGTTTGAACAGATGAGTGCTGAGTGTCAAGAACTGAACTAGTTACGTTAGTCTGGGTATCTATTATCAGATGTCCCAGAGACTCTCTGGCTGGGGATGTAGCTCAGTGGTAGAGCACCTGCCCAGCATGCTTAGGTCCTGGATGTGATCCCTGGCATGAGAGAGATGAGAGAGAGAGAGAGAGAGAGACAGAGAGACATAGAGACAGAGAGACAGAGAGAGACAGAGAGACAGAGACAGAGAGACAGAGAGACAGAGAGAGAGACAGAGAGAGAGGAGAGAGAGGAGAGATGAGACAGAGAGAGACAGAGAGACAGAGAGAGGAGAGAAAGAGGAGAGAGACAGAGAGAGGAGAGAGGAGAGAGAGATGAGAGACACAGAGAGACAGAGAGAGAGACAGAGAGACAGAGGAGAGAGAGATGAGAGAGACAGAGACAGAGGAGACAGAGACAGAGAGAGAGACAGAGACAGAGAGAGGAGAGAGGAGAGAAAGAGGAGAGAGACAGAGAGAGAGGAGAGAGACAGAGAGGAGAGAGGAGAGAGAGATGAGAGAGACAGAGAGACAGAGAGAGAGAAGAGAGACAGAGGAGAGAGAGATGAGAGAGACAGAGAGAGAGACAGAGGAGAGAGACAGAGAGACAGAGACAGAGAGAGGAGAGAGGAGAGAAAGAGGAGAGAGACAGAGAGAGAGGAGAGAGACAGAGAGGAGAGAGGAGAGAGAGATGAGAGAGACAGAGAGACAGAGAGAGAGACAGAGAGACAGAGAGAGAGA
>NW_008332402.1:2283965-2285129 GCF_000622305.1 Nannospalax galili
ATTTGAAACAGTGACATCCAGTGGGGAATGCAATTGACAAAACCTCTCCCCTCATGGCGATTACATTCCAATGAACACGAACAAACAAGCAAACCACACCATCCCTTAGTGGGTGTGAAATGCTGTGAAGAAAAACAAGCCTGGGTAAGGCTGATTGGAAATGCAGAGCCTGCGGTGGAGAGTGCAGTTTTTAACTGGGTGGTCAGGGATGCCTTTCCTAGATGACATTTTAAAAAGTCGTTTAATGTAGATCACTGGTGAAAGAAGGTTTCCAGACAGGAAATGGTAAGGCTGGTGAGCTTAAGGAAAACGAGGAGGACAGTGTAGCTGCAGAGCGTGGAGGGAGGCGCGTGATCGGCAGGTAAGGTCAGAAGGACGTAGGGACAGTTTGTAAAGGAACTGGCAGGCATTGTGGGAGTTTCAGCTCTTCTCTACAGAGCCAATGGAGGGTTCTGAGCAGAAGAGCAACACCGAGCGGCTCCGGTTTTTAGGAGGCTTCTCTGGTTCCAAGTGGGGCAAGGAAGGAAACATGGAGGAGCAGCAGAAAGCCGTAGTCCAAGGCCCAGGTTAGGGAAGATGATCGACAGCTGGGTCCAGGGAGGCGGAAGGGGAGGTGCGGAAGTGCTTAGATTCTGGATACATTTTGAAAAGGAGGCTAGTAGGATTGGGGATGAACTGATATGAAGCAGGAAAGAAAGGAAGGAGGTGAAGAAGGAACGAATGAAAGAATTCCTCATCCACATCAAATAGCAAATTCCCTCTCATTGAGGCCAATTAATTTTGTTGATCTAGTCAAGATGAAAAATATTGAGTACTAGGGACTGGACAGATGGCTCAGTGGTTAAGAGCACTGGCTGCTCTTCTTGAGGTCCCAGGCTTTGTTCCCAGCATCCACACAGCAGCTAACACATATCCTAACTCCAGTTTTAAGGGATCCATTACCTTCTTCTGGACTCCAGACACGCATGTGGTACATTTACATATATGCAGGCAAAACACTCATACACATATAAAATAAAAACAAGCCGGGTGTGGTGGCACAAACCTGTCGTCCCAGCACTCGGGAGGCAGAGGCAAGCAGATCTCTGTGAGTTCAAGGCCAGCCTGGTCTGCATGGTGAGTTCCAGGACAGCTGGGGCTACAGGGAGACCCTGCTTCAAAAAG
>NW_008332402.1:2285253-2287741 GCF_000622305.1 Nannospalax galili
AATCCAGAAGTGAAAGAAGTTGATAATTAGTTGCTTTAAATGTAAAAAATTTTAATTCCTTGGAAAGTCGTAACCCAATGCAAACAAGACAGAAAAAGACAGAGAGAGACACAGAGAAAGAGGGGACAGGGAAGTTGAGCCTGACCAATTGAAAGGCACTTTGTGTAGATAAAAGTAGTGTGTGATTTGAGCAAGCCAACTATAAAAAAATAAATTATGAGACTACCAGAGAAATGTAAACAATGGTTGGCTCACAACAGATCATTTGATAATACTAAGAAGTCAAGGTTAAGGCCAGGCCTGGTGGCATTCACATTTAATTCCAGCACTCAGGAGGCAGAGGCAGGGGCATCTTGAGAACAAGGCCAGCCTGATCTACATAGCAAGTTCTAGGCCAGCAGTGGCTACAGGGAGACCCTGTCTCAAAAACAAAAAAACACCTCCCCCCAAAAAACAAAAAACAAAAACAAAAATAAAGAAATAAGGTTAATTTGGAGGAAGGGCGTGATATTGTTATGGTGGTTGGCTTCTTTTTAAAATAGTATTTTTATTTCATATGTATGAGTGCATTTCCTACATGTATGTAAGTGCACTACATATGTGCAATGCTTATGGAGGCCAGAAGAAGGTATCAGATCCCTGGAACTGGAGTAATAGGCGGTGGTTAGCTGCTATGTGAGTGCTAGGAACTGAACCCAGGTCCTCTGCAAGATCGGCCAATACTCTTTAACTGCTGAGCCATCTCTCCAGCCCTAAGAGGACTAATTTTTTAATTAATTTTTAAAAATTAAGTTTATTTGACAATTTCATCCATGTGTATGATGTATTCTGATTACTCTCTCACACACCCCAAACTCCCTTCCATCTGCAACACCCCACCACATCACTAACAGTCCCTTTCCCAGATTCATGGCTTTGGCTTGGTTTTGTGACCCATTTAGTTTAACCAGGGCCATCAGTGGGACCATTGGATGTATACCATTGGGCACACAACTGACAGCAATAATTCCCCTTTCCCCTGAGTCTATCAGCAGCATTCAGCAGTGAGGGATAGGGCCCCCTGGGCCCCTCCTCTCTCCAAGCCTGACTGTTGACCAGCCTGTTGTCATGCAGACCCAGTGCAGACATCTGCAGTTGCTGGGAGTTTGTGGCTGCAATGGCTGTGTCCTGCCCAGGAGATGGCGTTGTACAGCCCTTCTCCCTACCTTTTGGCTCTTCCATTCTTTCTGCCCCCTCTTCCACAATGCTCCTTGAGTTTTAGAGGGGGTGGTATAAATGTCTTGTTTAGGCCTGACCACTCATCCAATTATTCTCAGCCCCCTGTGCAGCCTTTCAGTGTCTCCTATGAGCTATAATCCCTACTGCCATGAAATCTTTTTCACCACTTTTGGAGTACCAGGCAAACCTGTGGAGCACGTCTCAAATCCAGCCAGAAAACAGTTAGTGACCCCCATAACAACAGTGCCACTAAGCGAGCACATCTTGCCAGGCAAATTGACTTTGTAGATTATAGGATTTACGTCTGAATAAGACCATCAATGCCTTTTCTACCCCAGCAGCCTATAGTGTATCCTCCAGGACTATGAAATCTAGACAAAGGGAGGAATCATTATTTTTTGATAGATGTATACTGAAGTATTTATCAATAAGCTATGATGTCTAAGATTTCCTTTTTCTTGGTCTAGTGGTAGAACAAAAGACCATCAACTAGTTATTACTGTTCATTTAATATTCTCTATTTGTATATGTGTTAGAAATTGTACATGATAAAGAATAAATAATGAGACTATAAGATCACTGGTACAGCATGTACTTAACATGCATGAGGCCATGGATTCAATCCCTAGGACAAATAAACAGTTAAGAAAATGCGTTAAAGATTGATCACATCATGGGCTGGAGAGATGGCTCAGCGTTTAAAAGCACTGGCTGCTTTTTTCCTTTTTGAGTCTCCCTGTAACTCCAGTTGGCCTGGAACTTGCTATGTAGACTAGGCTGGCCTCAGTCTCACGGAGATCTGCCTGCTTCTGCCTCCTGAGTGCTGGGATTAAAGGTGTGCACCACCACACCAGGCATAGTACTGGCTACTCTTGCAGAGTTCAGTTCCTAGCACCTACATCCACACAGTGGCTATTAGTTCTAGGGGATCTTCTGCCCTCTTCTGGCCTCTGCAGGCATAGAATGCATGCAGTGCATTTACATACATGCAGGCAAAACAAGGTACACATAAACAAATAAATAAAAAATATTTTTAAATTATTTAATAGCCACATAATTATAAGAAGCATTTCATTACAGCATTGACATATTCAATAACAATTTCCAGAGCTAAGATGCATCTCTTTCAAAATTGGCTGTAAATTTTAGGTTCACAGTTGAATTAATACAGTTATACAATATTGAACTCAGTATTAACCCTATAAGATATAAAATTGACTGATGTTTTAACCTTTAAAAAAAGATCTCCATTTCATTTTAAAATATACTG
>NW_008332402.1:2287800-2288213 GCF_000622305.1 Nannospalax galili
TGTTTGCACATGCGTTTCTAATCTCTATCTGATTATTACTAGTCACAGTCAGTTACTTTCTGAGCTCCTTGGCATCTGAGCATAGATATAAAGTCATCAGGTAGATTTCAGTGGTAATGTTTTTCACCTCTACTAATTAACAAGAAGCAAATTTTTATGATTCTTCCTCTAATAGCTCACTTTTTTTATTTGTTGATTTTTTTGTGTGTATTTCATACAGAACATCCCAAACAATCTTATTCATCTATATACCCACATCCCAAATGGAACCCTCATGCTCTGTCATCCCTGCTACTGTCTGCTGTGTTGTCGGCACCCCAGCCATTCCTCACTACTTGTCCAGCTGGTGAATCTAGTCAGCCTATCTAGAGGTCTTTGTTTTAGGAAGGTCAGCTGTTCCTCATCTAGCAGTA
>NW_008332402.1:2288336-2298901 GCF_000622305.1 Nannospalax galili
TTTTGGGTGTTTAAGGCCACACAGTTGGTCCAGATAAACCGATTTATTTTTACTCTTAAGGTCATTTATGGATCTGTTCTTCAGGGGTCACATGGGCTTGGGAGGAGCCCTGGCTCCTTTCTTTTACCAGTTCCACCTATGTGAAGATAAGTCAAAGGTTCTTCTCAACTATGGCTGGCTTTACTTGGAAACATGGAGGAAATGATTCCTCTGTGTTGACCCTCCTCTTTGTAGACTGGACACTGGTTCAAGTCCATTTGGTGGGGTCTCCATGGCCTCCTTGATAAAGAGGACAGGTGATTCACCACAGTTACAGGACATTTTGAGAGATGCTCATAGTCCCCTGGAACTTAGTCGACCCAGGAGGGCAAGGAGCAAAAACTGTCCTTTAGGTCCCTCTGACCAAATTAGTGTACACCTCAAAGTATGGCTGTTTAACATCCAAGTTAGTTCTACCAGTCTGGTACTTTTAATTACCATGTGCTATGTAGATAAAGCTTGGGCAAAGACCAAACATTCTCAGATAAACCTTGCCTAGACATATATTACGCTCCTTGAGCTAGTTGTATGGATAATTTGTCAGTAGGCTGTTCACTTAATATGGTTCCCTCTGGTTTTTTTTTTAATAGCTAGACATTATTTATCTCTCACATTGTCTAACCCTTCCACCATGGTTTCCCCATTTAAAGTACCCCCATTTTTCCCATTCCTCCCTTAATAATACCCTTCTCCTATGATCCCACCTCTCTTGAGTTCCTTCTTTCCCTTCATCCCCAAATTTCCTTGTATAACCCTCCCTCTTCCCTCCTCTTAAAATAACCCCATTTTAATCCATATCTCCCTTACTAACACCTGTTTCCTACTGTTCTTCTCTTTCAGGTTCTTTCTTTCCTTTACCTACCTGGTTCCTTTTCATTATCCTGGTTCCTGTAGTTATGTCTGGATACATACTCACTTATAAGGATTTGGTGCTAAGATTCACATATGAGGGAGAACATGTGTCTCTTTTTTTTCTGAGTCTGTGTTACTTCACTTAGTATAGCAGTTTCTAATTCCATCCATTTACCTTCAAATTTCATGATTTCATCTTTCTTTACTTCTGAGTAAAACTCCATCTTATAAATGAACCACATTTTCATTATCCACTCATCAATTGAGGGACACCTAGGTTGCTTCCATCTCTTAGCTATTGTGAAAAGAGCATCAACAAACATGGATGTACAAGTGTCTCAGCAATAGGATGAGTTCTTTGGGTATGTGCCAAGGAGTGGTATGACTGGGTACGAGTGTGTTGCCTGCATCTATGTAAGTGCACCCTTGTCGTGCAATGCCCATGGAGGTCAGAAGAGGGCATTGGGTTCCCTGGAACTGGAGTTAAAATGATTGTTAACTGCCATGTGTGTGCTGGGAACCAAACTCGGGTCCTCTGCAAGAACAGCGTAACTGCTGAGCCATCTCTCCAGCTCCATAAATACTTAAAAAATTTTTTTTTGGTCAGGGTCTCCCTGTAGCCACAGCTGGCCTGGATTTGCTGTGGAGACCAGGCTGGCTTTCAACTCACAGATATCTGCCTGCCTCTGCCTCCCAAGTGCTGGAATTAAAGGTGTGTGCCACACCTGGCCCACATATATTTTTTTTAAAAAAGATTGATTACATCAGTTGCCTTAAGAAAGAGGGGGCTGGGAGCAGCATAATGGGGGGATTCTTCCATGTCTCCCTCTTTGAGGGTTCCAAATGCCAGCTTGCTAAACCATGTTGTCTACTAATGAAAAAAGTGCAAACTCCAAGCCTGCCCTGGCAGACGGATAGGGGAGCAGTGTGCAGAGAGAAAGAATCTCAGGACAAGCTGCCAATTATCCACTCCTTAGTCTCCTTATTCTGACTTCTGGCTGGTTGTCTTATGATTGGTCATTCTGAGGCAATGCTTAATTCATCAGAGTATGCCAAGGCTACAATGACTCAGAGCAGTTCCTTTAGGAAGGAGAGTAGGTATCATTATGGAGCAAAGTTTTCTTTGCAAGTTTTAACAAATTGGTTCAAAAACAATGCCAACATTGCAAGAAACTATAAACCACAATCAAAGTCTGACTGAGGACAGTGTCCCATTTCCTAATCTAATGGATGTGTTTTACATCTGGTCCTCTTGTTAGCCATTAAATGACTGCTGTAGATACTGTGAGAGGCATTTTTATTAATGAAATGAGTACATCAAGTTTTACACGAATGACAGATTTGTATCAAACTAAAAGACTGGCTCCATTTTTTTTGCATTACAATTTTTATACCTGGAACTGAATCTCTCTTTTGTTTTACATTTTTATTGTGTGCGCATGAGAGATCAGAGATACAACTTGCAGAAGTTGGTTCTCTCTTTCCACCATGTGGGTCCTTCAGCCTGAACTCAGGCCCTTGAGTTTAGTGGCAAGCACTTTTACTTACTGGCCATCTTGCCAGGCCCAGTCATTTTTAGACTTGAATCCTAAAATCATCTGAATTTCCAGAGCTGATGAGATAGCTCAGCAGGTGAGTGTGCTTGCCACAAAAGCCTGACAATCTGAGTCTGACCTCTGGAACCCATAGTGGAAGAAGAGAACCAACTATTTTATTTTAGTTTCTGTTGTGACAAAACACTGACCCAACCCTATTTGAAAGAAGAAAGGGTTATTCGGCTTAAAGGCTACAGTCCATCATCTTGGAAAGCCAAGGTTGGAACTCAAGAAACCTGGATGCACGAACTGCCATGGTGGGCTGGGCACTTATACATCAATTAGCAACGAAAAGACAAAATGCCCCACAGACATGCCCACAGGCCATTGTGATAGAGGAACTGAGGTTCCCTCTTCCCCAGTGAGTCAAGCTGACAACTGAACCAACTCCCAAAGTTGTCCTCTGACCTCCACAACTAAGGCACTGTGGGCACTGCAAGCACATGGTGTACCTACATACGTGCAAGCAAAGCACTCATACACATAAAATAAAAATAAATAAAAAATACTTAATTTAGGAGCTCTCAGTTTATCATATCACAAATTATTGAAAAAAATCTCCAAGTAACAGAGTTTCTATGGCAAACAACTGCAGCTTACACTCACCTATACACACACACACACACACACACACACACACACACACACATAAATGCAATTTTGGGGGCATTTTTGAGACAGGGTCTCTCTGCAGCCCCAGCTGGCATGGAACTCACTATGTAGACCAGGCTGGCCTTGAACTCACAGAGATCCACCTGCCTCTGTCTCCCAAGTGCTAGGACACACACACGGAGTAATAAGAAATAAATAACTTTAAATCATCTGAACTTCCGCCATATAGAAACCAGTTTCAGAGATATGTATCAATCCAAAATTACTTCCATGATACCTTACAAACTGAGATGGAACACACTGATTCACCAATGCTTCTACCCTAAATCTCTTACCCCGATATATAAATAATCTACGTTGCTAACCCTGTTTCAGGGGCTAAGTTTTCGTTTTCTGCTTCAGACTTAGATATAAGATACAAAAAGCAAAGCAGGAAAGTCCCACACTTGGGTATTTGTATCTATCATGTTTTTGTGTCTAGCAGAGAATATTAACACTTAGCTTCCTTCTAATGCTGAACTGTACAACTCGAGCACGTATAGTAGCAAAATCTAAGGAAAGTCAGAGTTTTGCCACCAACTAGCTTATGAATTCTAACTATATGGCACACATACACCTGGAGGATTAGTCTTATATAAAAGGAGAGAGTCTGATTTGAGAGCCTATAACTGTCCTTTGAAATTTTAGATATTATAATTTTTAATTTTTTTTAAAGAAGCCCATTGGGGCTGGAGAGATGGCTCAGCAGTTAACAGCACTGGCTCCTCTTGCAGCAGACCCAGGTTTGGTTCCCAGAACCCACATGGCAGCTAACAGTTGTCAGTAACTCTAGTTCCAGGGGCTCCAACACCTCTTCTGGTCTTTGTGGGCACTGCAAGCACGTGGTGTACCTACATACGTGCAAGCAAAGCCCTCATACACATAAAATAAAAATAAATAAAAAATATTTATAAAAGAAGCCCATGAGATCTTATTAATTTAGGAGCTCTCAGTTTTATCATATCACAAATTATTGAAAAAAATCTCCAAGTTACAGAGTTTCTATGGCAAATACTATTAATACTCATTTGCTGCAGTCTGAATGTTTTTACTCCTCCCTCCTCTGACATTTATATGCTGAAATTTGGTCATCAGCTTGATGACTAGGAAGAGGAAGGTGAGAGCAGAGTCCCATAATTGGGATTTGTGCCCTTATAAAAGAGACACAGGAAACAAGAGGGTAGTGGGAGCACGGGGAGATACAAGAAATACTTTACATGCACATATGAAAATGTCATAATGAAACCCGTTATTGTAGGCTGTTGCCATGGCTCAGCAAGTAAAATCGCTCACCATGCAAGCCTGATAACCTAAGTTCAATCCCCAAAACCCACATAAAATGGAAGAATTGACTCTCAAAAGTTGTCCTCTGACTTGCACACATGCACCATGACACATGTGCACCCACACCCCATACACATACACGTCATACACAGCACAATAATAATAATAGTATTTCATTCAAAAAGAACCCCATTATTTTGAATAGTTAATATGCCCTATTTAAAAATAAATTAAAATGCGGGGGGACTGGAGAGATGGCTCAGTGGCTAAGAGCACTTGCTGCTCTTCCAGAGCACCCATGGTTCCCAGCACCCATGTTGGGTGGTTCACAACTACCTGTAACTCTAGCTCCAGGGGAGCCAATGTCCTCTTCTGGCCTCCACTGGCACCTGCACACATGCAACATATACATACCCAAATACACATATACATAATTTTTTTTTACTCTTTAAAAAATTATTAAATAAGCCAGGTGTAGTTGCACATGCCTTTAATCCCACCACTCTGGAGGCAGAGAAAGTTGGATCTCTGAGTTCAGGGCCAGCCTGATCTACATAGCAAGTTCCAGGCCAGCTGGGGCTACAGGGAGACCCTGTCTCAAAGAGACCAAAAAAAAAAAAAGAAAACGATGAAAGAAAGTCATCTGCCATGCTAAGGCAAAGCTAGAAGGTTCTATCTATCCAGAAAACGGGCCCCCATTGGCTGACAGACTTGCCAGAGTCTTGGTCATGGGCTTCCCAGCATGCACACCTGTGAGAGAAATCTGTTACTCATAAGTGATCAGTCTCTTGTATTTTCTTGCTGTTTATTGAACAAAATGAGATACATTTTAATATCTGCTTTCCTTCTTCTTACTAAGAGAATCCTGATTTACTATGTGCCAACGACATGCTAGTTAAAATAATGCATTTTCAGACACCCTTGATAATTAGGTTATCAAATGGAAGAAGAAGTTGCTAGAAAAAAAAAAGCCTCTTGTAAAGCTTTTTAAAAGAAACCGGAAAGAGGCTAGGAAGACAAACTACAGCTAGAGAGAAAATATTTGCAAATGATGTTTTCAATAAATGAGTGTGGTCCAAAATATGCAAAGAACCTTAAAAACTTAATAACAAGAAAATTTAAAATCTGATTTAAAAATGGGAAAACTGGGCAAAACACACATGCACACTTCACCAAAGAAGACACAGAAATGACAAATGAGTACATGAAAAGATGCTCCACATCATATGTCGTTAGGGAGCTGCAAATTAAAACAAGGAGAAACCTACCAGACTAGCCAAAATCCCCAACACTGACACTCCCAAATGCTGACAGATATGGAGTGACAAAAGTTGTCATTGATCGTTGGTGACAACACGGGACATACTTCAGAAGACAGAAAACTAAACACAGCCTTGCTATGCCACTCACAACCATGCTCCTCGATAGTTACCCAAACCACCAGAAAACTTATTTCCACCAAAAAGCTGCACCTGGGTGTTTATTATAGAAGATTTCTTTAGAATTTCCCAAACCTTGAAGCAATCATCATACCCAACTGGTTTACATGCAGACCATATACTCTTATTTAGTGCTAAAAAGAAATGGGTTAGCAAGCCACAAAAAGACGTGGAGGGAAACCACTGCAGTTAGGCGAAGAAACCGGTCAGACTTACGATTCCAACTTCTAGCACAGTAGGAAAATGCAAAAGTATGGAGACAGTGAAGGTGTCAGTGGTTGTCAGGGATGGAAGTGGAGGTAGGGAGGTACACGAAGCACAGGTTTTTAGGGCGGTGAAGCTATTTGTGTAATGCCACAGTGATGGATACTGTTAGCAAGTTTCACCAAAACCCAGGAAAGGCACAGCACCAATGTGGACCCTAATGGAAACTCCGGGCTCTGGGTGATGAGGACGTGTGACAGCAACCTCATCAATAATCATCGATTGTAGCAAATGTGCCACCCTTGGGGTGCGATGTTGATAGTGGAGAGACGATGCTGGGGGCACTGGGGCAGGTAAATGGGAATTCGATACTTTGTGTTTAATTTTGTAGTGAAGGTAAAACTGCTCTTTAAAAAAAAAAATCCGGGCCAGCAAGATGGCTTAGCTAGTAAGGGTGCTTGCTGCCAAGCCTGAATTTGATCCCGAGAACCCACATAATGCACAGAGAGCATCAACTCCAAGCTGTCTTCTGACCACACACATGCCGTGACACACATGCACCCCCACAGGCACAAAGCATTATTCATTTTTTAAAAATCTGTTTAAAAAGAAAAAAGACGCAGTAATATTAAGGTAAAATATTTTGTATTCTCCTTTCAAGTCCAACACAAACTTTAAAAATCGCAAGTGTAGACTCCTCCGACAGACGCCTTTTGTCCTTGGCGTTTTTCTTTCTCTGCCTGAAACTTAGACACGGTGCTAGAAATGAAGCGGCTGTCTGGGATTACAAGGCAAAGAGCTTGGCTGAGCAGGAGCCGCAAGGCCCCGAGTCACATTATTAGTTTCCTGCATCTGCTGTAACAACGTTCCAAAAACCGAATGGCTTAAAGCAACAAAAATGCTCGCCACGGTTCTGGAGGGACAGACACGGTTCCACAAGGCTGTGCTCTCTCCAGACCTCGCAGTCCTTCCTTGTCCCTGGAAGACGGCCTTGCATGTTCCTTGATTTGTTGCTCAACCCAACGCCAGTCTGTTTCCGTGGTCAGATGGCCATCTTCTTCTCTAGCTCTGATTTTCATCTTATGAAAACACCCGTCATGGGCCTTGGAAGTGGCTGGGTTCATGGAGTGCTTGCTTGCACACACCCGGCCCTGAGTTTGATCCCCAGGACCACATAAACCAAAAGGTGGTGGTGCACACCTATAATTCCACCACTTAGGCGGTAGAGGCAAGAGGGTCAGGAGTTAAAGGTCATCCTTGACTACACAGCCACTTCAAGGCCAACCTTAGGTACATGAGACCCCAGTCTCAAAAACAAAAACATCAGTTACATTGACTTAGGGTCCACCTTACTGATTTCACCTTAATTTGTTACATTTGACAATAGCCTTTTTTTTTTTTTTTTTTTTTTTTTTGAGACAGGGTCTCCCTGCAGCCCCAGCTGGCCTGGAACCCACTATGTACTCCAGGCTGTCTGAACTCAAAAAGATCTGCCTGCCTCTACCTCCCAAGTGCTGGGATTAAAGGCACTTGCTACCACATCTAGCCTGACAAAACCCTGTTTTCAAAAAATTGTCGCATTCATAGGGACTAGAGATTAGGAGCTCAATGTATATTTTATTTATTTATCTTTCTGTGTGTAAGATGTATATGTGTGTACATGTGTTTGTGGTATGTATGTGTGCTCATGTTTATATGTGTGTGAGTCCAGGCCTCTGTGTGCCATGGCATGTGTGGAAGTCAGAGGACAACCTTGGATCCTTGGGTGTCAGTCCTCAGTTTGCCCTGTGTTTGAGGTTCACCCTCGTTCCCTGCTGTAAGGTAGGCTGGCTGCCCATGAGCCTTGCAGACTTCGTCCTTTCCCCGAGGCGCCCTGGGCTCGTACATGTGTACCACTGCACTCAGCGTTAGGTGGGTTCTGGGGATCTAACTTTATTTTGAGAGATCACAATTCAACTCAAAACAGTCCCTGATGGTATTCTACACTCTACTGCCTGATCTGGAATTTTGATCTCTGAACTCATTTCAGGAGGACAACAAAGCCCCCAGTTTGTTTAAGTGCATTTACTCACCGTGGAGGTTTTTTCCTTGCGGACACAGTAACTTCTAAGTGTGAGCTCTGGGAATTGAAAGACTACCAGCCATGTAGAGCCATCTATTCAGAGGACTGTCTGCTGCTTCTGAAAGGCAAACAGACACCTTTATTCTCTTGTTTGGGAGTGGTGGGAATGGGTGGGGTCTTCTGCTCAGCCAAGATTTTTCTAGTCATAATTTAAAGCTCAAAACTGTTTTCAAAATAAACTTTGCCAGATAGTGCAAAGGTCAGTGCCATGTATTCAGCAGACAAACTTAGGTCCTACCCCTTCCTAGACTCACAGCCGTCTCAGATATATCTTCATTAGTCACCACGGCATACCTCAGTGAACGGGAATACAAATGTAGCCATTGTGTTTTTATTAGCAGAAGCGGCGTGCACTTGTCCAACACAATCATATTCAGTTTTACGATGATATCTCTGCCAGGTGTGGAGCTCACACACACTTTCAACAGCCAACGCTGAAATTTGTCTAAGCTGGAGAGACTTGCTCAGAACTCTCAAACCATTTTTGTGGCATTCATAGCAGGACCTAGTATGATTCATCCAGCTGATGCCTGGGCTCCAGCACCAAGGATCAGACACTTCTGCCACAGCCTCTGCTGCTCCCAGAACCCTGGCCCGTGAACTTCACTGTGTGGAGCTGCTCCACGAGGGCTCACATTGGAGTAATTGGCCATTTCCCATCACTTGCTCTTAAGAAAAAGTGCTGAGGAGCTGGAGAGATGGCTCAGCAGTTAAGAGCACTGGCTGATCTTACAGAGGATCCAGGTTCGATTCCCAGCACCCACACGGAGGCTAATAACCATTCATAACTCCAGTTCCAGGGGATCTGATGCCCTCTTCTGACCTCCTTGGGTATTGCATGACATGGATGCACTTACATACATGCAGGCAATACACTTGTACACATAAAATAAAAATAATGAATAAAAAATTTTTTTTAAATGAAAAAGGGCTGCCTGCATGGTGGCACACGCATTTAATCCCTGCACTCGGGAGGCAGAGGCAAGCAGATCTCTGTGAGTTGAGGCCAGCCTGGTCTACATAGTGTGTTCCAGGTCAGCTAGGGCTATGGGGAGACCCTGTCTCAAAAAGACCAAAAAAAAAGGGGCGCGGGGTTGAATGTTAACTCTATGCTTGCCGTCTTTTCTTCTCTCCAAAAAATATTTATTTGGTGTCATTCTTGTGCCAGGCTAATTGTAGGCACTAGAAACTAAACAAATAAAGGTACTATCCCTACTTACAATTTAGCTACGAAGACGGAAAAATGGACAAATTTAAAAGGTCAGAAAGTTAAAAGGTCATTACATGCTGAGATTCATCTTACAATGGAGCATCAACTTAAAATCATATATGTACCAATAATATAAAAGTCAAAGTGAGGGCCAGCAAGATGACTGAGTGAGTAAAGATACTTGCAGCACAAGCCTGGTGACCTGAGTTCAATTCCTAGAAATGATGGTGAAAGGAAAGAATAACTCCACAGAAGTTGTCCTCCGACCTCAACACACCGCCATGACACACACACCCGCCCCCCCCCCATAATAATAACAATAGTTGTTTGAAAAGACGGGCCAGGGGCTGGAGAGATGGCTCAGCGGTTAAGAACACCGGTTGTTCTTGCAGAAGACCAGGGTTCGAATCCCAGCACCCACATGGCAGCTAACAACTGTCCGTAACTCCAGTCCCAGGGGATCTGACAGCCTCTTCTGACCAATGTGGACATTGCACAACATGGATGCACTTACCTACATGCAGGCAATACACACATACACATAAAATAAAAATAATAAATAAAATTTAAAAAATAAAAATAAAAAGATGGGCCACCAACATGGGTCACTGGGCAAGGATGTTTGCGTCCAAGTCTGATGATCTGAGTTTGAGTTCGAACCAATATGGTAGATGAGAACTGACTCCTACAATTGTCTTCTGACTTCCACATATGTGCACTGACACACACATGCACATGTTGAAATTAAGATCTGGAGTATGGACACCAGGGTAAACAAATACAGAGCCCCCAAGGGAGACCCGGATTAGAGTTGGATGTGGTGGGGAAATGTCAATAAAATGACTGATTTCTGGCCCGTGCTATGAAGGTGTTGGAAGGTCATTGCAAGGTTGGGAGTCAGAGAGTTCAGAGGTCAGATCTGTGTTTTAGCAAATATCTCTCTGCAGGAGTGTACATGTATTACTCAGGTTCTCCAAAGAAATAGAGCCGGTAGAATGAATATATATGTATAGAGATTTATCAGCTCAGCTCGCAGGATAGAGTCCGAGTAGTCTAACAATGGCTGCTCCACACTGGAGAGGCTGAAAATAGTTGCTCAGTCCACAAGGCTGGATGTCTCAGTAGTCCCAATCTGGTGCTGAAGGTCTGACAAATTCCAAAATATCAGC
>NW_008332402.1:2298944-2306769 GCF_000622305.1 Nannospalax galili
AGAGAGAAGGCAAGCAGCAAGAAGCCTGGCGTTGTCCTCTGCCATGGCCTTTTATATGGGCTGCCATCAGAAGGTAACACCCACGTTTAGGATGTGTCTTCTAGCTTCAGATGATCCAATCAAGAAGATCTCTTTCATTTAAATTAATCCCAATCCAGTCAAGTTGACACCCAGGATTAGCCATCACAGTACAGAATGGAAACGAAAATAAGCCAGGGTCATCCAGATTACTCAGACGATAAAGGTGCTTGCCACCAAGTCTGATGGCCTGTTTGTTCCTGGGAACGAACCCACATGGTAGAAGGCAGAACTGGTTTCTGCAAGTTGTCCTCTGACCTCCACACACACGTGCGCTCATACATACATGTACACACACACTCAAAATAAATAAATGTTAAAAAAAAAAAGGAGTCGGTACATTAAGGGAGGAGAGTATAGAGACAAAGGACAGAAAAGAGTCTGGGGAGATGGCTCACTGGGTAAAGTGCTTGCTGAGCAATCCTGAGGACCAGAACTCAAATCCCCAGCACCCAGGTAAAAGCTAGTTGTGATACAGTCTGCCTGTAACCCCAGCACTGGTGGGGAGTGGAGACAGGAAGATCCCAGGTTACTGGCCAGCCAGTCTGGTCAAATCCATGAACTGCAGGTTCAGTGAGAGACCCTGTCTCAAAAAATAATGTGAAGAGCAATGGAGGAGGACACCTGAAGTTGACCTCTGGCCTCTCCATGCACATACACAGGTAAGCAAGCACACCACACACACACACACACACACACACACACACACACACACACAGTCTAGTCAATGAGTGACTGCAGGTGCAGTGAGAGAGCCTGTCTCAAAAAATAAAGTGAAGAGCAATGGAGGAGGACACCTGAAGTTGACCTCTGGCCTCTCCATGCACATACACAGGTGAGCAAGCACACCACACACACACACACACACACACACACACACACACACACGAGAATACAGGATGGAAGAGACACATTTAAGGAGCAAAATTAATAGCATTTAATGAGCTATCAATAGTGGTACATGTGAACAGAGCAGAAGATACCCAGCAATAACACCAAAACCTATGGTTTAGTTTACTGGTGTATGTGGGAGGGGAGTGTCCTAACAAGATAGAAATTATGGCACATCATAAAAATAGCTCATTTTATAGTATAGATGTTATTAGTGAAATCCATATTCACACATCTAACAAAGTAACTGAATTCTGATCCTAATCAAATTTCTGCTATAACAGAAAGTGTTTTAACATGAAGAGCAGATTTACTTTAGAAACTAGATAGTGACAGAGACAAAATGTGTAGTCTAACACTTGTCATACATGAATCAATACTTCTTTTTAAAATTTTTATTTATTGGGGCTGGAGAGATGGCTCAGCGGTTAAGAACACTGGTCTTGCAGAAGACCCGGGTTTGAATCCCAGCACCCACATGGCAGCTAACAACTGTCCATAACTCTAGCTCCAGGGGCTCCAACAGCCGCTTCTGTCCTCTGCAGGCATTGCATTACACAGGTGCACTTACCTACATGTAGGCAATACACACGTACACATAAAATAAAAATGATAAAATAAAAAAAAAATATCGAGGTGCATTTTTCAATTTTATTTGCATGAGTATAGTCTGCATGTGTGTAAGTGTACCCATGTCACATAATGCAAACGGAGGTCAGAAGAGGGCATCGGATCCCCTGGAACTGGAGTTATAGATGGTTGTTAGCTGCCATGTGGGTGCTGGGAATCAAACCCGGGTTCCGAGCAGCCAGTGCTCTTAACCGCTGAGCCATCTCTCCAGCCCTTCTTCTTTTTCTTTTTCTTTTTCTTTTTTTTCCCCCTTTTTGAGACAGAGTCTCCCTGTAGCCCCAGCTGGCCTGGGACTCACTATGTAGACCAGGCTGGCCTTGAACTCACAGAGATCCACCTGCCTCTGCCTGCCAAGTGCTGGATTAAAGGCATGCACCACCACGCACAGCCTAGAATCAATACTTCTTAATGATTCTCTTCTCACCTCCTTTGAGGACCTCCCTCCCGTGCCTCAGTTCCAGGCAATGGTCCATATAACCCTCTTTTTTATTTTGTAGGAAATGGGGCAAAAAGTGATATATTAGAGTCAAAAGGAACTTCAGAGTTTGTGACGATTGGAGTCCCTAAGTTGGAACTACCATACATCATTAAAACATTTTAAGATAAGAAATGCCATTATGCTAAAAGGCAGTAGATGCAATGGGAGATCACATGGTTAGTGACTACTTATAAGCAAGGGATCTTGGCTATGGAATTCTGTGGAATCAATGAGACAGCATTTATAAATTGCCAAGCATAGTGCCCAATGTTTAATAGCCAGAGCATCAGGGACTACTAGCCAAATCCATTTCCTTCTTCGTTCTGTATATCATACACCCAACTAGGGTGCATTTCTGCAGTGAGGTGCAGGTGCATGATGGTAGTGAAAGCAGGGAGGGACACTTAAAGCACTGAGCAGTTCCCCCATGCTTTTGCCTTTCTTTGAACTAACACACAGCTATGATTGCAACTTAACCTCTGGAAATGACTTGCAGATACACAGCATCCTGAGTCCCTGAGTGGCCACATGGAGCAGAGTTGTCTCTGCCTTCCATGGATTGATGTAAAGGAAATAAACATATTCTATCCTTTATACCATTGTACTGCCCAGTTTCTGTTACAGCAGGTCCACCTTTGCCACCAAATAATAATCTTGTTCTCCACCGCAACTATTTCATTTTTGCAATATTGTCTTCCACATATATAAGCATTTAAAACAGCTTCAATTACTGTGCATGCTATTTGGTAATCTGTTTATTTCATTTCTCACATCACAATCATGTTCCAGCACTCAAGGATCTGAGAAGATGGCTCAGTGGATTAAATGTTTGCCACAAGCCTGAGGAACAGAGTTCAGATCCCCCAAACCCACTAAAGTCCTGGGTGGGTGCAGACAGAGCCTCCCTGTAACTGCGGCACTCTGAAGGCATAAATGGGGGATTCTCAGAGCAACCTGACTAACTGACTAGACATATAGATGAGCTGTGTGTTCAAGTGAGAAACCCTGTTTCGCTGAATAAGGTGGAGAGTGATTGAAGAAGATTCATGACTTCAACCTCAGGCCTCCATGCGTATGCATACACATGCATCCATACACATTCCACATACATACACATGCAATAAGTAAATAATTTTTTAAAAGATAAACTATCTTCAATTATATACTTTATAATAGAAAATAAGGGGCTGGAGAGATGGCTCAGTGGTTAAGAGCACTGACTACTCTTGCAGAGGACCTAGGCTCAATTCCCAGCACCCACATGGCGGCTACGAACCGTCCTTAACTCCAGTTCAAGGGGAATTTGAAGCCCTCTTCTGACCTCCATGGCATTGCACGACACAGGTGCACTCACACACATGCAGGCAATATACTCATACACACAAAATTTTTTTAAATAATAAAATATTTTTTAAAAAAAGAAAATGAAATTGCTCATAGATTAGTACGCTGAGAAAGAAGCTTGGGTTTGTGTTCAGAGTCCCTTTTAACTTATGACTGTGGCATCTGCAGTCATATGTAGTAATTAGAGAAGGTTGAAGCTGAAGATTGTCAAGCAAGCAAAAGAATCAAGTATCTATTTCTCAGTAGATGACCCCTCCTGTTGAATCACTAGAAAATCTGATTTTCCCTCACCCAGCGATTACTCTCTTCCTAAAACAACCAACTTCCTAAATGGAAGTTGAGGCCATCTTAACAGCATAAACACTTTCTTCAAGAGCAAATACCCCATTGTGGCTGTTCCCTTTGTAGGAGAACAATATATTCTTTTAATTTTCTGATACCTGAAATATTTATGATCTTGTGTCTTTAAGAAGCTTATGGGGAAATTAGTTCAATTTAACATCATTTCAAAATGACATAAGATATTAAAATGTTACTGGTGTGGTGGCACATGCCTTTGATCCCAGCGCTTGGAAGGCAGAGGCAGATGGATCTCCATGAGTTCAACGCCAACCTGGTCTACGTAGCAAAAGGAAAAAAAAAAAGAGATACTAAAATGTTCTAGATAAGATGGTAATTTAAAGCAGAAAATGGAGTGCAGACAAGATTAAAGTTTAGCTTCTCCCCTCCCTGCAAAAAGGAAGTCAACTCAGCAAATCCTTTTCAACTTAAAACATTTGTTAAGCATCTACAGAATGCAAAGCATTAGCTCAGGTACCATTCTTTCCCTGCAGCAAGTTATGATGGCTAATCTTTATTGTCAACTTGATGGATTTTGAGTTGCCATAAAAACACACCTCTGGGTGTGTCCATGAGGGTGTTTTCAGAAAGATTTAACTGAAGAAGGGAGCCCGCCCTAAATGTAGGTGGCACCAAACCACTATCTGACATCCTGGACAGAATAAAAGGAAAAAGTGGGCTGAGCAGTAGCATCAGCCTATTTCTGCTTTGCAGCTGCAGATATCCTGTGGCCAGATGCCTTAAGTGCCTGCTGCAGTGAGGGACCGCACCCTCACACTGTGAGCCAGAATAACCCTTCCTGATGAGAGACATAAGCCTAACCAATGAAAATCCATGACCGAAGAAAACGAGGTCTACAATACACAAGTATGTATAAGACTCGTAATTGTCTTTTACAGGTGTCCTCTTGCTCCTAAACTTGCTCTCTTGCTTGAAGTCTATAACCTTCTATTTGAGATTTAGCTAAGTGGTAGAGCGCTTGCCTAGCAAGCGCAAGGCCCTGGGTTCGGTCCTCAGCCCTATAACCTTCTATTTGAGATTTAGCTAAGTGGTAGAGCGCTTGCAAGGCCCTGGGTTCGGTCCTCAGCTCCGAAAAAAAAAAAATTCCTAGTCCTTCGGTCTTCTAAATGTAGAGGCTTATGTCTTTTTCATAAACCCCACTCCTGCCCCTGGGCCCCCAGTACGACAAAGGATATAGCAGGATAGCCATGTATTATTTTTAAGTGGAGAGATGGAATAGGCAAGGTTGGGCTTTCCAGCCCATGTGTAATGATTCTTTTGAAATCTGTGTCCACCCGACATGAAGTTATGCACTCTATCGTTCCACTAGTTTTCTCAGTAACTGTCAGATTAAACACACTCCAAATGCCTTTTCTAGTAGAAACAGTACTTTCAGAGATAGCAGAGCTTAAATATGTATGAAAGATAAACATTTCCTAAGTATGCTGCTATCTGTCTTAAATCCCCCTGCCCACAGTAGAAACAACACTACAAGACTGTGCTCACAGGTTTTACATACATTTTCTTACTTTCAGACAGTCTCTAGAGGTCTGCCTCAGAAATGAAGCTACCCTAGTATCTCACCAAGCAAATGGACCTCTGCATTAATGGTCAACATCAGTTATATGAAGATGAGGAAGAAGCGTCATTCCTTTTGGCCAGGTTGAACTGCTAGGCAGATCTCCTTCTTTCAATATCTCTATTAAGGGGAGGGACTGTGGAGCGTGCCGATAGAGGAAGCATAAAAACCAATATGCCAAATATGCTCACTGATGCAATAGTGGCACAAATGCTATGGGAGAAACCAACTGCTTTCTGGTTGGATTTAAGGCCTGCTTCACAAGACAGAACTGATGCCTGGTACTGTTAACTTGAAAAAAACTGGCTAGGTCATAAGCCCTAGAGGAGAACCTAGTACTATTAGTCTTTTAAATGGACATAGTAGTAAAATTCTTCTTTTTATCCCCATAGATTAATATATTTCTCAACCCTCATCAGAGAAACTTTTTTTTTTGCAATAGATGGCAATTAATACAGAGACCCACAATTGGTCATCATGCAGAGAATAAGAGACTATTGCGCTCAGCTCTTATTGAGGCATCTATACCACAGCCCTTCCTCTCAAGGCTCAAGGACATCGTAGAAGAAGAGTCAGAAAGACTAAGAATCACACAGTACTTTACAGTCTTACCCACAGGAATTCGTTCAAGGTTGGAAACATGATTTAAGTCTAGCCACCCAGAGGCTTCAGAATTTTTAAACTCTAAAATTGGTTAAAAAGAAGATCCTTTTCTTATAGAGATGAAGAAATTCTAGGTCAAGGAAAACTCTGTTTTCCTCCACAAAGAACAAGACTTTAATCATTGTAAACTCAAATAAAACAAACACACAGAAGCCGAGTGTTGAGAGCCAGATTCCAGCTGTGGAGGCCGGACAGATGGCCACTGTAGCTCTGGTCAGTTTCAGTTCTCTGAGTTTTTCAATGTTCTTTCAGCATAAGTCAAACTTTGACTTAAACTGGATTGGAGTTTTTGTTTTGTTTTTTTTTTTTCTTGTAAACAAAATGGTCTCTGATTAGACCCTATCCAGAGCAAATCACCTTCCCAGAGGACGGGGAGACAAATTGGGCAAGTTGTTCTTTCAATAAATATAAGAAAGTCTTACATATTGATCCTCAGTTGATCCTCAATCCCTTCTCTGGCTCACATTGTTTCCCCATGTATAGCCAATACACCTTTTAAGTCAATGATTACCTAACATGCTAGCACAATATCACAAGTCCTATGTATCCAGTCAACAGTTACTGAATAGAGCTCTGTGGAGAACCCTGCCTTCCCTACTGAGCCCAGCTCCCCCTATGTATTGAACCAGTTTCTTATACCACAGGCTTGTCCTTAGACATAACTGTGATTCATCCATGAATGTGACCTTTAGTAATTATTGGGTAACTTGTGGTCCCTGAAGCAAAATGGTGATGGGGCAAACCAAGCAACTGTGCATGGAATCAGATATTAGCCAAATTATAAAACTCCCTAAAGGTTTCTTTTTTCCCCAATTTTACAAAACTGTCAGATTTCAGGATGGTGTGATTGATGAGACATGTTGTAAGCATCTAGCTGGGATTCCCACGACCTGAAAGAACTGACCATGTCCTGTAGACCGCTGCTGCCACTAACCCAGGCCTGGCTCCCACAGAGAACTGGGGACACTCCTGGAGCCACAACATCCTCCAGCCTGATATCTCCTGAAGCTTCCCTGCAAGAACTTTGGGGGATGGCCTTATATCTGGAACATTCTATAGCAGTTCACACACTCTGACTGAGCCCTACGAAGAACTGCACAAGTCCAGCGTATGAAGAAATTCAGAATCAGGTGAAATCTTGAGTAAGAGCTGGGCAATTTGCAGACACTCAGGCTGAGGTCCTGGTTGTCACTGGGAAGTGAGAAACGTCACATACCTGCAGCTTGTACTATACAACCACACACTTCAAAAGTGACACGACAAACAGGATTGTCTAAACTTCTGCTTTACGAGTGTGCAACACACACACATACACACACATACACACATACACACACATACGTACACACACACATACACACACATACACACACATACGCACACACACATACGCACACACACACATACACACACATACACACACATACTTGGCTGAAGAGATGGTTCACACATAGATGTGCCTGCCACCAACCCAGGCAATCTGAACCTGAGTTCAATCCCCCGGAGAGAGCGCACATACGCACACATACACACACATACACACACATACGCACACACACACATGCGCACACATACACACACATACACATACATACACACATACACACATACACACACATACACACACATACACACACATACGCACACATACACACATACACACACATACGCACACATACACACATACACACACACACATACACACATATACGCACACATACACACACACATAAACACACACACATACACACACATACACACACCATATCACAGAATTCCTGTGGGTAAACATAGTATAAAGGGGTTCAAAATCCATCAAGGAG
>NW_008332402.1:2307015-2309760 GCF_000622305.1 Nannospalax galili
CACACTCACACTCACACACACTCACACACATACACACACACACTCACACACACACTCACACACACACACACCCACACACACACACATGCACACACACACACATACACACGCACACATACACACACATATGCACACACACATGCGCACACATACACACACATACACATACATACACACATACACATACACATACACTCACACATACACACACACATTCACACAAACACATACACATACACTCACACATACACACACATGCACACACACATACACACATACACACACATCCACACATCCACACACACATACACACACACATACACACACATGCACACACACACATACACACACATGCACACACACGGATTTCTTATATAGAATCTTCAAATGCATTACAAATAATTGTATAAAGACCTGGTAAAAGCCAAAGATGAGGAAAAGATATTTCTCTGGGATTACAACTAAAATGGTCTTTCACAGTAATACAAATATAAATTAGTTCAAACTAATATAAAATTTTACACAAATATTATTCACCAATTCACTGATTTAATTTGAACTCTGTCTCTCATATATATGTTCTCTCTCCTCCTTCCTTACACACACACACACACACACACATACACACACACGTATACACACATACACACACATATACACAAACAGACATAAACACATACACACACATACATACACACACCATTACAGTTATACGCACACATACACACACATAAACACACACACATACACACACATACGCACATACACACACACACACGTACATGTGTTAAAAAGGGGATAAAATTCTGTGATTTGTGGCATGAATGAGCCTAGAGGCCACTGTGTTAGGTGAATTAAACCAGGCACAAAAAGACATGTACCACGTGATCTCACTCATATGTGAAACCTTAAAAAGCTGATCTCAGGGCTGGAAAGGGGATTCAGGGGTTAAGAGTACTTGCTCGTCTTCCAGACGACCTGGGTTTGGTTCCCAGAACCTACATAGTGACTCTATCATCCTCTTCTGGCCTTTGAGGGCACTTCAAACATACCAGTAAACACACCAACAACCAAGTCACTTGTACATGTAAAAATAAATAAATCATTTTTTTAAAGGCTGGTTTCATCAAAGTTGAGTGTCTCATCAAAGAATGATGGTGACACAGACTGGGAGAGTAGAAGAAAGGCATGATAGGGAGAGGCTGACCAACAGGTACCAAGTTACAGTTTGACAGGAGAATTCCCATGTACCATACACATACATACACACATACACACACATACACACACATACACACACATACACACACATACGCACACATACGCACACATACATACACATACGCACACATACACACACACATACACACACATACACATACATACGCACACATACACATACATACGCACACATACACACACACACATACACACTCATACGCACACACACACACATACACACACATACGCACACATACACACACATACGCACACATACACACATACACACACATACGCACACATACACACACATACGCACACATACACACATACACACACATACACACACAACATTTGGTGTGATCAGTGACTGTCATGCTGACTGGTCTGCGGGTCCCTGTGTTTCCTTCCCCTGCCCCCCCCCATGCCAGCTGCGACTTGAACTTTGTTCGTCTTAGTCACTGATGCGTCCCAGTTCCTGGTATAAGGTTGTCACCCAATAAATATGTGTTGGATGCGTTCCTGCACGCTACAAGTACATAGGTATAGAGTGTGTACATATGTATTCCAAATAAGATATACGCACACATACACACACATAAACACACACACATACACACACATACGCACATACACACACACACACGTACATGTGCATGTGGGTCTCTTTCTCGATTGTTCTCCAAGTTGGTTTTGGAAATAAGGTCTCTCACTGAAGCTCACATATTCAACTACCTTGGCTGGTCAGCAAGCCTGAGAGATCCTCCTGAGGGAGCCTCCTGTCTCTGCCTCAACACTGGGATTATAGGCATGTGTCATTGCACCCAGGATTTTGTTTGTTTGTTTGTTTGTTTGTTTGTTTGGTCTTTTTTAGACAGGGTCTCCCTACAGCTCCAGCAAGTCTGAAACTTACCATGTAGACCAAGCTGGCCTTGATCTCACAGAGATTGGCCTGCTTCCGCCTCCTGAGTGCTGAGATTAAAGGCATGTACCACCACACCGGGCCTAATTTTTTTATATGGATGCTGAAAATCAAAGTCAGGTCCTCATGTTTGTATGGCAAGCACTTTACCAACTAAGCCATCGCCTAAGCCCCACTATGGCTCTTCATGGTGCCCCACTCTCCCATACCCTCAAAAGGCATCTTCCCACCCTAGCGGCTAATACACATTTCACTATTAGAGGTTCCTCCTTATATACATAGAATAAAGTCAATGTTGAAACCTGAAGATACAGAAACAATTAGTTTTTTGTTTCTCTAGGTTTTATAGATTCTTATGCTAGAACAATAAAAACTCTCAAACATATTCTTTTGTCTAAAGAACATAGGAGGGCTGAACATAGAGTGCTACCTAGACTACATAGACCCTGGGTCAATTTCCCAGTGAAGAAAGGAAGGGCAGGAGAGAGGGAGGGAGGAAGGGAGGGAGGGACAGAGGGAGGGAGGGAGGAAAAGACGATAATAGAGAAGAAGTGGGAATGGAAGGAAATGGAAAGAAAGAGAAGGGGGGAGGGGAGGGGAGG
>NW_008332402.1:2312347-2322257 GCF_000622305.1 Nannospalax galili
ACCCAGTTTGCCCACTGGAGGTAATTCCTCCCAAGCCTTGTTATCACTATACTCTTGGAAATAGTGGCTTTTTAAGTGGTTTTTATTTGTTATATTTTTATTTTATGTGTATGTTTTGCCTGCATGTACTACGTACTTGTAATGCCTGCAGAGGTCAGAAGAAGGTGTTGGATCCTCTGGACTTGGAGTTACAGACAGTTGTTAGTTGCTACTTGGGTCCTGGAAACTAAACCCTGGTCCTCTGCAAGAGCAGCCCATGCTCTTAACCACTGAGCCATCTCTCTAGCCCCAGAATTTTTTTTTTTTAAGGAATATTTAAGTTCTTATAATGCATGGGCTAGGGAGATGGCTGACTGAGTAAAACTGTTTGCTCTTCAAGCATGAAAACGTGCATTTGAATCCCCAACATCTGCATAAAAGGCTAGGTGTGACTGAACGTGTCTGTAACCACAGCACTGGGAGGCAGAGACAGGTGGTTCCAGGAGCTTGCTGGCCAGCCGGCCTAGACAAAATGGTGGAGCTCTGGTTTAGTGAGAGATCCTGTCTCAGAGCAATCAGGTAGAGAGTGATAAAGGAAGATGCCTAGAGCTCTGCTCTAGCATCTGCACAGAAATGCACACACCCGCACACCCATGTGCGTGCACCACACACACAAGCACCACACAACACGATACATACCCCCACATATATGCCACACAACACACATACACACACAAACATTTAAGTTCTTAATGATACATAGCAAGTTAATTGAATCGCATATTAAATTTAAAAAAAGACACTTTGACAAGGATGGAAAGGAAGCAGAGTCTTTTCCGTGACACGTGGAATTTAAGACTTTAAATGACAGCAGGAAACAGCTGGTCTCCAGATAGTTTGTCCTCTAAAGTGATTAATAGCTACATCATTTTGAGCTTTGAAATGGAATGGTTTCCAGTTTTGTAAGATAGCTCTTGTCAAATAAATTGTTCATTTTGTTGTTTGGTTTTGTTTTGTTTTGCTCTTTTATTTCCCAGGGCTAAAGGAAGCAGGTGCAGTGTCTCCTCTGGAGAGGGTGAGTCACAAATGCAGCTAAATGACCCATGGGCTGGAATTCTCTTGTGCTCAGAAACGTACTGTATCCCTGGGCCTGGAGGGCCAGCATTTCTGTGAAAAACTGCTTTATTTATTTATTACTTATTCATTTGTCTTGTGTGTGTATGTGTATGTGTATGTGTCTTGTATGTGTATGTGTATGCACTCTTGCACATTCACTGCATGCATGTGAAAAGTGAGCATACAACTTTCCTACCAGGTGGGTCCCAGGATCACACTCAGGTCATTAGACTTGGTGGCACGTGCCTTTACCTGATGGATCATCTCACCCAACCTGACAGGCTAGCATCTTAATGTTATGACCTATGTGTTAGCTCCCTACAGCCAGAAGAATCAGGAACAAGTGATTAGTTACCTATCTTTTGCAAGACTATGAAGGTGATGTGGGTTCCAGCAATATTGCCAGCCAGTCCATGCACCCCTGCACACCTGTCTGATCCCTAACTCTACCCCAAATATGCTGGCACTGATTCATAGACTTACAGTGAGTCTCACTGTGTTGCTACCCCATGACCTCCCTGCACACACACAGCACATGCCCTCGTGTTAGGGCCCTTATCCTGGGCTTCTGACAGGACTGTCTGCACTCTGCGTATGCCCATGGATGCTTTCACTATGCCACCTGCTCAGAAAGCCTTTCCCGGAGCATCTGTCTCACACGGGGTGCCACCCATCTTCAACCTTTCTTGATTGGCTTTCCTCACTAGAACCTATCATTACATAATGCTATACTACTCACTGATTTTCTGTCTCTCTACTAGAAAACCTCAGGGCAAGGATGTTGCTTAGTTCACCAGTGAATCCTCTGTGTATAGAGCAGAGACGCTCACATAGGATATAGGAATGAGTCGGCAAGCGGATGAGTGGACGAATGAAAGAGAAATAAGTGAAGAAACTGTGCAGCTTGGCTGGAAAGAGCAGATTTTGGAGGTAGCGGCTCCTCGACCTATAAACTCTCTGGCTTCACCCAACTCACAGGATTATGGTACAGATTAAATGTGGTAATATGTGGAAGTCATTTACCATAATAAATGCTCTTTCCCCCCTATAAATGGAGAACTAAATGTAGACTGAGGCAGAGGAACTAGTGTAACAGTTTTGGTTTTTTTTTTTTTTTTTTTTTTTTTTTTTTTTTTTTTTATTATTTTTTATTTTATGTGTATGCGTGTATTGCCACTATGGAGACCAGGCTGACCTTGAACTCACAGAGATCTGCCTGCCTCTGCCTCCTGAGCACTGGGATTAAAGGCATGCCCCATCACGCCTGGCCTGTTTTTTTGTTTTTTGTTTTGTTTTGTTTTGTTTTTTTAAGGGGTGGAATATATTATCTGCATATACATGTATATGTAAGTGCACCCATGTCATGCAGTGCCAGAGCAGGTCAGAAGAGGGTGTCAGATCCCCCAGAACTGGAGTTATGGATGGTTGCTAGCTGCCACGTGGGTCCTGGGAATTGAACCCAGGTCCTTTGCAAGAACAGTCAGTGCTCTTAACCACTGAGCCATCTCACCAGCCCCCCTCAGTTTTATTTCTACAAATTAATCATAAGAAAAGAATTATCTATGGGAACAAAGGTTTAACCATACCATTTTTTTTCATAGCCTTATTTATAACAGGAAGAATTAGAAGCACACTAAATGCTCAAAATGCAATTGATTTAATGAATTATGGTACACTCATATGATGTAATATTGCAACTTGACATTGTAGAATAGTTAATAAAATGAGAAAAATGCTTATATATACTTCAGTTAAAAAGCCTAACTGAGGGCTGGAGAGTTGGCTCAGCGGTTACGAGCACTGGCTGCTCTTGTAGAGGACCCAGGTTTGAATCCCAGAACCCACATGGAGGCTAACAACCATCTGTAACTCCAGTTCCAGGGGATTCAATGCTGTCTTATGACCTCCATGGACATGGCACAACATGGGTGCTCTTACATACACTCCTTCAAATTGTCCTCTGACTATCACAATGCTCCATAGTACATGTGCACACACATGCATAAATATACATGTATAAATAAATCAATGTAAAAATAATTTTAAAGACTAACCAATGCCAAAAAGTCTGTGGAGTTAAAATCAGGTGAAGTGCATTTTCTTTTTTCTGATACTCTAAATTTTCTGTGTTTTCTTCAGTCAGTAGACATTATTTTCATAATTGATGCATTTAAAATTTATCCATTCATTTATTTTGCGGCTCTGGGAATGGAACCCAGATCCTTGTGCATATTGGGCTAGCACTACCTTGGATGCTGTAAATTTTAGGAAGAATATCTTACTGATATCTTCATAACAAAGTGCTACTGCTTTTTGTAGGAGAACAATGAGAGGAGCCTTGAAGGAGTGTCCCCAGTCCAAATGAGATGAATTTCTCATCTTCTTTGCTAAACGTCATGGTTCTAAGTGAGAAATCCCCCTAAAGGCCTTGGAAGATCCAGAGTGTTCTGGCTTCATGACTGTGCATGTGTCTGACCCTCTCCATTGCTCAGTATTAGCACATTTAACTGATGACCTTAGCGATGCTGCATTTTTTAAAGCCAAACTGACTTAGAGCATTACTCATTAGCTTTAAGTACTGGGATGATTCATCATTTACAGTAAATCTATTAGAAAGATTACACTGCAAAATTCACCCTTGTCAGTGTGGCAGGTCTGCCTGGAAATTAAGAATGGGAAAGGAAATTGAAGGAGAGAGATTCCTATCCGTGATTTGAAATTTAAACTTAGAGAGTTATGGCAAGCATCCGAGCCTCAGCCAAAGATCGAGGCATCTGCCACATGTCTAAGATGTTCCACTCTAATAATAGCCCAGAATCTCTTTTTGGATAGGTGAATGCCTTGCTTCATAAGGAGAAGTAAGGCTTGAATGTTAAAATACTTTAAGGAGTGTTTCCTTACACTTTAAAAAGATATTCACCATATAAGTTGGCTGCATATGTGATCCATGTAACTAACAATTGTGGCGTCTCTGCTGGTTAAATATAGCTCCAAACCTAACAGCCTGTTCGGCTGGGGGCCCCAGCTCACCAGATGTTATTCCACTAATAGTGAGTGAGCTCATCCCTGGTGTGGAAGGTTATTCATTTGGGAGAGAATAATGAAAGTGAGACAATCATTACGTCACCTTTTCCTGTACATTACCCTCCCCTACAGCTAACAAGGAAACATGCTGCCGAGGTAGCTGTAAGCTAAATCATGTTCTTGTTTTCATGGGTCTATGTAAAGTGAATCATGAGATCGTTCTGGCCCAAATGAGCGTTTAATACACCGTCTGATCATTTACATCTGGAGCCCTGGGCTTTGGGAGGCTTGAAATCTCGGACTTAGATGGTGAAATCAGAGTCTCAGCCCTTGCTCCCAACAGCACTGTCCTTCCTGCTCGTCCCTGAAGCGGTTATCTCATCATCCTCGGCTGGCCATTGGGGAGGCAGAGATGTCTCTAGAAGCATAAAGGCTTCTGGATAATGGGGTAAACTTTTTAAATAATGCTCATGAGATCATGTCTTTTTTTATTTGAATGATTCATTTGGGCTACCTATCAAGTCACAAGTTCATGCTAGGATAAAATTGACTTGTAGATAATATCATAAAAAGGAGCAAGATAGGTTATATTACATATGTATATTATATATTACATACACACGTAACAAATATTTACACACACATACATATAAACAAAATCAGGGGGCGGGCAAGAAAGATGGCTCAGTAGTTAAGCCTGAGTTTGCTCTCTTGCAGAAGACCTGAGTTTGGTTTCCAGAATCCATGCTGGGCAGCTCACAGCTGCCTATAATTCCAGCTCCAGGAGATCTGATGCCCTCCTCTGAATTCCATGGTCACTACAATTATGTGCACAAACCCATACAGTCACATACATACACACATAATTAAAAATAAAAGTAAACTAGGGATGTAGCTCAATAGTAGAGGCTTACCTAGCACTCACAACAAAATAAATAAATTAAACTTAAATTTTAAATCTTAAAAAAATGAATAAATAAAACAAAAACAACTTTTAAGTGAGAAATTGAGACTATTTTTAGAAAGCTCACAGCTCTTAATTAATAGCCTTAACTTCCTCCCGAATTGTATTTTTTTCAGCCCTCCTCTAACTACAGGAACAACTCAGCAACCTGCAATTTACTAGATATATTTTGTACTGTGGTTTGAATGAGAAATGGCCTCCATAGGTTCATGTGTTTGAACACTTGGTCCTGAGTTGGTGGTGCCATTTGGGGAGGTTATGGAGCCTGTAGGAGCTACAGCCTGGCTGGAAGAAGTCCATCACTGGGGGAGAGCTTTGAGGGTTTATGCCTCACCTCACCTAACTTCCAGTTCTCACCTTCTCTCAGCTCCCTGTGTGTGGCTGAGATGTGATCTCTCAGCTTCCTGCTCTGGTCACCTGCTGCCATGCCTCTCTTGCAATTATGGACTCTTCCCTCTGGAGCCAGAAATCAAAATAAACTCTTCCTTCTAAAAGTTGCTTTGACTGGGCTGGAGAGATGGCTCAGCTGTTAAAAGCACTGGCTGCTCTTGCAGAGAATCCAGGTTCGGTTCCCAGCACCTATATGATAACTAACAACTGTCCACAACTCCAGTTCCAGGGGATCTGATGTCCTCTTCTGACCTCTGCAGGTATTGCACGACATGGAAACACTTACATGCAGGCAATACACTCATACACATAAAATAAAAAATAAATACATATAATAAATAAAAATTGCTTTGGGTCATGGTGTCTTATCACAGCAACAGAAAAATAATTAGTACATATTTAAAGGGTTTGCCCTGACTCCATTTCCCTCACGCCTCACTCATCCTACAGAATAGAATCATGAAATACAGGTGAACGCTCTTGTTACAGAACCTGGTGAGTCTGTCTGTACTTAGGCTCCTCACTTTCCCTTAAGCTTCTTGAATTTCCTGAAAGTCTTCATGTCAACACCTGTCATCTCAAGAGCAACTTTGGTGGCTGAGACAATACTTGCCCAAAGACAAAGTCTTCATATCTTTCACCTCTATCATCTCCCGTACTCATTCTCCACAAAGAGCACTGAAATACAAATTGGAGTTCCCAAGAGCCATGCCCAACTCCACCATGGTCTCCATCCCTCCCAGGTGTCAAAGTTCTCACGTGTAAAACTAGAATGATAAAGGGACAGTGAGATGGCTGGGGTGACTGTTGCCAAGTCTGACAACCTGACTTTGATCCTTGGGACTCACATGTTGGAAAGACTGAGCTGACTCACAAAAGTTGTCCACTGACTTCCACACGTACGCTGTGACACATGCCGCATGCATGTGCACACACATACACACATGCACAGAATAAATAAAATAATAGTAATAATATCATGGGCGACAAAGCATCCTAGAATGTATGCACAACATAGTTAGTGTGAGCAGGATGGAACATGCCACTGTATCCAGGGTAACACTGTGACTTTTGCAGCCACATTTTGGCTTTCATGGCTTTTGGGCAATTTCGCCTTCAAGGATCCTTACTTCATAAAATGTATTAAACATTGTACTTTATTAATCCATTTGTATGACAAAAATATATAGTAAATATCTTCCTAGGCATGAAGTTTCATTTATTTTTCTTCTGTTGTTGAAGAATAAAAATGTTTCCATGGTCCTTTAGCGGTGCCTGATGCTGTTATCAGTACTGCCTGTATCACAAAACCCTCCCGGAGGTGTCGCGGTCCACCGTCCTCCGTCCTGTGTGGCTTTGCTGCTCTGCTCTGCTCTTTCCTTTCTCTTCTATTTTCGCTGGGCATACTCTGCCTCTTCCCCATCTCCCCAGCCTTTCTTGGCGGCTCTACTTCTGGTGAATCAAGGCATACTTACAGATTTGAAAAACATTTGAAAGCTTCCAGCCCTCAGGAGACTGAGGCAGGAGGGCAGCAAGTCCAAGGCCAGCTTGGGCTACATGAGACCCCATCTCAAAAAAAAAAACAACCCAGTATGTATGCAGTTTTCTGGAATCATCTGCCCCAAATTTTGAGAATTGTTTTTACTAAATAGTAAGCCTTGGGTGATTTTTCTTTTTCTTCTTGGTAATTTCCATATTTCTTGCATTTTAAAAATAAATGTGTTTGTAATGGAAGGACTAGAAATATTAAAATCAAATTTTAATAAAGATCAATTACTATACTTTTCCAGAATAGATGCTGACCCAGATTTCATTTTCCCACTCCAGAACAGTTCCCTTAGTGGAGAGATCACACCTCATTACATCCTGTCCTTAGACAGTCCCCTCCCAGGCTCACCCCCAGCTTGGCAGGACGGCTTGCTTTGGCCGATGGGGTAGTAGCAAAACTGCTGTAAGCAGAGGTTTAAATCAACTGTTTCCTGAGATCATGAGTTGAGCTAGAGATTATGGGACATTTTTTAGAAGACTTTCAAGTTTCCCTTAGTCAGTCCGGGGCGGGGGGAATTTGCTGTCACCTAAAAGTTCAAAACAACTTCACTAAGCTCTTTGTTAATTAAAAAAGGGAGGAATCAATATGCTGGTACACTTCAAGTTGGGTATTTTTCTCAGTGAGTGGCCTTGCAAACACACCACATACACACACACACACACACACACACACACACACACACACACACACACACACACCACAGTGGCTCTGACCCAGCTCACCATATGGTCCTCATTTTTCTATATCTACTTCTATTTGTGGAAATGCAAGAATCTTACAGCTGTAAGACAGCTGACTAACCTTTTGCCCCTTGCTTCCTTCATTCTTCCATTAAACAGAGGACGTATTTTGAAACATTTCTTGGGTGCTTTTTTTTTTTTTTTAAGACAGGGTCTGATGTATTCCAGGCTGGCCAGGAACCAACTATACAGCTGAAGCTGACTTTGAACTCGTAATCCTCCTGCCTCCACCATCCAAGTGCTGGAATTACATAGATGTGGGACCAGACCTAGTTCATGCAATGCCAGGGATCAAACCTAATGTTTCACACATGCTAAACAAGCACTTAATCAACTGAGCTACATCTCTATCCACTTGGGTGCTGGGAATTCAAAGCTCAGTTGCTTAGTAACTTAAGAGTTGTGATAACATTTTCTTTTAAAGTGTTGTCCTATCCTATCCTTGTCTAAATCATTTCCCTTTTGTACCTCACTTAATTAAGGGTGCAGTCTTATCCTTTCCTTTTCTGCCAAAGCAGAGGGTCAAATACTCAATCGTAGATGAAGAACCAGAGTTGTGCCACCAGGAAAGAGTTGAGAGTCCATCACCCTGAGCCTGGCATTCTACTGGGGCGGTACAGGAAACTGTGGGTGGTTCCTGGTGAAGCTGAACCGTCTACTGCCTGGGTGTCCACAAACTCTCCAACCTCAGGGTGGAGAAGGGACCCAGGGGAAGTGGAGAGCACAGCGCCAGCTGTTAAGGGCAGTTGCAACTCAGCTCCAGCCAATTACTGCCACAGGGGAACATGGGCTCAGTCTTGCCAGGTCAGCGACTTCTTCCCCAAAAAGCTAGAGATCAAGTTTTTTTTTTTTTTTTCCTAAAAGATCTCCATTGAAAGTTGTCAACTAAATAAAAAAAAATTTTTTTAATAAAAACATTGTGGGAGCCAGCAAATGTGTGGGCCAAATCAAATTTAAATGTCCAGACCCGATTTGGCCTGCCGGTTTATACCGTCTGCCTGATGCTACAAATTCACTCCGACTTGAAAAAATACCACCCAAAAAGATGTGGTGACATTTATAACAACCTAGGTAGAGTTTATAAAGAAGTCTGCTTATACACAAAGTCTAAGCAGTAAATCTAGTTACTCCACTCGCTTAGCACCGAGGAGAAAAATGACTTCTCGATAGACTCTTTCACTTCTAAATAATGCACTGATATATAAATTCAGCCTGAATCATATGTATATTAGGTTCTGTAATTTTTAGGATCCAGTTTCTATTAACATCCCCCTACACATAACTTTCCAGTAACAAAAACACCCACCAGAGAAGATTATTTTGTGTTCCTAAAGTATTATTATCCCTAGAAACACCATTTGAGAATTTTGACAGTCTTCGTTAGGAAAATGTATGTTTCTTTTGTTTCTGTATCATACTACTATGTGCAGATATTATCTGCTTTTTAGCCTATTAATATACACTTGGAATGGGCATGAATCATAAAGAGATAGCTTCATGAGTTTCACAAAATTAGCAGCACCTAACCCACTCAAAATTTAAAAACCATCATCACAAATAGCAAACAAGGAAATTAGAGTGTTACTATGTTTAAATTTGGAATGGTTAATAAATAGGCCTCTATAGTATACCTTGATTTTCGAAGAAACAGGAACCACCCTCTGTGGAATGATCAAGTTAAAGTATGTATTTATCGCTTTCTTTAATTAAACTTAATTTGAGTTTTAAATTGTTTTTGTTTTTAATGCTGGAGATTGAATCCAAGGTCTTGTACTTGCTAGGCCAGCGCTCTGTCACTGAACTAAATCCCCGACTCCCAAATTAGAATTTTTTTTTGTCTTTTTTTGAGACAGGGTCTCCCTGTAGCTCCAGCTGTCCTGGAACTCACTATGTAGACCAGGCTGGCCTCGAACTCACAAAGATCTGCCTGCCGCTCCCTCCCAAGTGCTGGGATTAAAGAAAGGCATGTGCCACCATGCCCAGTACAGGTTGTCGTTTTTTAAAAAAATGTTATTATTTTTATTTTATGTGTATGAGTACATTGCTTGCATGTGTGTAAGTGCACCTGTGTCATGAAATATCCACAGAGGCCAGAAGAGAGGATCAGACCCCCTGGAACTTCCAGAAGGTTACTAGCCACCATGTGGG
>NW_008332402.1:2322499-2357803 GCF_000622305.1 Nannospalax galili
ATCCACTTCTTATACTTCTAATGAGCTGAGTCAGTCACAACTGACTTCAACTAACACTGTTTTAAAACAATTTAAACTAATTTGATTAAATGACATTAATATGTTAAGAAATAGTTAACTAATTTATGGAAGCCTCTGGCACTAAAATACAGTTCCTTTCACAATACAGACAAGGCTAAGTCTTAACAAATCTAAGCATAACATGCTTAACTTGATTCAAATATACTAAGCAAAAAGACAACTTTTGTTTTTTTAAATCAGTGTCCTACAATTAAAATGAACTTTCAAGGGTCCTTCTACCATTGGACAACTCTTGCCACCAGGGCTAGAGAGATGGCTCAGGGGTTAAGATCACCAGCTGCTCTCACAGAGGACCCGGGTTTGGTTTCCAGTACTAACATTGCAACTCATAACTGTAATTCCAGTTCCAGAGGATCCAACGTCCTCTTCTGGCCTCTGTGGGCATGGCACATATGTGGTGCATTTATATACATGCAGGTAAAACACTCATACACATAAAAATAAAAATAAATAAATCCAACAACAAGAAATTAAGACTAGAAGGAAACGATATCATAGTAAGGCTTGAATACAAAAAGACCATCAGTCACATCATATTCCACGATGAAAGACTAAGAGCTTTTTCTCTCAAATTAGAAACAAAACAAGTATATCCATTTTTGCCACCTCCAGTCAATATCATACCAGAGGTGCTGACCAGAGCACTTGGGAGGCAGAGGCAGGTGGATCTCTGTGAGTTCGAGGCCAGCCTGGTCTACATAGCAAGTTCCAGGCCATCTGGGACTACAGGAAGACCCTGTCTCAAAAACACTGGAAAAAAATTCAACTGTGCTTCTATACAATTAACAATGAACTTACAACAAACTTAACCAAGGAAGCAAAAGGACTTATACACTGTAAACTGCAAAATGTTGCTCAAACAACAACAACAAAAAAGAAATCAAAGAAGACACAAATAAATGAAAAGACACATATGCTCATAATTAGAAAGCTTTCTGTTGTAAAGATGCCCTTACTGTACAATGCTATCTATAGAGTTAATACATACCTACCAAAATATCAAAAGCATTTATTGAAGAAATAGAAAAATCCATCCCAAAATACATATGAATTTATATTTGTCAAACTTTCTCGTTGCTGTGACCCAATAGCCTGAAAGAAACAATTTAGAGAAAAAAGACATATTTTGGGTCATAGGTTTGGAGATTTCAGGCCATGGTCTCTTGGTCCCATGAGCTTGGACAGAATATCATGGCAGAGGGAGCATATGGTGGAGGAATCTCTTCACTTCATGGTGGCCAGGAAGTCAAGGGTGACAATGGTATTGCAATCCAGGAAGGACCTTCAAAAGCACGCAACCAGTAACCACTTTCTCCTAGGTCCCATCCTCTAACATTTCTATCACCTCCCAAAACAGTACCAGCAGCCAGGCAGCAAAATATCATGTGTCTGTGAGGTATAGTCAACACTCAAACCTTAACAACCCAGAATGGCCAAAATTATCTTGAATAAGAACAAAGTTAGAGGTCTCATACTTCCTGATTTTAAAACTTACTCCAAACCTACATTAATCAGAACAATATAGTGCTAGCATAAAAATAAAAAAGTAGATGAAAAAAAAGAGTCAAGAAATAAACCCTCACACACAGTCAAATGATTTTTGTAACAAGGGTGATTGGATTATTTAATGGGAAAGTCTTCCCAACAGATAGTGTTGGGAACACAGGTATCCACACAAAAAAATTATGATGTTGGGTGCTTACGATATTGGTCTGCTCAGGTGATCAGAAAAAAAAATACCATAGACTGAGCAGCTTAAACAATAGATATATTATTTTCCTATAGTTCTGGATCAAGATCAAGGTGCAACAGGGCTGGTTTCAGGACATCCCTCTCTCTCTGATGTCCAGATGGCCCCTTCTCACTGCATTCTGATGTGGTATCTGTTTTGAGCTGCTATCGTAGGATACACCTGGGACATTTATAAAGAAATAACTTTATTTAGGCATGGTTCTGAAGGATGAGAAGGCCAAGATGAAGGAACTTCATCTGGTGAGTAACTTCTTATTGCATCCTAACATGAATGACACAAGGCATAAGAGCAATCGAGCATTCAAGACAGATACATGAAGGGCTCGAACTTATCAGCAAGCCATGCCCATGACAACAAACTCACTCCAACAATTATATGCACAAAGGCAGAACCTTCATGAGCGAACCATCTTTTAAAAGAACCTATCTCTTTGCTTCACCATAAATAAGACCTGGCTATCACAACCCCTCCCAGGGCTCAGGGAATAGTAAAAAAGGAGCATAGTACGACTGTAAGATCCAGAGGTTGGGGAGGCCTGGGGTAAAACAGTGTCTTCTGGACATGACAAGACCAGTGCACTCATAAACTCACAGCAGCTGTGGTTGCAAGACCCACACAAGATCAATCCAATCAACATTCCATCTTGGATGGGACAGCTATTGGAAGCTGGTGGCCTCTGGGGATAGGAGACTCAGTTTTCTTCAGGGATGTGCTCCCTGGCAGGTTTCCTATGACCCCACATCCATGCACACACAGGCAGCACTAATTGTACTTAGTGGTTATAAAGAAAAAAAAACCATGAAAGTTGATCAGTGGGTTGGGGTCAGGGAATTCAGGAGGGAGAAAGTCAGGGTGAATATATACAATTCTCAAATAATTGATTTAAATATTATATTAAATAAAGGAAGAGTTCGTCTCTGAATACTGCTGGTCCAACACATGAACATTGGGATGTGCATTCAAACCCCAACACATGGCCTTTCTTCTGTATGCAAATAAAGAGGGAACGAAATCTCTGGTTATTCCTTTTTTCATGAAAACTTCATTCCTGTCAGACTAGGGCCTACCCTTAATTATCTTTTAAACTCAATCTTATTAAAGTCTCTGTCCCAATACAGTCACATGGACGATACGGACTCAACATATGGCTTGAAGGGAAACGGTTTGGTTTGTAACATCTTATGCCATAATCAAAGGTTAACTCAAAATTGATTTGAGAACTAGCATGGTTAGATGTGGTTTGTCCCTCAAATGTTTGTGTGTTAGAGACTTGGTCATCGCTGTGATGATAGAATCATTGGACCTGTAAGAGGGAGTTTTTGAATGTTAGCCTTATATTTGGAGATCTTTCTGCTAGGTAAGAGAAGAAAGTCTTTTAAGAAAAACAAAAGAGGATATCACTAATCTATGACTGTAATCACTGGGGTGCCATTAAGACGTTCATTCAGTTTTTCAGATTCTACAGAAAATCTTCTGGTATAAGTTTCTAAAACTCAACCCTAAGTAGATGAACCCACTATACGGAGTCATTAGTACATCCTATATTCAAGACTGTAAGAGTGATAGTAGTTTTGAACTTAGTGCCACAGGTCAGCCTTAGGTGTTGTCCCTCAGGTGCCATCCACCTTGTGTTTGAGACATGGTTTCTCACTGGCCTGGAATTCACCACGTGGGACAGGCTGGCTGGCCAAGGAGCTCCAAGGATCCACCTGTCTCTACCATCCCAACACTAAGAGCACCACAACTAGCTTTTCTTTGTGGGCTCTAGAGATCAAATTCAGATCTTGAGCTATCACCCCAGCCCTTAACAACTCCAGTTATTTCCCATCCCCCTGCTGTGAAATTAGAACATTGAAGAAGAGATCACTACTGCCAAGGAAAAAAGTGAGCTTGCTTTCTCCACAAGACAGCCGTCCCTAGGTGTGACGCCAGGTCTCGGGTCCAAGGAAGAGGTGACGGCAAGGCGTGCTGGCCGCAGTCTTGTACTCGGCTCAGTGCTTTGCATTTCAAGCTTTAAGTCTCCTGATCTGAAGTGGAATTCACCCTTCCTTCAGTTTGCCTTCTTTTTAAAAATCCTCAGCTATAAACACACAACTTGGCAAGCTAGTGAATCACAAGTACAAATGAGCTCCTCAAGGCCACCTGTGCGTTGGTCTGCTTCTGCATGATACAGACTTCAAACTTTAGTCCAACTTTTAAAATGCTTTTCCAAAGAGGACTCTTCTAGGTCAGGGTAGCTGTCTCTAGCATATGTACTACCTTCCTCAAAGCACTTTCTACAAATGGATTCAAATTTACTACAAATTCTTTGCTACAAAAAGAATTATTGGGACTTTCAATTAAGATGACTGGAGGCAACTATTCCAGACAGCCTTCCCCCAAGGACTGCTTTGTCCCATGGCTTCGTTAGCAGAGAAATTAGGAATTAGAGAGTCCTTTTGGATCTCCTTTCAATGTTATAAAGTTCGATGGATATTTTTTTAAATGTTATAAAGTTCAATGTTATAAAGTTCAGTGGATATTTTTTAAAGGAAGTGTCTCTTTTTAAAATGAGCTTCTAGGGGCTGGAGTTGGTAGAAGGCCTGTCTGGCTTGCATGAAGCCCTGAGTTTGATCCCCAGCACTGCATAAAATAGGCATGGCGGTGCACATCTGTAATCTGAGCACTCAGGAAGTAGAGGTAGGAAGAGCAAAAATTCAACGCTATCCTCAGCCACACAGCAAGTTTAAGGGCAGTCTGGGATTCCTGAGACCCCGTCTCAAAAAATAGAATAAGATAAACAAAATAATAAAATATAATGGGCTTCCACAGTGACATACACTGTTTAAAATTATACTGTGGGGCTGGAAGATGCCTCAGCAACACTGGTTGCTCTTCCAGAGGACCTGAGTCCAGCACCACATGCCAGCTAACACCAGTCCTTAACTCCAGTTCCAGGGGATCTGATTCCCTCTCTGGCCTCTGTAGACACCAGACACGTACATGGTGCAGTTACATATATGTAGAGAAAACATACATTCGCATAAAAATTTTATAAAAATTAAACTATTAGACTAGAAACAATTTAACTATAAAGGTCAAGCCCTTTAAGTCTAACTTATAGTCACAGCAGGTTAAAATATTTTATTTTATAATACCATACATAGTCATAGATTCTAAGTATAAAAATTAAAATATGGTACAAATACAAATCTATTGTTTTGAAAGATTTGCATTTCTTAGTTCTCTGCTCATCATAAGTAAAAGATTCTCAAACCCACATGCTTGTACTATTGTTAGGTTTGCTGGAAGTTTATTTGAAGTGTTCTTTTACTGGTGTGCATCTAATCATTCTATAATGATCTGTCCTCAGATACTGCAACTTCAAATAAGGAAGAAGGTAACTTCCTCCAAAGATAGATGTAATGATGAACAGAAGGTTACAGGGCAGGTTGGGAGCAATGATTAGATGTGTTATAATAACAGATATGGTCAGAACCTAAGGAGTGGGAGCAAACAACTCAAACGTAATGGAGAGTTAGATCACAAAGGCAAAGCAATGAGCAGAACAGTGCGTGTATTAGAAATGTCTCCAGAAAGACCCACAAGAAACTGACAAGATGGTTGCCTCTTGGGGCTAGAGAAATGGCTCAGAGGTTGGGTGCATCTGCTGCTCTTTGAGAAGACCCGAATTTGGGTCCCAACAGCCACATTGGGCTGCATGCGACCGCCTATGATACCAGATCCAAGGAACCCAACATCCTCTTCTGGCCTCTGTGGGCACCCACACATTTAGCATTCACTCACAAAGACACACAAACATACACAGAATTTTTAAATTTATTTTATGTGCATGCATGCTTTGCCTGCCGTATTTATATCTACCCCAAGCATGCAGTTCCCATGAAAGTCAGAAGAGGGTGTCAGATTCCCTGGAACTGGAGTTACAGGTGGTTATGAGCTACCACATGGGTACTAGGAACTGAACCAAGGTCCTCTGCAAGAGCAGCAAGTGATCTTAAACACTGAGCCTTCTCCCCAGCCCACCTACACATAAAAAACAATGGGGCTGGGTATGGTGGTGCACACCTTTAATCCCAGCGCTTGGAAAGCAGAGACAGATGAAATATCTGTGTGTTCAGTGCCAGCCTGGTCTACATAGTGAGTTTCAGGCCAGCCATGGACATATAGATGGTTGTCTCTGAGACATGGCATTGAAAGTTGCGTGTTCATGGGGGAGGTCAAGGGTGAGGAGTCAACTTTCATGCTGTGCCCTTTCTTTTATATGTATATTTTTGTTGCTCATGTTGTTTTGATTTTTTTACATTATACATGTATTCTGGTTTCAAAAAAAGAGGGGAATGGATGCCCAGAAACACAAAACTCTGGTGTACAGTGCACACTGTAGCTCACACAGGCCACACTGGGCACAGTCTTTTAGAAACAGACCTAGAAAATATATATATATATATATATATATATATATATATATACAAAAGCTATGGTTTCAATGTGTCCCCAGTGTTCATGAGTTGGAAATCTACTCCCTAGAGCAAGTGTGTAAAGAGGGAAGGCCTTCGAGAGATGATTTAACCATAAATAAGGGCTCTGTGCTTACGAATAGACTGATATCGTTACTGAGGAAGAATTGCTTGTGAGTGGGTTTATTAGGAAGGCAAATCTGGGTCTCTCTTGGTTCTTTGCCCTCACTGTGCGATGCCTTCACTAAGTTAGAAGGCAGCAAAGAGGCCTCACTAAATGTAGCCCCTTGATTGTAGACTCTGCAGCCTCCCAAACCACGAGCCACATAAGCTTCTGCCCTTTACAAATCGCCAGTTGCGTAGATTCTGTTATAAGGTGGCAGAAGATGAGCAGAGATCATGGTTTTCAGAAAGTTAAGGCTAAACAATCCCAACAGACTCTGCCTGAAGAAAGCTTGATGGCTGATGAGGAGGCCAAGGAAAGAGGGGGGCTAAAATACTGAGGAAATGGGGGTGGGAGATAAAAATGTATTCCCACTTAGGGGCAGGGACTCAAGTCAGTGTAACTCCTGTTTTCTGTCAGGTCTTTCCTGAGAAGTAGAAGGCATTCCAGACCACGACAGAGTGAGCATCATCCACTTGTCTCCTCTGGCTTTGACGGCATGTTTCTAATTAGTCTTTGGCTTCCTATGTATTGTGTTCACAGAGAAAATATGTCCTCATCCACCAAGGGAAGGTCAAGGGCAATTTCAGTTCACTGTGAAGTCATATTTCATACTGTATTTAGGTTAATAATAAAAAATATAAAGTCAGGCAGGCAGAACTCTGTGAGTTCAAGGCTAGCCTGCTCTACATAGTGAGTTCCACATCGGCAGGATACAGGGAGACCCTGTCTCAAAGAAACAAAGGGGGCGGGGGGGGGAAGAGATACAAACTCTCCTGTATATAAACAATATTTCTCACAGACTTGTTATTTGTTCCCTAGCATTTCTTTCTATTAAGACAGCCACACTAGTAGGCAGTTACTGGCAGTTACTGAAGATATGTGATAACAGTAAACAGAGGGAAAATGGAAACTCTTTCAGCTTTGTAGCTCAAAAGCCAACACTTTAAAGTAACAAAGGATTGTAGAGCAGTAAGACAGGTCCTCCCTGTCTACCTTCCTCACCAACTGCAAAAGCCTTCCACAAGGCTGCTGAGAGAAGAGAAAGGAGGGGGTGACACCCTGCTGCCAGGCCAAGATCTGGGAACTGAGCCAGAGCAGATGGGATTATGAAATCCAGCAGCAGAGGGAAGCTTTGTCTCAGCAACCAAATAGAATCCTGGGTAGACAGCAGAGACCCAGAGAAGAAATCCATCTTATCTAAGCACTGGCTGATGGCTTCAATGTCTCACCTTTAAGCCATTGGGATGGGACAACAGAAAGATCATCATATACCAAGGGAGGCACAGAAAGACGAGAGACACTGCCTAGATTGGAAGCTTTCACAGGTAGGACCAAAACATGTCTCCATGCCAACCTGCATGGACAAAGAGGAGATTCCCCTTGGCACCCTCAGTGAAAAGTAGACTTAACCCGTGTGAGAGGAAAGGAAAAAGTTCAAATTGGGACTAAGTTTCTGCCATACTGATGGAATAGTGACTCTGAATAATGAGTTGAGTTTTGTAAGAGTTAAGCTATTGTTCTGGGGATAGTTCAATCATAGAGTGCTTGTTTAGCATGATGAGACTAGGTTCTGGCTCTAATGTAATAGCTAATCTTGGTTGTCAACTTGGACTACCCAGGAAGAGAGAGCCTCAACTGAAGAATTTCCTCCACCAGATTGGCCTGTGGGCATGTCTGTGGGGCATTTTCTTGATTGCTGCTGTTTGAAGGCCCAGCTCAGTGTGGGCCATGCAGCCCCTGAGCAGGTGGTCCTGGATTGTATAAAACTGGCTCCATCTGAGCCAGAGAGAGTAAGCCAGTCTGCAGTGTTCCTACCTCCATGTTTCTGTCGAGCTCCTGCCCCAGCTTCCTTTAATGAATAGATTGAATCCTGTAAACTGAAATAAACCCTTTCCTCCCAAATTGGTTTTGGTCATGGTGTTTGTTATAGCAATGGAAAGCAAATTAGAACACCTAGTAATGCACTGCCCCCAAAGAATAAAGTGACTATATTTCTTAGGCACCTAAATCTATGAACTTAGGTTCACACCCTCTGCTTATAATACATATCAGCTTCCTGTTAGCTTGAGAGGTTGCTCCTGAGCTACCCATGTAGTCTAAGCAAGTACCGGTGGCATCTACATTTCCCCAGCAGTCACTTATGGGTATTAACACCCACTGCGAGATGTGACTTCGAGAACTGGATGTGCTAATGTATATAAAGTGCCAGGACCAATGGAGATGTCCACAAACACTCGTTCCCTCATCTCAATATCATCACTCGATGTCCATTGAATATTCTAGACATTAATTACACTTTAGGTTGGCTGCTTCGTGATGGCATTTTAGTATCTTAATCTCATCAGTAAAATGTCCTCAAATCACATGGGCTACTACTTCTGGGAAAGATTTCTGTGGCCGGCTCGTCCCACCCTAGTGTGTGTTTTCCAGTAAGCTTCAATCAAGAAGCGTGTCCCTTCCCTGACCTGAGCACGCTGTCATTTCCCAGTCCTTTTGCCACAATCATCTTGGAGCCCATCTTTGGCACTGTACCCTCTGTCCCTTCTTAATAAGATGAGCTATGGCCTGTGTGCTCCAGGTCCAGGAAGTCGGCACTGTGCCCTTGCAAGACTCTCCTCTTGTTACTAGGTAAGCAATGGAGCAACACCAGTGTGGGTCTGGCACAGCATCTCGCTCCATCTCTGTAATTACATCACTTCGCAGATGAAAGCTAAGGCTCAGAGCAGCCAAATGGTTTCCCTGGAATCCAAAAACCAGTAAGTGACAGAGATAAATCGAGAGGACTCCAAAACTCAGGCTCTTTCTTTCTTTTTTTGTAAAATATAGATTTATTGAATTTTTGTGCATTTCATACAATGATCTTAATCATATTTAGATACCCTCCCCTACCTGCAATTCCCCATAGCCCCTCCCCCTCAAGATTTCATGCATTCTGTCACATACGTTAAGATCTATTAAGTCAAGTTTGTGTTCCTAGATGTCCCTTGGTGTGAGTTCATCCCCTGGAGCCTGGTCAGCCTATCTAGTGTCGCTCCCTCAAAGAAGATCAACTCTCCCTCATGCGGCAGTGATCAGATTACCACCTTTGGAAGGAAGAGCAAAGCAGGCATGGTTTGTGCTCAAGTAATGGCTGACTGGACATCCAGCCTGGACAGAAAAGTGGTTTCAGTAATTATCAAAATATAGATATATTTAGAAGTATCATGAAAACACAGACAGGGAAAAGAGGGTGGAGAAAGAAAGGAAGAAAGAAAGAAAGAGAGAGAGAGAGAGAGAGGAAGGAAGGAAGGAAGGAACGCAAACAGGTAGATAGATATGTTCTAGGACTGGAGAGATGGCTAGAAGTCAAAAGCACTGGCTGTTCTTACAGAGGACCCAGGTTCGGCTCCCAGCACTCATGTGGCAAGAAAGAAGGAAGGAAGGAAGGAAGGAAGGGAGGGAGGGAGGGAGGGAGGGAGGGAGGAAGGAGACAGACAGAGACAGAGGGACAGAAACAGAGAATTCAATTATTTTATTGAACTACAAGCAAAATTTAGGTTAACTACCTATGGAGGTGTATGGATGTAATCCCAGCACTCAGGAAGCTGAAGCAGATAAGACTTCAGTTCACTTGAAATGAAAAAGGAGTTGCTGGACAGCTTTCAGGTTCAGTTGAATCAGGGAGCTGCTTTTCGATAAAGGTGCAAGATTTGTTCTCAGTGCCCCAGACTATCCTGTACTATGTAGGAGGTTCCAGGCTATCCAGACTATGTAGTGAGTGTCTCTCTCTTCCTCTCTCTCTCTTCTCTCTTTTTCTCTCTTTCTCTCATAGACACACACACACAGAGTTGTATTTTCTTTAGCAGACCATGTATAACGGGAAAAGGACTATTGAAAGTATGAATTTCATTTATACATATTTATGTACTCACTTATTGTGTGTGGTGTGTGCATGTGTGTGTGCAGGTGTGTGTACTATTCATGCACCTGTAGAAGCTACATGTCAGTGTAGTGTGTCTTCTTCAATGGCTTTCCGCCTTATTTTTTTTAATTTTTTTATTTTTTGGTCTTTTTGAGGCAGGGTCTCAGTGTAGCCCCAGCTGGCCTGGATTAGCTATGGAGACCAGGCTGGCCTTGAACTCACAGAGATCCACCTTCCCCTGCCTCCCGAGTGCTGGGAACCACCTTATTTTTTGAGAAATAACTGAACCTGTAGCACACTAATTGGCTAGACTGGCTTGCCAGTGAGTCCCTGGGACCCTCCTGTCTCTACTTCCTGGTGGTGAAATTATAAGTGTGCACTGCCACATCCAGCTTTTTGCATGAATTCAGGGGATCTGAACTCAGATCTTCACACTTGTGAAGCAAATACTTTAGCCCCAAAATAAGAATGGAAGTATGTTTAAAATAATAATCTATGGGCCAAAGAATTGGCTCAGTAGTTAAGAGCACTGGCTGCTCTTGCAGAAGACCCAGGTTCAGTTCCCAGCACCCACAGAGTGGTCAACAACCATCCATAAATCCAGGTCCAGGGGATCCAATGCCCTCTCCTGGCCTCCCTCCAAAAGCATAGCATGATACTGGTGCACTTATATACATGCAGGCAAAACACTCATACACATAAAATAAATAACAATAAATAAAATATTAGTCTATTAAAATAGAATGTAGCTCCCAATACATGTTTAAAAATAAGCATGGTTCACGTAGTACATGAACTAAGGCAGGAACTGTGGGTTTTGGCTAACCTTAGACAGATTAACAATAAAGTACAATAAGATGGTTTCTGTATCAAAACAAAAAAAGTAATTAGGATAAATATTAAGCTAATCAGCAATTCCACTATTACACTAATAGTCATCAGTTATGACATATACTCTGGTTTGAGTCCTCCAGTTTACAAACCATATTATTTAGCTGGGGATAGGGTTCAGTGGCTTGGTGGTAGAAAAGTTGCCTAGCATGCTTAAGACCCTGGGTTCAGTACCGAGCACCAGAGGAACAGGGAACAGATAAACAGTGTGATTTTGAGCAAATCATTAGTTCATCCTCAAGTCTTTTCTTTTTATCAGTTAAACAAAAATTATATGTCACTCGCTACCACAGGCAGCAAGGATCAATTTAGGTAATGCTATGCCATAATTTGAGAATTATAAAGCACTATCAAACTCAAGTTATTATTATAATTAAGGATTATGATATTTCCTCACTATCCACAGAGTATCCACAAAATGGTATTAAATTCATTAGGTACATAATCAGATGTATGCATTATGCCCACTCTAAATATTTCACTTTCATAATCCTGACTAGGACAGCATGGTATATTTAGAATTTTGGAATTTTAGTTAGTAGATAATAGCACCAATCATTTAGCAAGCACTTGTGAGGCATTACTCCACACATATCAAACACCTGAAATCATCTAACTATCAGAAGAATTTGGTAAGAGAGCACTGCTGCTATCAGCTGTATTTTATGAAGAGGAAACAAACTCAATGAGTTTAAGTAATTCCCTCAATCCCTGTTCACAGTGGTATTAAATAGCAGATCTTGGAATTGATCCTGGATAAAAGAATTAGCACCTATGACATTTCCCTGTAATTAAGTCAGTGATATCTGTTAGAAAATGTCATGTCATTGATCAGGGTGATGTGACAGTGAAGGATGAGACCACCTCAGGAGCAGATTGGTCTTTATTAGGAAGAACAAAGGACCTCAGTTTCTCTGCAGGATGGAAATTGGGCACTGAAGCACAGTTGGTCTGAGATTTTGGTGGAGCGTAGGAGGAAAGACCAGGTATTTCCCTGAAGTTCTTTTTTTATGGTTTGAGGTTTGAGACAAGTGTGGGTTTAGGGTTTGGAGGCCTGGGACAATGAGAGCTGGCATATGTTTCCCAGACAACACAGTCACTGGGTTGGGGGGTTTTACCCAGTTTCTGGGGGGGTGTTCTCAACTTAGCTGGGGTTGTCCAAGCTTAGACATTTCTCCTTCAATATCTGCAGATGTTACAGGCATGTTAGCTTATAATAAAGTGTCACTATAATAAAGTATCTGAGATGATCAGCTCATAGGGAGAAAAGTCTTATTTTGGCTCACAGTTTGGGGGTTTCAGTTCATGCCTGGCCTGCCCAGTTTCTTTGGGATTTATGATAAGTGTGCATGCTGACAGCAGAGGACAGAAAAGGGCTTAGATCTCAAAATTCCTTTCAAGGGCATGTCCCCAGGGACCCGCCTTCGTTAAGTAGGCCCCTCCACTTAAAGATTCATCTGCCTCCTGTTAATATCATGAGCTGAAGACCAAGCCTTTAGCACACAAGCCTTTGAGGGACACATATCCAAACCATAAAAACCTATATACTAGTAGTAACAGTCAATGAATCTATGTTGACTGGCTAGATATACATATGTGCCTCTACTTTAAATCATCAGAATTGTACTAAATTCCCATACACAGGATATATTATTATCATTGTTATTATTGTTGTTATTATTATTTTCTAAGTGAAGATAGGAAATGAACTCATATATGTCTTCTAACAGTCATCTTTTTAATATTTTATTATTTTTATTTTATGTGTATGACTGTATTCCCTGTATATATGTAAGTGCACCATGTCATGCAATGCCCATGGAGGTCAGAAGAGGGAGTCAGATACCCTGGAACTGGAGTTACAGACAGTTGTTAGCTACCATGTAGGGATTGGGAATCAAACCCAGGTCCTCTGCAAGAGCAGCCAGTGCTCTTAACCACTGAACCATCTCTCCAGTCCCCTAGCAGTCATCTTTGAGAAATGAGATTTCAAAAGCAGCCTTCTTCAAGAGACACTTGACTCTTAGAGAGACTAGATTATAAACTTAATTTATCTTGATAAAAATTTTCTAAAATATACTAAATTGAAAAGTTTTTTAAAGATTTTTTAAAATTATGTGTATGTAGCCAGGCATGGCGGCACAAGCCTTTAATCCCAAACTCAGAAGGCAGAGGCTGGCAGATCTCTGTGAGTTCAAGGCCAGCCTGGTCTACATAGTGAGTTCCAGGACAGCTGGCTACAGGAAGACCCTGTCTCAAAAAAGACCAATAAAAGATAGAAAAGAAAAAGAAAAATTATGTGTATGTGTTTCTGCCTTTGTTTAAGTATGTGCATGTGAGTGCAGGTGTCTGCAAAGAGTAGAGGCATCAGATCACCCTGGAGGTAGAGTTACAAGGGGATTGAGAACTGCCCAGTGTGGGTACTGGGAATCCAACTCCAGTCCTGTGCAAAAGCAGTATGTGCTCTTAACTACTAAGCCCATCTCTCCAGTCCCATGAATTGAACTAGAGAGATGGCTTAGCCATTAAACAGACATACTGCTCCTTCAGAGGGCCCTTGGTTCCCAGCACACACATCAGGCAGCTCAAAACCACCCACAACTCCAGCTCCAGGGTATCTAAAGCCTCTGGCCTCTTTGGGCACCTGCACTCATGTGCATATACTTCCGCACAGAGGCATGCACATATACATAATTAAAAATAAAATAAATCTTAAGAAAAAAAAAAGAAAAGGAACGTTTTAAGGGTCAGTAGAGGAGAGATGGCTATTGTTCTCCTAAGAACTAGGCTGGTCTGTGTCCTGAACTGTGCTTTCCGCTTTGAGTATTTGCTACTGTGTCTCCTCCTGGTGTGCATCACCATGACATGGCTACTATTTTATTCCTTTTCTTTCTCTTCTATTTCCTCCTTGGTTACTTATTTTCTCTGTGTCTATACTTTTATTCAAAAATGTCTCTTTCCACACAAAATTCGCCCTTTTATTCAGTTACCAACGTTAAAACTTACAATGAATTGACTGAGTTCTAGATATTTTTTTACCTGGACTTCCTTGATGCTCTGGGCATCTGTAATTTCTTGTCCTAGTTTTTTCTTTTGTTTGCCCTTTTGTGCATTTATTTCTTTGAACCTCTCAATCATCATCATACTAAAATCTTATAAACCTGCTCCAGAGGTAAAATTAACTTCACCTGTTATCACTTCATAGTCTAATGATTGATTTTGTTAGCTTTCTGCCTAAGCATTAGAGTTGTCTAAATGCTTTGGAATCTGGGTGCAGACTCACACTGATGCATTTGGACGCGTTTGGGGTTTCCCTTCTATCCCTTTCTTTCTCCTTCAATAGTGAACTCATCCTTGTCTGTCAGCAGACCTTGATCAGAAGCCAAACCTTAGAGTAGCACCTTGGAATTCCTGCCCCAAGGCGATATTATGATCCCATGGGTCTATTAGCAGCACAATTAAGCAGGTTGGCTCAATGTTTAATTATGAGATTATATCCCACCGCCCCGCCCCCCAGCCATTGCCACCACTTCCTACAAAGCTGCATCTCCAAGTAGAGTCACAGGAGTTTTAATAATTTTTTTCAGCCTCGCTCCTGAGAAGGAAGTTTTCCAGCTCTAAGATTGGATCCAATTCCTCATGGAGCAATTTTAGTGTCCTCTGTCCATCAGGAGCTGAAATGCTAGTCAGGGTGCAATGCCTTCTCATTTTCCCTAAACTATGTGACTTTGGCCTGCTCGCTTTGACTTTCTGTTCTATTTACATTTGGGAAATAAGTATTTCATTGTTTAATCCAGCTGTATTTTTAGTCTCATGTTTGATAGAGTACTGCTCTATATTGATTGAGAGATAATTTTTATATTTGTGAATGGAGTAGAGTCAGTTATCAAAGCTTAAATAAGATTCCACGTTTGCCCCAAAGCTGGACCACATGCTCAGTCTTTTGTCTAGTTTCAATCCAAAGTCAGTCTGCTCTTCTGTGCTCCGCGCGTTACCCCCTTGTCCTTCGGGGGCTTTATTCCCACAGTTATTTACCCCGTTCCCTCCGTTTCTTCTTCGATCCTGAACCGTTCCTGTTATTATGCAAACAGACTGACATACTGCCTCTTCTATAACGCGGAACACTCCTTGGACTTCAAGCTCTCTTCCAGCTATGCCCATTATGCTGTTCTTCCACTTTATGTCTTGGAAAGAATGCTCTGCATCCACTGTTTTTACCTTCTCCCTCCTCATTCTTGCCTTGATGCATTCCGACCAGCGGTGCATCCCTGAGATGCCATTGCAAAGGCAGTATTTTATTCCCTTAAGACTGAATTGCCAAGTTAGCATCCACACAGACTGAGCAGTGTAGAAGCTCAGAGAAGAGGGTGAGACTGGAGATTTGAACACAGGACCCTTCAGTATACTGATGGGATGTCAGAGAACACAATATGCTTACCTTTGTGTGTCTCTCTTTTCTTCCCCCATATCAAAACTTCAAATTCAGCTGAGAATATTTTTGCCTAGAATTCAGGCCACAGTGACTTATCTTCTAGGTAACAAGATATAAACACGTAATTGAGTCTAGCAATTGAGTCAATGAAATAAACATGAAAATGTGTGTTGGGAGGCTGGCGAAATGGCTCAGCAGTTAAGAGCATTGGCTGCTCATGCAGAGAACCCAGTTTCAATTCCCGGCACCCTTATGATGGCTAACAACCATCCAGAACTCCAGTTCCAGGGGCTCCAATGACCTCTGACCTTCGGAGACATTGCTTTTACATACAAGCAGGCAATACACACCTACACATAAAATAAAAATAATAAAATATATTTTTATAAAGGAAAATGTGTGTTGGTATGAGTGTAAGGGGAACATGGACTTCCACGGAAAGTTCACTGAAAGGGCTGATCTGTTTGGGAGATACCATTTCTTTCTTCTGCCTAGAAATGTGTATGATGCCTATAGCTGACTCAACCATGCCAGATCCTAAGGAAGACCAGTTGCCAAACCTTTACCTTTCAGTCTACCCACTTTACGATATATGAGGCAAAATTTAGGACTGTCTTTCCTATAAGAATTATAGCAAAAATAAATAAATACATTTTTAATATTTATTTTTTATTTACATAAATAATTTGTTGAGAATTTCATACATGCATATGCGGTGTTTTGATCAAATCCATGCCCACTCCCTCCCCTCCAACTCCTCCCATATCTCTCCATCACTTTTTTCTGATAACTTCAAGTACTCTTTCTTCCTCTTTGATTTATTTATTTATTTTTATGGGGCCTTTGGCTACGCTAACATTCCCCCCTCTGAGGAGGTAATCCTAAAATCTTTTAAGGATTAGATACAAGCTCCCTAAATACTTTTGACGTTTTTGGCCCTTGGAACAGAGTATGTTGCTAAGAGGCCCAAGGACATTTTGACTTTTAGCCAAGAAACTGGCTACTTTTCTTTGGGGTCTTTTTACCCTAACTGTCTAGCCAATTCCTACCTCCTATTCTTATCACACCATCCTCTGAAGGGGTTACCCAAATTGCCAATAGGAAATAGGGACACAGACCGGTCACTCTGGCTTCTTCCGTGCTGAACAGGGACACAGGGTGAGGCAATTGGAGTACCCCTTCAGTGGATCTATCTAAAAGACTCCCAAATTATATAACTCTTATCTCTAGGGGGAAAAGAAAGTCCTTGTATCATGATTAGGAGATGTGAAGGAGAAGTAAAGATAAGAGTAATTAGCATTACAAGTTCTAGACAAAAGTCAGAACAGGGCAATTTTCAAATGTTCATATGAGAATCCATTGGAATTTCTTGACAAGGGCTTCCAAAAGCATCCCTCTGTTGGGTTCCTCCTCATTTTTCTTTTGTCTGCCAAGGCTGGACTCTAGAGTGATGGATTCAGGATTGGCTTTCAGGTATTTTGATAGCTGTTGGAGTGGTTAGAATCAGTGTCAGTTCCCTCTCAAAGGCTTCTAGATAGGCAGAGAAAACAAATTTATCCATCATTTTAGAACAATAGCTGATTGTTTCCCTCAGCTCTAGGTGGGCACTGCAGTATTGCAGACCAAGATTTGAAGTCTTACATCTGAGCAGCACTTTCTGGTTAGGAACAAACTCATCAGTGAGAAATAATTGTCTAAGTAACTTTTTATATAGATTTAAGCCTAATGTCTGGACGGGAAGTGTAATCCCTTGAACTCTTAAAGAAATATACTGATGACTTTACTCTTTGGTTATACTTTCCTTTTGGGTGTTTAAGACCATACAGTTGGCCCAAATAAATCAATTTATTTTTACATTTAAGGTCATTTGAGGATCTGTTCCTCAGGGGTCACATGGGCTCGGGAGGAGCTGCTGGCTCCTTTCTTTTACCAGTTCCATCTGAAGATAAGTCAAAGGTCCTGCTCGACCATGTCTCGCTTTACTTGGAAGCATGAATGAGATGTTTCTTCTGAGTTGACCCTCCTCTTTGTAGAATGAACACCAGTTCAAGTCCGTCTTCTGGGGTCTCCATGTCCTCCCTGAACAAGAGGACAGGTGACTCACCACAGTTGTAGGACACTTTGAGAGATGTTCCATAGTCCCCTGGAACTTAATCGACCTTGGAGGGCAAGAGGCAAAAACTGTCCTTTAAGTCCCTCTGACCACATTAGTATAGGCCTCAAACTATGGCTGTTAAACATTCAGTAAGTTTAGTTCCACCAGTCTGGTACTTTTAATTATCATGCGCTATATAGGTAAGGCTTGGGTAAAAAAATAAATAGTCTCAGATAAACCTTGACTAGATATATACTTTGTTCCTTAAACTAGTTGACTATACTATGACCACAGAAATTTTAATATTATGTGTATATTAGTCTCATCCTTGATAAATCATAACATAGCTACACAGACCTTCATCACTTGCTCAGGCTTTCTCATGTTTTTCTATTAAGGTTCAAGTTTCCATTCCCATATCCTTTTAACACCTTTTACATTTTTACATTCTCATTTTCTTTTTTAAAATAATTATGAGACATAATAGCACTAACAAATAAATTTTCCTACTGAATCAACAAATATTTTTAAATGAAATTTACTCACTCGAAAAGTGTTTAAATTGTTATTAATATTAGCTAAAGATGGACATGACTCCAATCTGAATATCAAGCCTGAAGGATTTACAGTCTGGAAACTTGAACCTTATTAAGTAAGATTGAAAGGTGGGTTCTCTCTGGTGTCAAGTATTTAAACTGTGTAGCTCACTGGAAAGGAGCTATGGTGACCCCTGCTGGGGACATGAAGTACAGGCCTGTTTATAGAAGGCCAGACTGAGGGTCGTAAACAGGGAGTAAATTCAAAAACATAGAGGGTTCTGGAGAGATGTCTCAGTGGGGAAAGGCACTTGTTGCCAAGCCAAACAACCTAAATTCAACCGCTGGCTCGACATAGTGGAAGGAGAGAACCAGCTCTCAAAACTGACCTCTACGGGCATATGAATTCTGTAGCACACACACCCACACATATGCAAAAATAAATAAGCCCATAAAATGTAATTTTAAAACATTTAAAACGAGGGATGAAAATTTAGAATGGGTAAAGAAAAACAATGCAAGACAAAGTGGTCATGTGTGGGAGGTCGACCCCTTTTCCAGATCTGAGTCTCAAGAGTTCACAGCCCTTACACATAATAAGATTCTCATTTGTGGGCTGGAGAGAGGGCTCAGCAGCTAAGAGCACTGGCTGCTCTTTCAGGAGACCCGGGTTTGAATCCCAGCACCCACACGGTGGCTAACAATTGTCTATAACTCCAGTTCCAGGGCATCCAACATCCTCTTCTGTCCTCCGTGGGCATTGCATGACACAGGTGCACTTACATACATGCAGGCATAGCATTCAAACACATTAAATAAATAAAAAGTTTAAGAATATATTAAAAACAAAGATTTTCGCTGGGTATGGTGGCACACACCTGTAGTCCGAGCACTTGGGAGGCAGAGGCAGGCAGATCTCTGTGAGTTCAAGTCCAGCCTGGTCCACATAGTGAGTTCCAGGACAGCTGGGGCTACAGGGAGACCCTGTTTCAAAAAGACAAAAATAAATAAATAAATAAATAAAAGGTTTTCAGATGTGCAAACTATGAGTTCTGATATACGCGCCTGACACACACATACCCTCTGGGATATTACTTATGCTTTCAGAGAAATATTGGGATTAAAAAGTAGCTTTCAGTGGGGTAGAGCACTTGCTGTGAGAGCTTGAGGACTGGAGTTCCAATCCCAGCACCCACACAAATGCCTGCAGTGTGTAACCTGTAATCCCAATGCTTGGAAGCTGAGGCAAGGATCTGTGAGCTCTGGTTTGAGAGGCCCTGCCTCAGTACATAAAACGGAGCAGGACCGAAGAAGACACTAGACATCAGCCTCTGGCCATCACATACATGCAACATGTAAACATGCATATACACAAGCACACATACCACACACACATACACATGCAGGAAAAAGTCCAAATTCAAATGGTGTGCAAATATTTTTAAACTCTAGAGTCTGAGTTTGTCATGAGCAATGCCTCTGATCAAACACATTAAAAATAGATAAATAGAAATGCAAAAGGTCAAAGGAGATGTCAAAGTGATGAGCGCAAAGTCTGGGAAGGCTCGGGAAAATGGTAAGATGCTGTCTTCAGTGACCATCAGCGTCCTCTTGCACCGCGGCCAACAACTCACTTCTGCCTTATCTAATTATTTTCTCTCTGGCTTCAGGTAGTAAATTATACTCAACAGATATAGTAGAGGTGGAATTGGAGAGAGAGATGGATGAGCACCATGAGATGAAGGGCTTGGTAGAGGAAGTTGTAGTTCTAAGGTCTATGAACCAGGTTGCCCATGGTTGGTTGCCAGAGCATCCACACCCTGGGGAAAACAGAGTTTTCTTCTTTTTAATGTCTTCCCAAATATTTAAAATTACAGTTAACAGAAAGTATATTTATCCATCTATATCATTTATATGTCTATTTATCTCTATTAATCTATTTATAATCTACATATGTATATCTATGTACCTGTAATTTATCACCTAAATATCTATTCATTATCTATTATCTATCTGTATTCAGCTATACATCTATCTATCTATCTATCTATCTATCTATCTATCTATCATCTGTCATCTATGTCTTTATTATGTATTATCCTCTATCTATCATCTATCTATAATCTATCTATCTATCTATCATCTATCTATCGCATGGTTGGTTGCCAGAGCATCCACACCCTGGGGAAAACAGAGTTTTCTTCTTTTTAATGTCTTCCCAAATATTTAAAATTACAGTTAACAGAAAGTATATTTTTACAACATATTTCATTGAATTATTGTTTCATTCTTAAGAAGTTAAAAACAGCATGCAGAACAATGTGAATCAATAATAGCCATTAACCGATCAAGTCATCTATCTACTGGGCCATTCTGTATATGAATTGAAAATGTACCATGTCATGACAGTTATGAGCATTTGTCCATCTAAACATTAAGAGCAGCTTCAGAACCTCTATCTTTATTATCTATTATCCTCTATCTATCATCTATCTATAATCTATCTATCTGTCTATCATCTATCTATCTCTCCTTCCCTCTGCCCCACCCCAGCCATGCATTATGTGACAACAGAGATACGTTCTGAGAAATGCATTATTGTGCAAACATCATAGCATGTACTTGTATAAGCTTAGATGGCTGTGATGCATTGGATGCAATGACAGTGTGGAACCACTGTGGTCTGCCGTTGACCCCAGTGTTGTGTTGTACGTGGCTGTCTCTCCTCTCCTCTTCTCTCTCTCTCTCTCTCTCTCTCTCTCTCTCTCTCTCTCTCTGAAATCATGAATTTTGTTTCATCATTGAACATATTACCTATGGCAGCAGGAAACCAACAACAATGCTGGAAATACATTTCACGACTGTCCTCTTTTGCCTGTGTAAAGGCCTATTTGGAAAACACTAGTAACTTTAACCAAAAATGGGTCTGCATTCATACAAAGTGATTACCTAGAGTCATTCGTGACTGCTTACTGCTTTACTAGATTTAAAAAAAAAAAAACACTCATAGTCATGTTCTTGGAAACAGTTAAGCTGATTTGTGCTTTGTAGAAAAAAGACTAAAACGCTTCTGTCCAGAGTTCTCATCCACTAGAGCATCACTGATTCTACTGCAGTATTTTGAAGCAGCTCAGAGAGGAATTTCCCTTTCCCTTCACAAGGAAAGTGGTGACTTCTCTACAGAGCTATGCCTGGCTCCCATGTTATTTGCACAAGGACAGCATGAAATGAGGATTCCTATTTTCGGAACCTGTTTGGGAAGTTCAAAGGCCTCTTGTGTTTTTGAAATTGTAAAAAGTGTATTTGTCGGGCCAGGCATGGTAGTGCACGCCTTTAACCCCAGCACTCGGGAGGCAGAGGCAGGTGGATCTCTGTGAGTTCAAGGCCAGCCTTGTCTACATAGTGAATCCAGGACAGCTGGGGCTACAGGGAGACCCTGTCTCAAAAAGACCAAAAGAAGAAGAAAAAGAAGCGTATTTGTCAGACAAAACTGCAACTCAGAGCAGCAGTGGTGCTGTGTACACTGAAGAGCCAGGCACACCTGACAGTGCATCAGCTTTATTCTTTGATGAAGGAAGACACTCCTCATATCACTCAAATTCATTCATTCTCTATTGTCTTGCATTAGTGAATGAAATTTTGTTTATTACCCCCAAACTCATCAACCTATGCAATGCCAGCACCTTCAATTCCTGTCTTTTCAAGTCATTTTGTTGGTGGTATTTATTTTGAATCAGGGTCTCAGTTATCTATCCCCGGCTGGCCTGGAACTTATTACATAGCCAAAGATGGCCTTGAACTTCTGATCCTCCTGCCTCATCTCTCTAGTGCTAAGATAACTGGGAACACCACACTAGGTGCTGGGGATCAAAACTGAGGCTTTATGCTTGCTAGGCACAAAACCCTGGGTTCATTTCTCAGCACCCCATAAACCAGGTGTGATAGTACATGCTTGTAATCATAGCAACTCAGTAGGTAGAGGTAGGAGGATCAGAAGTTCAAAGTCATCTTCAGCTGCACAATGAGGTCAAGGCCAGCCTAAGATACAGGAAAAAAGCATCAGGTATGGTGATGATTTTAAAGATATTCACCTGGTCATAAAAGGGGGAACGTGAAATGGCTCAGCAGGTAAAGCCCTCAGTGTACAAACGTGACAACCTGAGTTCCATCCCTGGAAAGCATGTAAAGGTAGGAGAGAATGGATACCACAAAGCTGTCCTCTGACCTCCACAGGTATGACAGATAAATAAGTAAATAAAGTTTAAGGGACTGGAGAGATGGCTCAGCGTTTAAGAACACTGACTGTTCTTGCTGAAGACCGGGGTTCAAATCCCAGCACCCACATGGCAGCTAGCAACTGTCCATAACTCCAGTTCCAGGGGATCTGACAGTCTCTTCTCTGCAGGCACTGCACGACACAGGTGCACTTACCTACATGAAGACAATACACGCATACACATAAAATAAAAATAATTTTAAAAAAGAGAGGTTAAATAAGCTTTATTTTATATATATTTACTACAATTTTAGAAAGTATAAAAAATGTATTTTGTCATATTTGGCCTTCAGAGAGACGAGATATGAATGTGTACTCCTTCAATATGAAATGGCCAACTGCCCTTCCAAAGGTATTGTTATCCCCCCTACCCCCACCCCCCACCCCCCCCTCCCCCCCCCCCCCACCCCCCCACCCCGGCCCCCACAGCTTCATAAATACCCTGCCAATACATTGATTGTTTTAGAAGACTACACTGCTGGGGCTAGAGAGATGACTCAGTGGTTAAGAGCACTGACTGCTCTTGCAGAGGACTCGGGTTCGATTCCCAGCACCCACATGGTGGCTACGAACTGTCCTTAACTCCAATTCCAGGGAAATCTGAAGTCCTCTTTTGACCTCTGTAGCAATGCACGACACAGGTGCACTCACATACATGTAGGCAATACACTCATACACATAAAAATAAATAAATAAAATATTTTAAAAAACAGTCCGACAGATAAAATTTTTAGCTACTTAGAGTCCGCTTTGCAAATCTTACAAAAATCTTAACCAGCAGCTCTTACTTGTATATTGTTGTTGTTGTTTGAGAGCGGAGTCTCCTATGGGCCAACCTGGACTCAAATATACTATGCAATCAAGGTTGGCCTTGAACTCTTGTTTCTTCTGTCTCCACCTTCCATGTGCTGGGATTACAAGCATGTCACACACACCTGGCCACCGTTCTGTGTTGTTGAGAAGATCAGACCCTGCAGTTACAAAGCTTAAACTGATGCTTCCCTCTAACTAAGCACTCTGACCCCAAGACTCCACAGAGCCCTCTCAGATTCTTTAGTCTTCATGAAGGTCCCTTGGTCTGCTCCCTCATCATGAAAATTCTGATGGTCTGGGGCTGTGAGAAACTTTCCTTCTCACTGCTCTGGCTAGACACCATCTGGTAACTTTTCTCACTGCCTCCCTGGTCACCCCCCTTCCTTGATTTGTCCCAAGTAGACTAATTACAAATTCAGCACAAAAAAGATTAGATGCTGTTATGATTAAAGTATAAATTGTAAGAATATAATGTTAGAGACCAAGCATAGTATACATGCCTTTAATCCCAGCACTTGGGAAGGAGAGGCAGGCGCCAGCCTGGTCTACAAAGAGAGTTCCTGCTCCCCCCCCACCAAAACAAAGAGAGAGAGAGAGAGAGAAGAAAGGAAGGAAGGAAGGAAGGAAGGAAGGAAAGAAAGAAAGAAAGAAAGAAAGAAAGAAAGAAAGAAAGAAAGAAAGAAAGAAAGAAAGAAAGAAAGAAAACAATGTTGCTCAGGCCACAGTAATTTATAGCAGCTACTCCCTTTTCACAGATGTGGACAAATACAAATACCCTACTGAGATGTGAGTCCCTAGCTAACAGACTTCCTGGTGACAGAGTCTGTCACCTAAGAAGTAAGTTTATATCAAAGTGGAAATGGTGACACATCCTGCCCCTTACCCCCTTCCCTGCTTCCTGCCTGGGAATCAGGGCGCCTGGCTGCAGGTTCTTGCTGTGAAACCTTTCCTATCCTCAGACAGGTATAAAACAGAGGCCCCACTTCTATCACATGGGGTCTGATTCCTCTCTTCGGAGACACCACCATGCTGTCTCTCTCTGGTGCTGGGACATGAACTCTCCTCAGAGGCCCCACTATGCTGTTGCCTCTCTGTCTATGTTGTTAGTGACTCTTCTAATAAACCTCTTTACTCCCTAGTTTTCCATCTCACTGTCCCTCTTGAACCCCAACCTTTCATGGACATACCAAAGGAGGCTAGGGAAATAGCTCTGTTTGGAAAGCACTTGCCACACAAGCATGAGGACTTGAGTTCAATCCCCAGCAGCCATGTAAAAAGCTAGGCATGGTAGCACCTGCCTGTAATCCTAGGGCCGGTGATGGAGACAGGAGGCTCTCTGGGGCTTGCTGGCCAGTCTGCCTGGCCAGATTTTCTAGCTCCAGGCTCAGTGAGAGATCCTGTCTCAAAAAGCCAGGTAAACAGCTCCTGAGGGACAAAACCAGAGAGGTTGACCTCTGGCCTCCACATGCACACACACACACGCACACACACACACACACACATACATAGGTACACACAAGTATATTTACACACACAAGAACACGCACACACAAAATACAGCAAAGAACTGCCAACACCTGAGACTCATTGTAATCTGAGACTACTACGGAGAGAAGAGATGTAGGAATTTTACAAGATTCAAAAGATGTCAATTTAGGTTAAGGAACCAAATATGTTTCAAGCTTGACTAAGCTGTCCGTCCCTATGCCTACCTTGGATTCCATGGAAATGGGCAAGATCTTGGTTCTGTCATTTACTAGTTATGTGACCTTGGGCACTTTTTTCTTTTTTAAAAAAAAAATTATCTGAACATCCAAGTCTGTGCCAATAGGATGAAAATTGTCCTGCTTATCTGAAGTTAGTGTGGGTCGCTCGCTGTACACATTATTTCAGGCAACAAATATAAGCCACCTTGCACATAACAGGCCATCAAAATTCATTAGCTGTCTCCCGTAGGTATGATGAAAACACAATTCTCTGTGAAAGAATTCCAAGTACTATCACATATAGCATCCACGTCACTGACCTCACGAACAGACATAGTATTTTCAGCGATAATTTATTAGGGGGAAAGGCTAACTATTTGAAAAGCTGGGATCAGTGCAGCCATCTGCCTGTGAAAAAGGCTGCTCTCACTGCTCCCCTATCTCATGAGAACAATCCAGGGAGCCGAAGGCTTCCTTTCTTCCTTTCAGTGGTTCTTTGGTTTCATTTGGAAGAGAATGTGGTCTAGCAGCTAGACAAAACAAAGATCTTGGAGCCAGCCGATTCACAAGCAACTAGAGAAGGCTAGCCACAAAATCACCAACACCGAGACCCTAAGCAAATCCCCTGACTCCCCAGCGCCAACTGGGGACGGCAAATAGCGTGTGCTGCAGTCCGTTCTGTAGCTTGATAGGGAAGCATCTTCTAGGGGCCAAAGTAGACTGAGAACTGGAAGGAATGAAGGGAGGGAGGGAGGGAGGGAGGGAGGGAACGAGGAAGGAAAGGAAGCAAGAAAGAATGGGAAGCCAAGAAGGAGACAGAGAAGGAAGGAGGGAGGGAGCGAAAGGGCAGGAGGGAGGGAGGGAAGGGAAGGCTGGAAGGCAGGAAGACAGGAAGGAAGGGTCAACACAAAATCACACCTCAAAGGAGACAAGAGAGTTCATTCTGAAGGCAAATATCAGTGACCATAGCCTGGGAACATAGATTTGGGTTACTCCAGCTTCCCATGTTCCAATGTGGTAACAGTTTCATGAGGTTTTATAGTAACCGAGCAAAGAAAATCATAAATCAAGATACTTTTCAAAAGCATTGGTAGAAACAATAGGTAGGCAAGCTATAGAAAAGTCAAGAAATCTCAGCTACAGGCCTCGGATGCTCTCTGATGACATTCTTAGCCTTTAGGTTGGTGGAAGCTAGAGGTCAGTTTGCACATTCCAAAGGATTTACCTAATGGTCACAAAGAAGTTAAGTCACATACAGATAAGGGCGATAAATGGCTAATAAAGGGGCTAAAGATACACCAAGGTAGTCCGGCTCTGGACTTGCAACATTCCAATCTCTCCACATCACTGACTTTCTAAGTCCATCAGCCTTGTAGAAAGTTCAAAGGTTCAGTTTAAGGTGTAGTTCTTTCCAGGAACTTTAATCCACAGGAGAGGGGGAGGGGAGGGGAATGGAAGGTGGGGAGGGAAGGGGGGAGGGAAAGGGAAGGAAGAGAAGGGGATGGGAGAGGGGGAGGGGAGGGGAAGGAATGGATCTTTCAACAACTTGAACTCTGAATGCAGCAGCAAAACCCAAGACTATAGATGCTGGTGTTTGACATCAACATCCAGATGCAGAATCATGAGGCTGAAAATTCCTCCACATTCCTTGTATTAACTATTTGGCCCAAGATTCCTTTACACTAAGCAAAACTATAACTTCTGATGTCTGTTGACTGGGGTGAGGGGCATGAAAGTGATAACTTAACCCACGAAAGAATCCTCTCCTAATTTTTCCCATGTGTGGGATGGAGAATAGCCTCCATTTTGCTGAGGACTTCACAGTGAGCTTCAAAACATTTTTATGGATTTTGTTCTAAAGCTATCTAGTCCAAGGCAAAGACTCCCCTACAGGAGTTGTTGTAGGGAAAATCGGACAGAATTTAATCAGAATACAGCCTGCGTACTAAAAGAAGACTGGCTGACTGGCTTCTCTATTCTTGTAGCTTGCACTCTAGACCCCAAGTACAATAACACTTGGATTAGATTATAAGAGTCACCAAACTGCTGAAAACACACACACACACACACACACACACACACACACACAATCTGAAAAAGTTTTATTACCCATGGCCAAGGTTCTAATGCCACCTAAAGGCACTGTGACAAACTGAAAAAAAAACAAAAAACAAAACATTAAAAATTTCACTTTGAATATGAAAATATTTTAGTTTAATGTATTTCTGTATTAATTCCACATATCTTTTTTTTTTTTTTTTTGGGACAGGGGCTCCCTGTAGCCCCAGCCAGCCTAGAACTCAATACGTAGACCAAGCTGCCCTGAATTTCACAGATCTGCCTGCCTCTGTCTCCTGAGTACTGTGGCTAAAGGTGTGTGCCACCATACCCCTTCCCTATATCCATATTTTTAAGTCAATTTCATTGTCAACAAATCCAGCATAAGCAAAATTAAAATACAGGTAAACTACTCAGGAGAGGTATGTGAGTGAGAGTGTGTGTGTGTGTGTGTGTGTGTGTGTGTGTGTGTGCATGTGTGTGGTTGGCATCTACAAAACAGAACCTCAAAAGACTGGTGTTGACTTGTCAAGAGGTCTAGGAAGCTGTTTGATTCAAGGTCCCTCTGACCTTCCCTGGCTTCTCCCAGGGCAGGTAGTGACTTCTGCAAAATCCTCTTATCTACTCTATGAGATAAACCCCAAGAGGAGCGTAACTGCCTTCAGTTTTCCTACTGAAACACTGTCAACCAGGGAAGTTTAAACTCATCTCACAGGAAGAAAGACTGAAAGTCAAGTCTTACACACAGATCCCAGGGAAGCCTTCTCCCAGACCACAGTCTGGGTTTTGGCCACATTGAATGTACCTGAAAATTAATTTACTGACTTTCTAAAATTGTGTCCATTCCTGCTTCCTTCCCCCAATGACCCATTTGACCCCTTTCACCTCACGTTTATGTCTAACTCCCTGCTGTGATTTTTTTCCCTACAAACATTAATACATTTGTGTGTCTTTTCTCCTACCTAATCTGTCTATTGTCAGTTCATTCTAGTGAACCCTTCAGAGTAAAGGGGGCATTGCACTGGCCTCTACAGTGTGTTTGTTCAGCATTATAACAAATCAGATAAATATAAATAAAACTACACACGGAAATGTATTTTAAAACTGAATGTCAAAGGCTAGAGAGATGTCTTAACAGTTAAGAGCACAAGCTGCTCTTGCAGATAACTCAGGTTCAGTTTCCAACACCTACATGGCAGCTAACAATCATCCATAACTCCAGTCCCAGAGGATGAGACACCTTCATCTGGCCTGCACCAGCACTGCACACCTGGTACACTTAAATTTATGCAGGCAAAACATTCATACATATTAAAAAACAAACACGCCAGGCGTGGTGGCACATGCCTTTAATCCCAGCACTTGGGAGGCAGAGGCAGGCGGATCTCTGTGAGTTCAAGGCCAGCCTGGTCTACATAGTGAGTTCCTGGACAGCTGGGGCTACAGGGAGACCCTGTCTCAAAAAAGACCAAAAAATAAAAAAGCAAACACCTCAATGCTAGATAGCCAAAATGTAAAAGTAACTCAAATGTGCATTGATTAATGAATAGATAAGTAAAAGTGCAGTATATATGTGCATACAATAAAGTATTATTTATTAGAAGAAGAAAATTGGGCTGGGGAATGGGCTCAGTGTGTTCTTGCTGTGAAAGTTCTTGTTGTGCAAGTCCTTGTTGTTTAGGCATGGAGACCTAACTTTGAAGTCCCAAAACCCAAGTAAAAACCTGGGCATGTGTCATCTACTTGTCACCCCAGTGCTGAGGGTCCAGAAACAGGTGGATACCTCCAGGGCTTCCTGGTCAGCCAGTCTAGCCAAAACATGAGATCCAGGTTCAGGAAGAGATCCTGTCTCAGAAAAATTATATTGAATGTGATAGAGGAAGACTCCCAACATTAACCTCTGGCTTCCACATGCACATATATACCAATCAAAAAAGAGGAAGACAAGTCTGACCTGTGACACAACACAGATGAAACTGGAAGGCATTATACAAAGGTTTAAAAAAAAAACCTGTAAAAGACAAATTGTATATGATTGTACTTAGATACATAGAGTAATTAAATTTATAGAAAGAGAAAGAAGTCAATGAATGGGGACTTGGGAGGGAGAAGGAGTCAGTGTTTAATGAATAGAGAGTTTCAGTTTAAGAAAATGAAAGGGCTCAGGAAATGGATGGTGGGGGTAGTCACACAACAATGTGAATCTACCTAAATGTTGCGGAACTGCATACTTTAAAATGATAAAGGTTCTATTATATATATTTTATCACAGTAGAAAAATTCCATGTTGGTGGGAGAGGGATGGGTTGCCCTGCTGACAGAAAGAAAATGTGATGCAGCATCTTGGAAAATTAATGAGACAATGTACCCAACAGAATGGTGAATGCTTATTTTAGAAATTGTCAATACGGGGAGGGGGGTGAAGTGTGTGTGTGTGTGTGTGTGTGTGTGTGTGTGTGTGTGTGTGTGTGTGTGTAGGCTAGAAGCTGACATCAAGCATCTTCTTCAGTCACTCCCCACTTTGAGGCAGGGTCCCTCACTGAACCTGGAGCTTGCTGATTCCAGTTAGTCCAGCTAGACAGCTTGCCCTGGGTAGCCTATGGGTCTGCCTCCTGAGTGCTGGATTTATAGGCAGTCACCAAACCCACCCAGCATTTTATATAGATGTTGGGGAACCAAACTCCAGTCTTTACATTAAGTGCTTTATCCCCTGAACCATCTTCCCAGCCCCAAATTTTTATATCTTTTTGTTTTCAAATTTTTATATCTTTTGATTGACTAATTGACTAATTTCTGTATCTAGGACTTTACCCAAAATATGTAAAGCAGAGATACATCCAGAGATTTATGCACAAAAATGATTATTAAAGCCTTATTTATTGGGGCTGGAGAGATGGCTTAGCGGTTAAGAACACTGGCTGTTCTTGCAGAAGACCCGGGTTCGAATCCCAGCACCCACATGGCAGCTAACAACTGTAACTCCAGTTCCAGGGGATCCGACAGTCCCTTCTGTTCTCCGCAGGCATTGCACGACATGGGTACACTTACCTACATGTAGGCAATACACACATACACATAAAATAAGATAGTTTTAAAGCCTTATTTATAACAGAGGAAAGGGAAACTGCCTACAAATCCATAACAGGGAATTATAAAATTATAAAGAATCTTCTAGATCACGTGCCACAATTATAACATGCTCATGAATAATTTGCATCATTAAATGGTAAAAGGCAGATTTCTGTTTGTGTACTTTATAAAAATTCCATAAATATTTCTCACTGATAATTAGCAAAAATTTGCACGTCTATTTTTAAACAAGTTTGACTTATAAGAGTTGCAGTAATTTGCTACTTGAAATATACCATAAGGCTGTTTTACTGAAGCAAAGCCTACAGGTAGCTCATGGCTACAGTAACTATATACTGACAAATATGTTGAGGATGTTCAAGTATTTTTGAGGTGTGGACCAGACTGGCAGTGGTGGCAGCAGGGACACCCAGCCCAATGCTGCCACTTTAGCCTGAGGAGTTCCCTCTTTAGGGACTGCCCTTCCATTCAGCTAATACAGCACCCTTGATTATACTGCTGAAAAAATTTTAGGAGCTGGAGAGATGGTTTCAGTGGTTAAAAGCACTGGCTGCTCTTGCAGAGGCCCCTGGTTCAATTCCCAGCACCTGCATAGCAGCTCACAACTGTAACTCCAGTTCCAGGGGATCTTCCACTTTCTTCTGGTATCTGAGGGCACTGCGTGCACACGGTACACATACATGCAGGTAAAGCACTCATACACATAAAATACAAATAAATAGCCGGGTGTGATGGCACACGCCTTTAATCCCAGCACTTGGGAGGCAGAGGCAGGCGGATCTTTGTGAGTTCAAGGCCAGCCAGGGATACAGGGAGACCCTGTGTCAAAAAAACAAACAAATTAATTAATTAATTAATTAAATTTTTAAAAAAAGAGATAGTATAATGAAGGCCAGTGAGACAGCTCAGTGGGTAAAGATGTTTGTGGTCAAACCTGATGACTTGGGTTTGATTCTCCAAGTAGGAGAAAACGGACTCTGGAGGGGTGTCCTCTGACCTCCACATGTGTGCACATGTGCTAGCCACAGCACACACAGATACACACATATGGACATAATTAAAAAAATAATAAATAAAAAGAGAGGGAGGAGGAACAGAGAGAGAGAGAGCCTTTAGAGAAGGCAGTAACATGCAGCAAGACATGGGCCAGACCACTCAAGAGACTTGTACCTTAAATGTTTTAACAATAGCTACATGCGATTTTATGGCTTATAAAGTTACACTGCTCAAAGGCATGCTTTACAGTCAGGTTCAAAGTAAAGCAAAGCTTAATAATTAAGTACAAAACTTTGATTTGGTTTACATATTTCTCTTCTCTCAAAGAATTTCCTTTTGCAAATAAGATTGGAAGGTGTCTTTATGAGGTACTATGTTCAGGGTTAGGGATGAGAGGCACACTGATTCAGTTAACTCAAAGGTCACAGACATTCTGGCTCTGAGCAAACATAGTCTGTTTGTTGCTGTAGACACTCATGTGGTATATCTCTTGGAGAAGGGAATATTGCTTCTCTAGGCAATCTTGATTTCATCAGTTATGTTGAAATGTTTGACTCTCTGCCATGGGAAACCCAAACTATTAATAAATCCTAAAATGAAGAGATTTGTTTCCTTCCCATACCCACTTAATTTTCTCTCTTTCTAGCCTGTCTCAAGTTATGGTGAGGCAGGCCTATAATCCCAGAACTGGAAAAGTAAAGGCAGCAGAATTGCAAATTTAAATACAGCCTGTGAGATCCAGGGGCCTGGAGCGATGGGCCAGCATTTAAGAGGACTGCTGCTCTTGCAGAGGACCAGGGTTAGGTTCCCAGCACCCCCATGGCAGCAAATAAAATGCTTCACGAATTTGTGGGTCTTCCTTGCACAGGGGCCATGCTAATTTTCTCTGTATCGTTCCAATTTTAGTGTATGTGCTGTCAAAGTGAACATGAGATTATTATACACTTGACTAGATTTCTCTTACGGGGCTTTTTGCTACTATAGCAAGCACATCACACAACACATTAGACACTGGAAGCAGATAGAAAATACTGAGGCCCTTCTAGCACAGAACAAATTAGACACACATTCCAGCCATGCATTTGTCCTTCATATCTGCAGTGAGTCTCTCTGTACTGTTCATGGACTCAGAGAAGCCTTTCCTCAGTAGGCAGGTGTTCCAAGTTCCAAACAATATACTACTTCTGGAAACAGTTGTATAGAGGGGGGAAGAAAAGCAACTGCTCCTATTAATGGAACTCACTAGTCCCACTGCAAAAATGGTGTCAAAAGTGACTGGCCTAAAAGAGGGAGAAATGGCTTAGTGAAAACTCAGTTATGTTAAAGCTGTCCTGAAATGCTTCTTCTAATCATGTAGTTGTTAAAATGTTTTTAAAATAATGATAAAAAAATAATAATTCTTCAAAGCATAAAAATTTGCTCCTTAATAATTAGTAGATGTGAAAAAAATTACCATTGAAATCTACCTGATGACTTTATACCCATGCTCAGATGCCAAGGAGCTCAGAAAGTAACCAACTGTGACTAGTAATAATCAGATATATAGAGATTAGAAACGCATGTGCAAACATCTTAATGTCAGGAGGAAGATCAGTCCAGGTCTGAACTTGAACAAAGATTAATGCTGACAGCACAGTTATGAGACTGTCAGAATTGAGAAAGACAGCTAAGACACTTCAGGCCAGATCCAAACTCTGCAGGACAAAGGACATGCAAGGTGGGATGAACTTTACAAAATCACAGAGGGCAGAATTGGTCTTTGAGGAGTTGCTAGTCTTTTGTTTAAGAGTTTGGTAAATATCTTGGTAGAGAAGTGGATGAAACCCAGGGTTCTCACAGCAGGAGCAGGTCATCTCTTCCCCCCAAACTGGCCCTGATCAGGAATATCTGACTGCTTAGTCACCTCACCTACTAGCCTGCCAGCTTGCCAACCTGCCAGTCCATCCTTCCTACTCACTCTCAAGGTTCCTGTAATAATTCAACTGTAAACCTAAAAATGTACAGCCAATTTTGTAAGAGATGCATCCTAGCTCAGAAAATTATTATTGAATATGTCAATGCTGTTGTAATGAAATGCTTCTTCTAAGTATGTGGTTATTAAATAAATAATTTTAAAAAAACTCAGTCATGCTGTAGGGCGCAGACCTCTGAAAGTGTTAGCGTGCTCTTTCTCCCATGGCCTTGATACATGGGATAACCCCAGCAGCAGAAACAGGAATGGCCACTTTGCTGCCCTTACTCAGTAACACTCTCTCAGAGGTTTTGGTTCTCATTCTTCCTTTGGGTTAAAGGACGTGGTTTCCTTGAAGCTGAAGAGATGGTTCAATGATTAAGAGCAGTAGTGCTCTTGCAGAAGACCTGAGTTTAGTACCCAGCATCCATGTAGGCCACTCACAACTGCCAGTACCTCCAGCTCCAGGAGATCCGACACCCTCTGCTGGCTTCCATGGGCACTGCACTACACACAGACACATGAATTTACGTGCAATTAAAAATAAAAAGCCGGGCATGGTGGCACAGGCCTTTAATCCCAGCACTCAGGAGGCAGAAGCAGGTGGATCTCTATGAGTTCAAGGTCAGCCTGGTCTACATAGTGAGTTACAGGCCAGCTGGGGCTACAGGGAGAACTTGTCGCAAAAAAAAGACCAAAAATAAAATAAAATCTAAAGGACTTAGTTAGTTCCCAAAGAGGAATATTGAACCCAGAGGATCTACTTCTAGTCACATCACATTGGAAACAGAGAAAGTTACTCTAAGGAAACTGATCTAACTGTCCCAAGAACACAGGGACTGGTGCACAGTACATGTGTCTAGAACCTCAGGAATGCTCTAGAATGTTCCATTGCTCCTCTGTCCAATATAAAGCAAGTCAATAAAATCTAGAGTATTACAGACACAATACAAAGGATGCAGTGTGTCTATCTGCACAGAGATGAACCGGTAAAAGAAAGGAGCCAGGAGCTCCTCCCAAGCCATGTGACCCCGAGAAACAGAGCCTCAGATGACCTTAAGTGTAAAAATAAATTGACTTATTTGGGCTAATTGTATGGTCTTAAATACCCAAAAGGAAAGTATAACCAAAAAGCAAAGTCATTAGTATACTTCCTTAAGAGTTCAAGGGATCACACTTCCCAGACATTAGGCTTAAATCTATATAAAAAGTTATTTAGACAATTGTGACCCCGAGAAACAGAGCCTCAGATGACCTTAAGTGTAAAAATAAATTGACTTATTTGGGCTAATTGTATGGTCTTAAATACCCAAAAGGAAAGTATAACCAAAAAGCAAAGTCATTAGTATACTTCCTTAAGAGTTCAAGGGATCACACTTCCCAGACATTAGGCTTAAATCTATATAAAAAGTTATTTAGACAATTATTTCTCATTGATGAGTTTGTTCCTAACCAGAAAGTGCTGCTCAGATGTAAGACTTCAAATCTTGGTCTGTGTGGGAAGCGAGCACAGCCGAGCCAGCCAAAGATGGAGCCCTGGCTGGCTGCCTAACCTCGTGCTGTTTACTTCAACTCTTGGCTGATTGCCAAGGCTCGTGAATCCCGCTTGTTTACCCCAACTCTGAAGTATGGTGAGCCCCAAAACAGGTGCTGCCAGCCTGATGATCTTGCTACGTGGCTAATGAGCTGCCACTCTGCCTGCCCGCTGCACGTGTGTGTGCCCTGATTGGTCCTGGCTGGAGGGAGGGCTGTTGGAAACGCTATATGAACAGCTGAGGTGTGTAATAGGGGGAACACAGCATCATAAGGACAGAGACAGACAGAGACACAGACAGGGGAGACAGAGACAGCATCATAGGAGACAGCATCATAGGAGACAGCATCATAGTGAAGAGAATATGAGAGAGAATAAGAGAGAATAAAGGAAGAAAGAGAAACAGAAGCTTGAACCTCACCTTGGTGTCTGTGTCGTTTTTCCTCGGCTCTGCTGGACAGAGTCGTGGCTTACGACATGCCCCCTCTGAGGTGTAGATGGTCGTGTCTCCTGCCCCCTATGACCTGCAGAAGTTCGTGTGACCCGCCACCTCTGAGGGGAAGAT
>NW_008332402.1:2358019-2365249 GCF_000622305.1 Nannospalax galili
ACTGAAGAGGAACTCCAATTGCCTCACCCTGAGTCCCTGTTCAGCATGGAAGAAGCCAGAGTGGTCATTGTCCCTATTCCCTATTGGTAATTTGGGTAACCCTTTCAGAGGATGGAGTGATAAGAATAGGAGGTAGGAATTGGCTAGGCAGTTAGGGTAAAAAGACCTCAGAGAAATATAGCCAGTTTCTTGGCCAAAAGTCAAAATGTTCTTGGGACTGTTAACAACATACTCTGTTCCAAAGGCCAAAAATGTCAAAAGTATTTGAGAGCTTGTATCTAATCCTTAAAAGATTTTAGGGTTACCTCTTCAGAGGGGGGAATGTTAGAGTAGCCAAAGGCCCTATAAAAATAAATCAAAGAAGTGATGGGGAGATATGGGAGGGGTTGGAAGGGAGGGAGTGGGCATGGATTTAATCAAAACACCTTGTATGCATGTATGAAATTCTCAAAGTTTTTGTAAAAGTTAAAAAAAGAGAGAGAGAAAACTGAGAAAAGAAAAAAAAAAAGAAAACTGGAAAAAATAAAGAAAAAGATGTAGTCTCTCAATGAGGTCAAGAGTCCAAACCAATCAAGGTGTTAGATGATGATAAGGCGATCATGGAATGGGTGGCAGAGGAAGGAAATAATAAATATCACCCTTGACCTTGTAATCAGTTACAGAAATAAAGATCAGACCAGCTGTACATGGCCTGTATTTCTTTTTTCCTTAATATATTTTTTTCCTTTTGAAAGGACTCAAATATAATAAAGGCTACTGAGACAGAGATTGTTCCCCAAGGCCACAGATTTATTTAACACCAGAGAGTACAGCAACTCAGAAGGGAAAGGGGGGCTTTTGGCCCACGTGGAAAAGGAAGCCTACTTTAAGGCATTTGGGGAAGGGGAGGAGTGGGGAGCATTTTTCACCGTGGAGAAGGAAGGAAGGAGTGTAAAGGAGGTGGAGGGTATGAAAGAAAGGCACCTTAGTGTATTCACCAGATGGGTGGGGGATGTGTCTTAGCCTTTGATGTCTGAGGTCTCTAAGTTCCTAGGCACCTGGCATTCTCCTTGAATCCAGACACCCAAGGAGTTTGGTTTATAAATCTGGAGAGGCTGTCGACCTCTTCCTGTAGCAGCAAGACTCCCGAGATCAACTAGGAGGACCAGCTACTGGTTACCCAAGCTACACAAGATAGAGAGAGCTACCCCATTCCTGGGATTTAGAATTCCTTTGCTGAAGTCTGGGACACCCAGGGGAGCCTGTCAAAGACTCACATATTCCTGGTAAAGTGACTAGACTATCTGTTAGACTGCAGAGAAATGTGATCTGCTTAGCCCTTAGCTCAAATCTAACATCTCCAGTCTTTCTGTTTGTATCAAAAAAAGAGTAGGACTTAATGGACAGGAAGCAGGGGAAATAGGACCTGGGGGGGGGGAGCATCAGACTCACCTGGCTTCTTCAAGCTGGACACGATGAAGAAATAATAAGACCAGATTAGGCTCCCTCCCCTCATTGTTCCGTTTTCTTCAGTTGGTTGCAGGTTACTGGGTGTGCTGTTGGTACTGGCAGTTTTGAATCAAGAGAGATGTTATCTACATAAGTCTGCCTGTTAGAGTAGTGAGGCCCCTTAACAGAAAATTGGTCAGGAGAATTGAAAATTGGAATGTGGGTGAAGACTTCACATTCCAGTTTTGCTGACTCAATTACCTGATGCTAGGACCACCTCTATGATTTTAAACTACGCTAAAGTCATAGGCAGAATACCTATTGTGTTCATGAGATCGTGATCTTTCCTACCTGGAGTCCCCACCACCTGGGACAGTTGTGTAAGTGCAGGCAGGAAACATATAACCTCTTCTTTTCTTCTTTTTTTAAAATTTATTTTATTTATATTTTATGTGTATGAGTATTTTGCCTGAATGTAAGTATAGCTCATCCACACAATGCCTAATGAAGCCAGATGAGGATGTTGAATATCCCTAGAACTGGAGTTATAGACGCTTATTAGCCACCATGTGGGTGTTGGGAACCAAACCTGGGCCCTCTGGGAGAACAGCCAGTGCTCTTAATTGCTGAGCCATCTCTCCAGCTCCCTCTTGTTGGGTTCTTGAAGCAAGATCAGCTAGCTTCTTTGTTGTTTAACCTCTGACCAGGTTAAATTGGTTTACATAAAAGCAGCATTTCTCCTCTTTAAAAAAATAAAAAAGGCAAAATCCTCCTTTTTCTGTCGTTAGGACATCTAAAATTCTCCTCGTTTTGAAGTGTGACCGCTGTCAAAGAATCAACCTGATCTCGGATTTTAATTACGCTCTGTGAAATCTCATCAAGACTCTCTTGTGTGTCTTGAGATAAAGAATGATAGTAAATTACAGACATACTTGAGCCTGCAACACTGTGCCAAGCTGCTGTTAAATCTAGGGGCTACAATATGGATGAGCATGAATATTTTTTTTTTTCCCTCATGGCCAGTTAAGGGGACGGGAAAGCCACGACTACATTTGGAGATAAAGATGGTGGGATACAAGTCCCAGTCCAGTTGGTGGGGAGACAAGAGGTAAGCTGAGGTGCCACAGAGGAAGAAGTCCTATTTGAATAGGCAGGTGGTAAGGTGGGGGGAAAAGAGATGGATTTTATCTTCTCAGACAAAGAGAGCTGGCTAAAGTTGCCCCTGTCAGAAGTTGAAGTGTGACAGCTGGGTTAGCATCGAAAGCATTTTGGGAGACTAGGAAATGTTTGTATGGCCTAGATAATAGGAGGAGGAAGTGTTTTAGTCAGGGAGGATCTTTTTACAGGTCATATACAATCCCAGTTTGTCAGAAGCCACGAAAAAGGCGAGTAAGGGAGCTTGGGCACCCCAGTAGCAATACTGGGTCCCAACAGCATCTAAAGCACTGGACAGAGAAGAGTATATGGAGTTTGAGAAACGAAGCAGCCAAAAGAATGTCTCACTTGCAGCAGATGAGGCAAAGTAGTCAACCAGTGAGAGAGGTAATTGGAGGCAGACTTGATAGTGACGGTGAGATTATATAGAGAAAGGTCTAACTGTCCTACTAGGATACCTCTATAGAAAGGCTGTCTTTTTTTTTTTGGTCTTTTTGAGACAGGGTCTCCCTGCAGCCCCAGCTGTCCTGGAACTCACTGTGTAGACCAGGCTGGCCTTGAACTCACAGAGATCTACCTGCCTCTGCCTCCTGAGTGCCACCACGCCAGGCCGAAAGGCTGTCTTTGAAAGCAAAGAGGGGCTTGACCCATTAAGGGAGTATGCATGGAAAGGGGTCCAATAATAGGCACCCTGCTGCCTATGGACTTGGGAGATCTTAGAGATGCTTTGGATATATGTGCATATAGTTTAGAAGCCTCATCAGTCTCTTTTGTTTTAGAGTCGAGAGTGAGGCCTAAGAATCTGTCCAAGTTAGCAGAAGGGTTGGGATAGCCATATTTGGTGATGTAGAAAGGGAAACACACAGCCAGCAATCATTTGCCAGATCAGTATTAGAGCCATGGGGTAACTGCTAAGCAAGATTTAGAGTACGTCTGGATGATTAGGAGTAAGACCCTCTTTAACAACAACGGGACAGGCAAAATGAGACAGCAAAAGAAGATAGAGCAAGGGAAGATTCATGTCGTTAGTCCAAAAAAAAATAAGAGACTATGATTGCAAGGATAAAAGTATAAAATTCAATTTCATCTGGGGTGAGGTTCCCATGACTGTGGAGCCAACAGTCATTTATAAATTCAGGTAAATCAATATTAACCCCTGAGGCTGGCCTCTAGTAAGATATCACAGTGAGGATAATCTTGAAGAATTCTTTTGCCCTTTGGCACAGAGACCTCAGAAGTAGGCCAGAAGGAAGTGGTCTCCCCACTGTCTTTTGACTAGGATTTCAGATCCTCAGGAGATCACAAGTGTAGGTGGAGCTAGTCTAGGGGCGGTTCTGCAGGAGTCCTTCCTGGATGAGGTTGTGAGTTGAATCTGGTTCTGGTTTTACTATAGAAGTGTGTCCTATAGCTTCTTGGCCTTTTGGCTAAGATCAAGTGTAGAAGTGTGCTCCCCTGGGTCAGGAAATGGTTTTAACCTGGAAGAATGAATCCAAGAGCTGAGATCTGGTAATTTAGTAGCAGTGAGGATGGTGAGAAGACTCAAGTGTGGCCCGGTCTACCAAGGCTGAAGGGCATTAGAGTTTTCAGATAGATCCAGCCTCTGGAGTGGATTGGGAGAGATAGTGGGTCAGAAGGCTTTGGTAGAAGTTAGCAGTGTGTCTATGAAGTGTCACGTGTGGGCAAGGCCAAGGGGGTGAGGTTAGGGAAAGTTTCCCAAAACCAAGGGCCTTCCGTATGTATATTAGCTCAAAGGGACTTAGGCCATGTGGAGGGTATTGAATGGATTCTCATGAGAACAATGGAGAAAATATTAATCCAATTAGTTTGAGTCTGTATCATTAATTTAGTAAGATGACTTTAATAATGCCGTCATCCTCTGCCTTGCCTGATTACTGAGGCCTATCAGGGATACATAGCCCCCAGATAATTCAGAGAGCCTTACAGATCCCTTAGGTAATTTTAGATATGAATGTGGGGTCATTATCAGACTATAGGGAGACAGGAAGCCCAAACCTAAGCATCACCTCTTTAATTAAAATATTAATTACCATATTTTCTCCTTCGGTTATTCATGGAAAAGCCTCCACCAATCCTGAAAAGGTATCTATCCTAACTAGTAAATGCTTGTCTTTTTGATGGATGGCATCTGTAAAGTCAATCTGCCAGTCCTAGCCAGGGACTTGTCCTCTGGCTTGATGAGCTGGGAAAAGTGGGGTCCTACCTAATGTGTCTCCTGGCATTTGAACTGGGTAACTTCATAGAGGTCTCTGGTAAGGGAAGAATCTTCAGTTAACTGTGAGAGATTAGTCAGGAGGTGGCAGCCCACGTGAAGTTGATCGTGAAGGGTTGTTAGGACGTTAAGCCTCTCTTTCAAGTAAAATTATTTTTCCACCCTTAGTAAACAAACCTCGATGTAAGGTGGCGCCCTCTGGGAATAATTTTTCTTTTCCCTCAAATGAGTAAGGAGAGGGTTACCTGGCAAGGCAACAGAAGCAAAAGCCTGGGGCTTGGAATTTAGTTTCCTATCAGCCCTGAGGTTTCCTAGGCTAACAACTAAGTTTAATTTGTGCTGCCCCTTGCAATGGAGAACAGCTGCCTTTGGGGTAGAGTCCGTCTATTACAATTTTAAAACCAGGGTGTGGTAAGGGTCTTCTAGAGCAAAGAAAAGACAACATAACATAATCAATGTCTATGCATGCATGCAGGCTCCTGTGACAGTTATGTAGTATGGAACACCTAATCAGCATGTACAGGGGGAGACACAGGGACTAAAGCGTAAAGGGAAACTGACAGAAGTGTGTAAGACAATGCTTCACTATGCTCAGGGCTCAGCCTTTGGATGTGAATCTGCTGAGCCAAATGCCAGCATAAATAAATGCTGCTTCCTGGTTGAAAGCCTCAGGGTCCCATCTGTCCAAGAATCTACCAAGGGTACTATTTATGATAGGGGAGCTCTTGTCAGCTAAGACATCTCTCTCTTCATATGGGAGCATAAGAGTGAATGATGTAAAAAGCATATTTGGAATCAGTATAGATGTTTGCTGACAAGCCCTTAGCCAAGGTTAATGCTCAAGTTAGTGAAGTAAGCTTGGATTGTTCTGATAATGTTCCTGGTGAGAGAGAACCCAGCTCAGTACTTGAGTCAGAGGTGACTACGATATATCCCACTTGAGTGACTCACTGCTTTTTGAACTGCTATCTATAAACCGCATGGAGGTTGAAGAGGACGGGAGAGTCAGAGATGTTAGGAAACGGATTAAGAGGTTTTTTTTTTAGCTTTGAAGAAATGAGGAGGCGAAGGGGCAAAGCTGGATTTAGGGAAGCCCATCAGTGTAGAGTTACATCAGGGGCTGAAGTAGAATAAAATGCAGAGCTTGAAAGCAGGTCGGAGAAGTCACAGACATTGGCCGATGGTTAGAAGAGGTTTTAGAGATTGAGACCTGTGACATGGAAGTGGGGATAGACAACGTTCTGGTTTGCTTTATGTTGCTGTGCTAAAACACTGACTAAAAGGAATTTGGGGAGGAAAAGGATTGTTTGGCTTACCCGCTTGCTTCCACTGGCTTCCGCAGCTACCTTCTCATACAGTCCAGGCCCACTTGCCTAGGAATGGCACAGCCCACAGTGGGCTTGGGCCCTTCTGTATCAATTAACACTCAAGAAAGTGCCCCACAGACACGTCCACAGGCCAGTCTGATGGAGGAAATTTCTTAACTGAGGTTTCCTCTTCCCAGGTGTGCTAGCCCAGAGGGACAGTATAAAAGTTTCTTGAGTCCAGAGGGTAGCCTCTGCTAGAATCTGCAATCAGGAAGGGCATCCTAGGATGGTTTCATTTAATTGCTTGGAAAAATAATTATGTGCATATGAGGCCTATACCACTGTCTTAGAAGACTCAAGGCATAGCCCTACCTTGCATCTGTATATAGGTGACATAGTTTAGAGGAGTCCAGCAGAACTAGGGTGGAGGCAGAAGTTACGGCCCTTTTGAGAAAAGAAAAAGCCTTTTGGTAAGAGTTAGGGGGGTCTACAGGTTCGCTGGAGTCCCTTGAGTTCAGTTGATATAAATATTTGGTAAGTGGAACAAATTTGGGAGTCCAAAAGTGGAAAAACTTAGCTAGATTGAAGAAAGAAAGAAGTCCAGTTTTAGAGAGGGCTGTTTTCTGAAATTAATTGCCTCCATTTTGGGGTGAGACCTTTGTAAGTGGGCATGTATGACGCCCTAAGTGTGTAACCTCAGTTAAACAACTGTGCTTTCGTAGGTGAGACTTTTTATCCTTTTGTGCCAGAAAGTTAAATAGGTGATGGTATGGGTTATTGACAGAGAAAGGGGGGCAGGCTGCAGAGAAAAAGGTCACCCACATATTGGATGAGGGTGACAGTGAGCTGTGAGAGGTCCTCAGCTACAGCTTGGTCAAAGATGTGGGGGTTTTCCTGAGAAGAAAGGGCTATCAGGTTAGCCTGTTGGGCCATACTAGTGACTGGGTCTGTGTAGGTGAAGGGGAAACTACCTGGTGAGGATGAGCCAATTATACAGTAAAAAATAAGCCAGGCGTGGTGGCTCACGCCTGTAGTCCCAGCACTCGGGAGGCAGAAGCAGACAGATCTCTGTGAGTTCAAGGCCGGCCTGGTCTACATAGTGAGTTCCAG
>NW_008332402.1:2365309-2377376 GCF_000622305.1 Nannospalax galili
ATCTTTAAAGTCAATTACAGTTACGTGAGAAGTTTAGTGGGAACAGAAGAGGACAGAGTAGGGGTTAGGGACCACAGGCACACTAGGTCAAACAGCCTCATTAATAGCCCTAAAGTATGAGCTGTCTGGTTCTTTAAGAGCTGGGAGTACTGTAGGGAATTAGCAGTCCTGAGAAGGATTTAAAGAATTTGTTAATAGTCAGTTGGAGGCCATGTAAGATTCTGATGGGGGTGGGGGGATACTGGGTCAGATTAGGGTAGAGAGTTGGATCTTTTAGAGAGTTGGATCTTTTAGTGTAACTTTAACAGGGGGATGGTGGAGTAGCTTCCAAAGATTATTTAACATCCCAACTATAAGAATAACATGAGTTGTGGGGCTGGAGAGATGGCTCAACGGATAAGAACACTGGCTGTTCTTGCAGAAGACCCAGGTTCGTATCCCATCATTCACATGGCAGCTAACAACTGTCCATAACTCCAGTTCCAGGGAATCTGACAGTTCCTTCTGTCCTCTGCAGGCATTGCACAACACAGGTGCACTTACCTACATGCAGCCAATACACTCATACACATAAAATAAAAATAATAAGGCATTGCACTACACAGATGCACTCACATACATGCAGGCAATACACTCATACACATAAAATAAAAATCATAATAATAAAATATTTTTTTTAAAAAAAGAATAACATGGGTTGTTAAAGGAAGCGGAAGTGAGGGACCTGCTGAGGGTGACACTGGCGCAAAGAGAAGAATAACACTTATTTGGGTTGTGGGTAGATGGCCAAAGATGGTGGCCTTAAGGTTAGATAGAATGTCTCACCCTAGGAGAGGAGCAGAGCAAGAAAGACTCGGTAGGAAGGAAGTTATTATGTGTCTAAGGCACAGGAAAGAGGCTGGGTTTGGGGGGTTGGAAATAATGCCGTCAACCTCCACAGTAGACAACAGATATGAAGAGGAACCAAAGGTCCAACATGTTCAATTGAGATCAGTTGGGCAGCTTCCGGATCCAGTAAAACAGAGGCCCACCAGTAACTGGGTTCATACCCTGAGCTCAGCACCCACCAACAACTGTGGTTCAGATCCTGAGCTCAGCATTAATGATCATGATGATCACCACAGCTGAGCTCTTAGAACGTGAACTGGGTCCTCAGGTAGTTGAGACTGAGCAGGATCCCTTATGAGGCCTGATGAATCAAGCACTTAAGTCTTTCCCAGAGGTGTGACCAGAGTCACAATCAATAAACTTAAATATCTTATGGTTTGAGCAACAGTTCAGAACCATGCTTGAGGGAGAAAGCCACCTGACTCAGCACTGAGATTTTACCTGGTCCAGAGATGACAGAGATGACAGAGACTTGAATGACTCATCACACCAGGCCGAAGGCCAGCTTACAGAACAGAGAGGCAGTGGCAAGGGCAGAGGGAGAAGGGAGGGAAAGTCCCAAAGGCAGTCTGTGTCCATGGAGCCTCAATCCAAGTCACCAGCATGAATATGAAAGGTCTGGGATACAACAGAGAACCCTGAGACAGGGATTGTTCCTTGAGGCCACAAGATTCATTTAACCCTTGAGAGAGTGTGGCAGGGACTTGTCGTAAAGGAGAGGTGGAATCTTGGACCACTAGAAAAGCGAGGAACCCTACTTTAAGGGATGTGAGAAAGGAGAAGAATGAGGAGCATCCTGCACTGTGGGGAAGTGAAGAAGGAATCGAGGGTGTGGGAGGTGTAAAGGAAAGGTACCTTAGGTGTATAGTCACTAGATAGGCTGGGGATGTACCTTAGCCTTGATGCCTGACATTTCGAAGTTCCTGGGCACCTGGCATGCTCCTTGATAAAGCTTAGTTTTACAAGTTATTCCATAAGCACCAGGTCTTAAGGAGTCCAGAGAAGTTTACTCATTACCTGGAAAATCTTGAGACAAATACAATGTCTGGCTTACCTGGATCTTTGTGTCACTCCTTGCTAGGAAGATGACCGCATCTTTGTTTACATGGTGAAAAATTAACTCGTGTTACGCAGCACCTGAAGTTGCTGTCTTATTGACGGACTAGGAAGCCTGGGTCCTGACTAGTCTTTCTGGAGCTCTGCTCTGTATTAGAGGAAAACACATTTTTTCAGGTTCCAGCTGCCTCTGGCTTCCAGGCGCTTGGGAGGTACTGGTAGAAGACCAGCTCAGAGGGAGGGGAGATGAATTACCCATAACTCAACACCTCCAACTCCTAGGGAAGAGGCTGTGTTTCAGTGCCTTCGAAGCAGACCATCTTGTGCCAGCAGGGGAAGATGAGGGTCTCCCAGGCTAGCCCATTTTCTGAGTTTTAGTAAGCAGCCCCTTTCAGTTGGCTTCTTGTTCTAGGGGTGGAAGCAGATCCCTTTATGTTGCTTCGAAGCTGTGTACTTAACCTTAAAGCTTTTCCATAACCAGTTTATGAACACTGAATTCTCCATATTAAAATACATGAAGCCTAGCATGGTGGTGATACTTGTAATCCCAGCACTCAGGAGGCTGAGGCAGGAGGACTGCAGTGAGTTAAAAGCTAGCCTAGGGGGTTGGAGAGATGGCTCAGCAGTTAAGAGCACTGACTGCTCTTGCAGAGGACCCAGGTTCGATTCCCAGCACTTACACGGCAGCTAACAACCATCTGAAACTCCAGTTCCAGGGATCTGACTCCCTCTTCTGACCTCCAAGGGTACTGTACAACACAGGTGCACTTACACACATACAGGCCTAACACTCATGCACATAAAATAAAAATAATAAATAAAATATTTTAAAAAGTAAGCTAGCCTAGGGGCTACAGAGTACTTCCTGTTCTTCCAGAGGACCCAAGTTCAGCTCTTAGCAACCATAACAAGTGGCCCACAGCCAGGTCCTGGGGGAATCCAGGTTTGTGCACTCATGAGCACAAACCCATACACAGACATACACATACACACATGATTAAAAATCAAATTTTTAAAAAGTTAGCTTAGGCTACATAGCAAGTACTAGGCCAGCCAGGGCTATACAGTAAGACCCTATATCAAAAAACCTGTATAAAGGCCAGCAAGATGACTCAGCAGGTAAAGGCACTTGTCATGGAAGCCTGGAGGCCTGGGTTTGAGCCCCTGAACCTACAAAAGGTACAACTAGAAAACTAACTCCACAAAGTTGTCCTGCGACATCCATATGTGTGCCATGACACCCATTCACGCGCTCACATATATCCAATAATAATACATGAAAAAAAATTAAAACATGAATAAATCGAGGCTAAAGGGATGGTTCAGCAGCTGAGAATACTGCTCTCCCAGGGGCCCATATTTGTTTCCCAGTACCCACATGAGGCTGCTCACAACTGCCTTTAACTACAGTTCCAGGAGATCCAGTGCCATCTTCTGGCCCCTGTGGCACCTGCACACATATGGTGCACATACAGACATGTAGGCATACACGTGTGCACAAAAATAAACATAAAAGAATCTGTTTCTAAAAGTCTGAATAAATACATAAATAAATCCCCTCTGGTGAAAGATTGTAAATTGCCTCTCTTTTTGTGCCCGGATCCTGAATGGAACACGTGTATTTCATTATTAGCTATCAGAAACTTTTGGAAGTTCTTAGAAATTCTTAAAAGTAAAAGGTATCAAAATTATTTTAATGCTTGAAGTTTTGTCACAATCATCTCTTTAAAACATCTAAGTCATATAGTATTACTGTCCTTTTCAGACTGATTTCTTTCATTTAATAGCTCATTTCCTTTTAACAGTAAATATTCCATTATATGGATGAATCAGTTTCTTGATCCATTCACCTCTTGGAAGACCTTTCTATTGTTTCCAGATTGCGGTAACTACCAATAAAGATGCTAAGAATAAAAAATAAATAAATAAATTTAAAATAAAATCTGTCATTAATTTTATGAAAAGGTAAGTAAATATGCTTTGCGGGCACATGGGCAGATTTGCACATATGGACCTATGGACAGGAACACATACATACCACCTCTGATATTTTCAATTCAATTTGTGTTTTAAATTAAAAAGTGTCTTATTGTAAGATGATATTTTCATGAACATTATCAAGTATTTCCTCATAATGTGTCAGAGAAATGACTTTACAAATTTTTTACAGTCTCCCTCTACCCAAAGAAGTTCACTTTCCCAAATTTTATATATTTTCAATCTTTAAATATGATTTCCTGGGCATTTAAGTTTTTTTCTCTTTCAGTTTCCATTTTGAAGCTGGATGTCATGGTGCACACCTATAATCCCAGCACTTGGGAGGTAGAAGCAGGAGGATCAGAAGTTCAAGGCCAACTCTGGCTAACAGAGAGTTGGAAACCAGCCTGGGCTACATGAGACCCTATCTCAAAAAAGAAAAAAAAGAAAAAGATTACACGTCATCCAGATGTTACTGATTATTTATATTTAGCTAATCAGCATTATTTGGTGCCAGGCATTTGATGCTTTTCAAATATTTATACGCTTTGAAAACCAAAGTTGAGTCAATGCTGTCAATGCTAAGTGAAACTTGAACTTCACAAGACTTAAGTCCAATGAACCATAAATTTTCAAAGCTGCACATGCCCAAAGCTAACTGATGTCTTCACATCTGGTGCTAGATGCTATGCCACCAAAGAAGACTGAGATATTTTTCTTCTGATGGTGTATTCTACTCTTGTCGAAGGTCCCTATTTAATCACAAGTTGTATTTAATGACTTGTGATTCTGACCAGATGGCTTCAAGATTGCACCACATTGGAATGCAAGAATGCAGCCAATGGATTTGGCCTCTTCATTTTGAAACTTTTTCACTGATCAAATGAGATAACCAGTCATCAACTAAAACAGACACATTTACCCTCCCTTAGCCAATTTTAGTGTTCAGACCAAGGTCCCTGAAGAACTCAGGCACAGTATATAGTGAAAATAGAGAAGACTAGCAAAATGACAGTGGTTAAACAAGCTTTTAAGTCAGTGAGATCTGAGTGTCCTGAGCCTTGTCCCTAGCCATGTTATTTTGAGTCTCTCCTCAGCAGGAGGCAGTAATATGACATTATGAAGACTAAGGAGACAATATACGTCAGGAGTTGAGTACCATTTGACACATAGCATGAGACCCTGAGCTGTTACTACCTGTGATACATTACTACTGTGATACATCCTCGAAATTCTCTTTTACTGTGTTAGAAAATCTGGTTTGGGTTTGGTTTGGTTTTTTCTGAGTTTCATGTAGCCCAGGCTGCCTTTCAACCCGCTATGTACCTGAAGTTGGCCTTGAACTTCTGATTTTTCTAGCCCTCACCTCCCTGGTGGCAGTGATGGGTATGTCTGGCTTAGAAAATATTTTTTCTTAAAATTATTTGTTTATTTTATGTATATATGTGTGTAATTGAGGGAGTTTACGTGTACCACATGCATGCAGGAAGAGCCCATGGAGCCCAGAAGAGGGAGTCAGATTCCCTAGAACTGCAGTTATAGGGAATTGTGACCCTCCATGTGGGTGCTGAGAACTGAAGCAAAGTAGGAGCAGTTAAGCACTCTTAAAGGGCTAAGCTGTGTCTGCAGCTCCTAGAAAATCTTTTTCATAAGATGAAAGATGGACATAGGATATACATTTTTTTGTTTTTATTAATTTTTATGTGTATGGGGGTTTTGCCTGCATTTATGTAAGTGCACCCATGTGTGCAATACCTGTGGAGGCCAGAAGAGGGTGCTGGAGTTAGGGACTCCCCGGACCTGGAGTTAGGGACAGCTGTTAGCTGCCCTGTGGGTACTGGGAAATGAAACTTGATCCTCTGCAAGAGCAGCTAGTACTCTTAACTGCAAGGTCTTCTCTCTAGCCCTGAGATGGGATATTCTTAGGTGTGTTTAGAACCAATAAAACTTTTGTGGAACAACGAACAGTCTTTTCCCCTGTATATATGTTGTGAGTGCACTATTCTAGAAGCACAGATCAGCACGTCTGTGTCTTTCCGCAATGTTCCAACTTATTGAGTAACAGTAAATTCTTGGCTGGGCATGGTAGCATACATACCTTTAGTCCCAGTACTCAGGAAGCAAAAGCAGGTAGATCTCTGAGTTCAAGGCTAGCCATGTATAATAGTGAGGGCCTGTCTCACAAATAAATGAATAAATAAAGCAAGTTAAATAATTGATTCATAAATTACATTAGGTTTGTTGCTACAATTAACCAAGTGATCCTGATTTCACTTGGTAGCAGGCCATTGGCAATCACAGTTTCTTTTATTAAAATCTTAATTATTAATATAAACTCTCAGGTCACATATTATACTTCATGCAGAATGTAAACAGAAGGGTTAAAGAAGGGGTGTGTGGATGTAGCTCAGTTGGTAAAGTGCCTGCCTAGCATGCATAAAGTACTAGGTTCAATCTCTACCATGGCATAAACAGATTATGATGGTGCACTCCTGTAATCCCAGCACTCTGGAGGTGAAAGTCAGAGGATCAGAAGTTGAAGATCAGCCTTGGCTACATGAAAAGTTCAAGGCAGCCTGAAATATATGAGACCTTGCATCCCCCAAACCCCCCAAAAACCCAAAACAAAACAGCAAAAAAAGAAATACTACTTTGGGGGTTGGAGAGACAACTCGACAGTTAATGCACCAGCTGCTCTTGCAAAAGACCCAGAATTGGTTCCCAGCAATCACGGGGTGGCTTACAATGGTTCATAATTCCAGTTCCAGGGAACCTGATGTCCTCTTCTGGCCTCTGCAGGCATTGCACACATGTGATGCACATACATACATACATGCAGATAAAACATTCAAATACATAAAATAAAAATGAAGTTTTTTATGGGGAAGTAGGAGAGAAACTCTAATCCTACTTGAGGAACTATTAACAACTAATGGCTATTGGGAAGGGCAGAAGCAGTCTCTTTCAAGCATTGAACAAGATCTTGGTAGGTTAACCAGGCTCCAATGGATGGATACACACTGAAGGACATGTGGGGACACAAATGAGACTCTATAGGCCTTATTTTATATATATATTTTATTAAAATCTTATATATAAGATATATGTATATATATCTTTTATTAAAAATCTTAATTATTAATATATATTAATTATATATGTAATATATAATAATTTATATATATAAAATAGAGTTCATTAAATTAGGTGGGAAGTATTAAGGGGAAGTATGGATAGGGAAGGTATCTAACTATGATCAAAATATGTTGTATGAAAATCACAAAATAAAGTTTTTAAAGTCTTCATAAACGAAACAAACAAAAAAAACTTAAAGAAGCTTCATCAAGGGCTGGTGAGATGGCTCAGTGGGTAAAGGTGCTTGCCACCAAGCCTGATGTTCTGAGTTCAATCCCCATATAGGACCCATATAGTGGAAGGGGAGAACCAGCTCCCATGTTATCCTCTGACCTCCATATGCATGCTCCAGTTCTCTGTTGTATAGTAATTTCCTCAGAGTTAAAACTTTACTTCTTTCAAGACGTTCTAAAGGGAGATGAAATACTCTATCCTGAAGGGAAGCTCTTAAGACTCAGAAAGTAAACAACTCAGAGGCCTCAGGAAGCCCCTGAAACTGATTCCTGATGCAATAGGGCCCTCACTCCCCAAGGTTACTGAAGCAGGAAGGACTGTTGACTATACTCGCTGACTTGCTGAGCTACCTGGAAGAGGTTCAGAGCTGCCTGGAAGAGGCAGCCGACTAGCCAAGCTGCCTCAAAGACACTCTGACCTGTCAAGGTGCTTGTAAGTCATTCAACTTTCATGAGCCATCATCACTCATACTGGGGTGGGCTCTTGTCAATGCAGCAGTTTTTGAGTCATTCCTGCTCCTGTAAGTAACCGTTCGCCATACTCTTCAAGGAACCCCAGTAAACCCACCTGGTCACAAAGTTGGATTTTAGTGGTATTCTTACTTTGATCTGTCATCAGTTCCCTATGTGGAGTGAGTAGATGTTTATTCATGTCTCCCCAGGAATAGTGTCACACAATGCACAAGCATACCCCCCCCACACACACACATACACAGAGAGGAATAAGTAAATAAATAAATGTAATTTTTTAAAAAAAGAGGCTTCAGAGTTCTGAGGCCTTACTAAAGACACGGGCAAAGATGATATAAAGGCAAAGAGAGTCACTGAAGGTGGGTAGGTAGGACATTAAAGAACAGAACCCAGTTGCATTACTGCTGGAAGCATAAAACTCTAGCGGAGCTGCTGAGTCAAGGCAAGTTGCATTTGTGGTCAAAATGGAGCCAAGCACTGCTTTGAAAATGGAGTCACCCCCGAAAAGACACCACCTGAAAGCTGTTGGCTATAATACAGATTAACTTGGAGCAGAGCACAGCCTGATCCCCAGAGTATGTTTTTGTTCTGATTTGTCTGTTTTTTAATAATACAGTTACATGACTCAAAAATCCAGAAACACTGAAAAGCACATAGTGAAGCGTGCGCACTGAAAGGAATCCCTTCCAAGCCCTGTACAGCAGTTCCACAGCTCCAGTCCACATAAGGCAGACGGTAGCTCTGAGGGCTGGAGAGATGGCTCAGTGGTTAAGAGCACCGGCTGCTCTTTCAGAGGACCCAGCTTCAATTTCCAGCCCCTACATGGTAGCTGACAACTGTCTGTAACTCCAGTTCCAGGAGAATCCGACACCCTCTTCTGACCTCCATGGGTATTGCATGACATGAGTGCACTTACATACATACATGTAGGCAGTACACTCATACACATGAAAATAAAAATAATAAAGTTTTTTAAAAAATCCTTCCAAAGATGTGGTATATATCATCCTGTACACTTGCTTTCATGACCACACTATGTTTGCTTTACAATATATCTTATACACCATTTCGTATCAATATGGTCAGACAGTATTTAACTTGTCCATAATTAAGAGAAAATTAGAGGCCAGGAAGGCAGCTCAGAGGGTAAAGGCACTTGCCATCAAGAGTGATGACATGAGTTCAATCCCAAAAACCCACAATGTGGAAGGAGAGTACCAACTCCTACAGGTTGTTCCGTGACCTCCTTATGTATACCATGGCATATGTGTGCACGTAAACACATAGAAATAAGATTTTAAGTGTAAAAAATTACTAATAAAGAAAATTTAGGTTGTTTTGTTATTACAAAAAGATCAAATGCACCAAGTTCTTGCATCTGGCCTTTGCCCCATGGAGAGGATCCCAGGAATAAGTTTTTGGAGGCCAGCTAGGTGATCTTTGGCTTGATACCATGGCCCATTCTTGCTTTTGGTTTTCAAGATCTGAGGGTCCATGCTATAAGAAGAAATCCAGAAAGCAGGTGGAGGATTGGCCAGCCTGTCCTAAAGGCTGTGTTTCTTGCTCACCCCTGACTGTCCATATCTGCCATGTTCAGCTAACTGCCGTTGATCGGGTGCCTGATTCACTTGGTTGCCTCCAAACTTTACTCAGGTTGTTTACACTGGGGACTTCCCATCCACAGGTTGTGTCCTGTGTCTGGTTGCACTGATGCAGGAGTCCACAGTTATCTCACCTCTACCTCCTTGGGCAACAGTTTCCTGACCTCTGCAGGTATTAACTCCATCCAGTGGGCCAACAGCCTGTTTTTCTGGCACAGCCCTGATTTTATTTAGCAAGCTTCTCTTCCACTAGTCTGAAAATCTGCAGCTGGCTGGGTCTTCAATGTCTGATAAATACTCCTTTTTGTAGTGAGAACCCCATGCAGGAGATTTCAGAATGATTTCTTTTGGTGTCCATGGCAACATTTACCTACTTAGAAGCTTCAAATAATTGTTCCTAGGTTACAACAGTAAAAACTCTGGATTAAAGCATTCTGCCCACTCCATGTTTTAAATAGGAAGGAGATCAGAAAACTGTGTGGGAACACCGGGGCCACTCTGGGGCAGATGCTCTGGGGCTGCTCAGTGTAGGCACTACTGTACATTTGAGGTTTGTTTTCTGATGTCTGAGGCTGTCTTCAGTTTTGCTCCTTGTCAAAGAGACTCTAATTTGTTTTCCTTACTGACAAAATATAGGGAAGGTGTAGAGATGAGATGTTTTGTGACACTATTCCTGGGGAGATGTAACTAACCACCTGCTCACCCCAGATAGGAAACCAATGACAAAGTAAGTATACTACCAAAGTCCAACTTGGTGGACCAGTGAGTTTATTGGGGTATCACTGACAGCCCACCCCCCCAGCATGGGTAACAGCTCAGGAAAGCAAACTTACTGCACAACCTGCAGGCAGCTCAACAGGTTGGAGTGTGTCCTTTCCAGGCAGCTCAGGTGGTCTGCGCCTCCTCCAGGCAGCCCAGCTGGACCCTGCTTCATCTAGGCAGCTGGCTTGTCAGGGAGTATCTCTCAGTAGTCTTGGGGAGGGAGGGGGCCTAGTGAACCTGGTCAATTTCAGGGACTTCCTAAGGCTATTAAGTTGCTGACTTCCCTGAGCCTAAGGAGCTTTCCTTCAGGATGAAATGTTTTACTTCCCCTCAAACAGCCTGTTGTTTACTTACCTTCAGACATCCTGTTGTTTACCAAGCTTTCCTCCTAGATGGAAGGTTTTATCTCTGAGGAAACTGCTACCTGACAGGAGGTGAGGGATTATGAGTTTGCCTTTAATTTTAACCCCTTCTTTAAGCAGGGACCTTGGCTTAAAGACCTGGGCACTTTGTGTCTTCAGTGCATCTCGGTTTATTTGTGCTGCTAATTATCTTGTAACAATTACAATGAATGGTTTTATGGGAAGTCAGAGGACAACGTTAGGTATCACTCCTCAACCTTCCACCTTGTTTGAGAAAGGATCTCTCTGTCGTTTTTCTACTGTGCACACCACACTAGCTGGCTTCTGCGTTTTCAAGCTTTTGTTCTCGTGTCTCTGCCTCCCATCTCCGTAAGGGTGCTGGGATTACAGATCCTTCAGCTCTGCATCTCACTTTTTTGTGGACTCTGGAAATTTGAACTCAGATCTTTATACTTGCACAGCAAGCATCTTTAGTCATGGAGCCATTTCCCCAACCTGGTGACTCTAATGTGCCTTACTTTTAAAATAACAGAAGTGGGCCAGGCATGGTGGCACATGCCTTTAATCCTAGCACTCCACTCGGGAGGCAGAGGCAGGTGGATCTCTATGAGTTCCAGGCCAGCTGGGGCTACAGGGAGACCCTGTCTCAAAAAGACCAAAATTGTGAGTGTGTGTGTGTGTGTGTGTGTGTGTATGGTAAAGCGCTTGCCATGCAAGCATGGAGACCTGAGTCTGGAATCCCCACCCCCTAGTACAGTGTTTATGGACTGGGTTACAGACATGTGTCTCTTCCGTCCTCTTCAGGGCAGCTGCTGAGATTTATGGCTTGTCTGCCCTGAGGATTTTTCTTTAAATTCTAATAAAATCATCTGAATTGGGTCCATTCTTAAATTCTTTTATGAGTATGAGATTAAGATGATTTCCACGCCCCCTCTAAACAGCATGACTTTATGACTTTCCCTACTTGTCCCCGACCGCTTTCCGTCTCGCCAGCAAGAACGACGCGGGAGGACCCCACGCCCCCTCTAAACAGCATGACTTTATGACTTTCCCTACTCTCTTCCGTTCTCTTCAGGGCAGCTGCTGAGATTTACGGCTTGTCTGCCCTGAGGATTTTTCTTTAAATTCTAATAAAATCATCTGAATTGGGTCCATTCTTAAATTCTTTTATGAGTATGAGATTAAGACCTCTAGGGGACCCTCTTTCTCTCGGTTTCAGAATCTTAACAGCAAGATTAGAAACTGGAAATAGGAGACCAGGAACCAGCAAGGGAAGAGGTCTCTAGAACCTGAGAAAGATGAAGAATGAATTCTGTCCTAGAGCCTCTCACAGGAATGTAGACTGCCAAAAGTTCACCCAGCCAGGACTTACAGAGTATAAAACAATATATATCTATACCGTTCATGTCCACTTCATTTGTTGGCATTTGTTAGAGAGCAATAAAAAAAAAGCATGTAACAGCAAAATTTTCTTTATACTTTTTCTTATATTGAGATTTCACAAAAAGTGGAACTATCATTATGTTCTGAAAACATCAGCACACAATGTGCTGGCAAATGGATCAGTATCCTTTCCTGTGAG
>NW_008332402.1:2377851-2385700 GCF_000622305.1 Nannospalax galili
CAGATGTGGGGTTCAAGAAGGATATTAGAAGAGATATTAATGCCACGACAGACAGACAGATAGACAGCCAGCATGGTGGGGGCTCTGAGGGGGAATCAGGCCCAGGAGGTAGAGTAATGGTCTCTTCCCTATCGCTCTCTGAGGAAAAGGGAAGGCTTTATAGACCCTCAGATTCTCCAGCATGCAGCAGGGAAGGGGAAGGGCAGCATGATGTGTGTGCAAACCTTCACACTCACTTCCTCAAGTGAGAAATCCAGGAACCTGGAAGTCTGTTAGCTACAGATGAGAATGCATTCTCTGTCGGGAAACTGCTGGAGGTACAGTGGCCTGGACAGCAGTCTGGTCTGGATTCTAACATACAGAAGTCATCTTTGAATTGTAGATAACTTAGTAATTTCAGTTAAAAGAGAGGAAAAATAGAAGCAAAAGGGGCCTATTGGGTGACAGTAACGCAAATCAGTTATTTGCCGTACCCGAGAACAAAATCTGACTGATGTAAATGTTTTTTCACATTATAAGATGCAACCACAGAAACACGTCCTCCCTGCAGTAGCCAGCAATCCCTACATAACTTTTCAAGACTCTCCCCGGGCACATACAGAGCTGAAATGTGAACTATAGCAAAGAAGTTATTTACAGTCACACAAGTCCTTTAAAAAAGGTAATAAAAACTCCAGAAAACAGTACTTTGGAGATAATTGTTCAAACTACCTTAGGACCAAAGACTTATAATAACCAAAACAACCTTAAAAAGGAATTTGACTGTTTTCTGATCACTTTTGAGGCCTACTCCACAGAAGGGAATTCAGGACTAGTACCAAACCTGCCTGAAGCCTATGGCCGGGGAGGTCATGGACACTAGCAGGGAACATATTGATGTTGTTTTGCAAAATGGACATCTATAGCAACCCGCTCCAAGACTCAGGAACATCATGGAAGAGGGAAGAAAAAGAATGTAGGAGCAGGGGAATGGGAAGGAGTGCTGTGAGACACTCTTCAGGCTCTCCTGGACATGACATGACCATTGTACTCATGGAGCCATAGCAGCTGTGTGACATGCACAAGACGTGCTCAAGATCTGCCCATCAATGTCATAGATTGGAAAGGGCTCATGAGGCCCCACCCCTCCCTGAAGATGAATTGGCAGCTAATGTTGGCTGTAAGAGGCCATGTCATTTACTTCAGAGGCATAGTCACAGGTAGTGTTACAGTTAATGATCAGCCCCCTATAGAGAAAAATTCCTGGTCAAGATAATAAAACCTCTGGCAGAGATGGAGACTGAACATTTTAGTTGGGCCTTGTCAATTACTTGGCCACATGACCACCCCTAGGAAGGTGGGTTCACCTTAAGCCGTGCTAAAGAGATAGGTGGAATAACCAGGGCATTAATGTGACGGAAAACTTTTCCTGCCCAGAATCCCAGACCCTAAAGCAAAAGTTTATCTGGCTACCAATATATATTGTTCTAAGTCTGCCTGCTTTTCTGAATTAGCAGAAAAGCGAATCTCTCCTCATCCTCCTCTACCTCTTTTCTAAGCATGCTTTCCCTAAAACCCTGGGCTTCCCCAACTCTTTGCTTCTTTTTTTAATTTTTATTTATGATTTTTTTATTTTATGTGTATGTGTGTATTGCCTGCATGTAGGTAAGCACACCTGTGCAATGCCCGCGGAGGTCAGAAGAGGCTGTCGGATCCCTTGGAACTGGAGTTACCGGCAGTTGTTAGCTGCTGTGTGGGTGCTGGGATTCGAACCTGGGTCTTCAAAATATTTTGCAGGCACACCTTTAGTCCCAGCACTTGGGAGGCAGAGGCAGGCGATCTCTGTGAGTTTGAGGCCAGCCTTGTCTACATAGCAAGTTCCAAGCCAGCTGGGGCTACAGGAAGGCCCTGTCTCAAAAAGACAAAAAAAAATTATTTACTATTTTCATTTTATACGTATGAGTGTATTGCCTGCATGTATGTAAGTGAACCTGTGTTGTGCAATGCCTGCAGAGGACAGAAGAAGGTGTCGGGTCCCCTGGAACTGGAGTTACAGACAGTTGTTAGCCTCCCCTCCCTAACGTGTGGCGGCTAGTCCACCACGTGTCTGACCTCTGTGCTTGGCTGGTTTTTCCTTTTCTTCTCCAGTCTCCACATCTGGGAAGCTGCTGAAATTCACAGTTGCCCTAAGGGTTTTTCTCTTTTCTCTCTCTCTCTCTCTCTCTCTCTCTCTCTCTCTCTCTCTCGTGGTTTTTTGTTTTTGTTTTTGTGTTTTTGTTTTTGTTTTTTTGTTTTTTAGGGTTTTTCTTTTAAACTCTAATAAAGTTGTCCTTAAGCTTACATTTGAGTAAAAATTAAATAAGGGCTAGAGAGATGGCTCAATGGCTAAGAGCTCTGGCTATTCTTGCAGAAGACCTGGGTTCAAATGCCAGTACCCATATGGTAGCTAACATCCACCCAAAACTCCAGTTCCAGGAGGATCCAACGCCCTCTTCTGACCTCGAAGGGCACTGCACACTTATACACATACAGGCATAACACTCATAACATTTTTAAAAAATTTAATTAAAAAAATACTCTGACAAAATAAACAGCTCTCGCCTCAAAGGAATAAAAGAGATAGTTTATTCTGGAGGCAAATACAGGACCCATGGCCTGGGAACACAGATGTAGGTTTCCACAAATACCATGTTCCAGCATGGAAGCAGTTTCATGAAGTTTTTAAGTAAAAGAACAAAGAAAAGTCATAAATGAAGACACTTTCAAATACACTGGTGGATGTATTCAGTAGTTCAGTGGGCAGGTCACGGGAAAGGTGGAGGGGTTGTACTATTGGTGTCAGAAACTATCTGATGACATTCTTAGCTTTCTGGTTGGGAGGATCTGCTGGTCTGCCAGTAAATACCTTACAAGAATGTTTTTTATCTGTTAATCACAGGATGTTTGGTCAGAAACAGAGGTGGGCAAGGAAATACTTTTTAGGAGCTAAAGGTAGCTGAAGGTAAGTGGTAATTAGGCTCTGGACCTCTCCACAGTCACCTCAGCTGTAATCAGTTAGTCAGCCTTGCAGAAGAAAGTCCAATTTGTAAAAAAAAAAAAAATTAAAAATTAAAAAATAAAAGTCCAATTTGAAGACACATGGTTTTTCTGGGAGTGTCCATCCACAAAAGCAATTTAGGAAAGGAAGGGTTTCTTTTGGCCAATAGTTGAAGGACATAGGACATAATTTGTCATATTGGGGAAGTTATGGTGGCAGGAAGTTGAGGCAGTGGGTCACGTGCTGCACCTGCAGACAGGAAGCAGGGAGATGAATGCTAACCTTCTCCTTCTTATCCCCCTGGGACCCCAGCCCACAGAACAGTGTCGTCCCGAGTGTGTGACTCTTCTTACTTCACTTAACCTAATCTAGGTAATCCCTTGAAGCCATACCCAGAGGACAGACCTAATCTAAATAATCCCTCACAGGTGTGCCCAGAGGCTTGTCTCCTAGGTGATTCTAGATCTTCTCAGATTGACGATATTAAGCATCACAGGTAGATTTAGTACTGTTCTAGTCCGCTTTCTGTTGCAGTGGTAAAACACTGGCCCAAAGCAACTTGGGGAGGAGAGGATTTATTTCATCTTACTCTTCTGAGGCACAGTCCATCTTTGAGGGAAGTCAGGCAGGAACTCAAGCTAGGAACCTAGAGTCAGAAGCTGAACCAAAGACCATGGAAGAACGCTTGCCTGGCTTATTCCTCTAGCCTATGCTTGGTTTGATTTCTTTTTTTTCTTCTAATGTTTTATTTCTTATTTTTATTTTGTGTGAATGAGTGTGGTAGTTTGAATGATAATGTGAAGATGGGAGTGCTCCTCTTTCTGCTCTGACTACCGACTGCCACCATGCCTCCCTGCCATTATGGACTCTAACCCCTTTGGAACCATAAGCTAAATAAACTCTTCCTTGTATAATTTCCTTTGACCATAGTGCTTTATCACAGCAACTGAAAAGTAACTAAGACAATGAGTGTATTCCCTGCATGTAGGTAGGTGCACCTCTGTCATTCAATGCCTAGAGGTCAGAAGAGGGCATCAGATCCCCAAGAATTGGAGTTATACTCAGTTGTTAGCTGCCATGTGGGTGCTGGGAATTGAACCCGGTCCTCTACAAGAGCAGCCAGTGCTCCTAACTGCTGAGCCATCTCTTAGGCCCCTAAGCCTGCTTTCTTTCTTTTTTCTTTTTTTTTTTTTGGTCTTTTTTGAGAAAGGGTCTCATTGAAGCCCCAATTGGTCTGGAACTTGCTATGTAGACCAGGCTGGCCTCAAACTCACAGAGATCTGCCTGCCCCTGCCTCCCAAGTGCTAGGATTAAAGTGCCACCATGCCTGGCTTCAGCCTGCTTTGTTATAGAGCCCAAGACCAACTGTCCAGGAGGGGCACCACCCACAGTGGACTAGACCCTCTTGTATCACTCAGCAATCAAGAAAATGCCCCATGGCTGGGGGTGGTGGTGCACACCTTTAGTCCCAGCACTCAGGAGGCAGAGGCAGGTGAATCTCTGTGAGTTCAAGGCCAGCCTGGTCTACATAGTGAGTTCCAGGTCAGCTTGGGCTACAGAGAGACCGTGTCTCAAAAAGACAAAAAAAGAAAAAAAGAAAGAAAGAAAATGCCCTATAGGCCAATCCAGTAGAGGAAATTTCCCAATTGAGGTTCCCATTTCCCAGATATGTCAAGTTGACAACCAAAGCCAAGCATGACAAATACTTGAAGCCGGGCATAGTGGCGCATGCGTTTAATCCCAGCACTCAGGAGGCAGAGGCAGGCGGATCTCTGTGAGTTCAAGGCCAGCCTGGTCTACATAGTGAGTTCCAGGAGAGCTGGGGCTACAGGGAGACCCTGTCTCAAAAATGACCAAAGAAAAAACCCCAAAAACATGTCTTGACACTGGAGTGATGGCTCATCAGTTGAGAGCACTGACTGCTCTTGCAGAGGACCCAGGTTCAATTCCCAGCACCCACATGGAGGCTCACAACCATCCAAAACTCCAGTTCCAGTGAATCTGACACCCTCTTCTGACCTCCTCAGGCATTGCTACATTCAGACATTACAGTCATACATATAAAGTAAAAATAATAAAGAAAAATTTTAAATGTCTTTAAAATGTCCTATGAATAGTAATGACTTCATAACATCAGCTCTATTATTTTAGAAATAGAAGTATGACTGATATGCCTTGAGAGATCCTCCTTTTAAAATGTAAAGTACATACTTTATGAAACCAGAGGACTATTTTATTAGAGTTTGAGAGAAACAACACGGCAGGACAGTTGTAAATCTTGGCAGGTGCTGGGAGAAGGGAGATGAAAAGAAATGCAGGAAGCTACAGCTTTGTGTTAGGGTCCAAGAAAGCAGGTTCAGTGTGGAGGTCAACAAAAAGGTGCGTGTGAGGAACAGTCTTAACAAAAAAATGAGGATGTCCAAAATGTCAGGGCAGGCTTAGAATTCTGCCTAGTTCTAAAGAAGAGATAGGAAGAGGAAAAAAGAAAAATTATGCTTTGAGTTAGAACTCAAAATAGCAGGCAGGTTTAGCAGTGAAAATTCCTAAGCAACTTCACCAGGGGAGGAACTGGGGTGTGTAAGTACATTATTTTATTAAGGGAATAATTATTCTTCTCATCTCCTTAGTGTCTTCAAGTGAACCAGCTTTCCTGAGGGCTAGTCTCCTAGCCAAGTGATGGACAGGCCCAGTTGGATTCACAGTTAAAACAGGGGTCACAGATAGAAGTAGATTCCCCTTAATGGACCTCAACCAAGCCTGATACCTACCTGATTCCCTTCACATGCTGTGCTGGACCGCTTTAGTTGTCAACTTGACACACCTGGGGAGAGGGTGCCTCAATTGGGGAGCTGTCTCCATTGGATTGACCTATGGCCATGTCTGTGGAGGCATTTTCTTGATTGCTGAGTAATGTGGGAGGGCCCAGCTCACTGTTCATGGTGCCACCCTTCGGCAGGTGGTCATGTGTTGTACAAGAAAGCAGGCTGAGCGGGGGCCAGGGGAGCAAGCCAGTAAGCAGCGTTCCTCCATTGCCTGTGCTTCAGCTCCTGTCTCTAGGTTTCTGCCCTGAGCTCCTATCTTGGGTTCCCTCAGTGATGAACTGTAACCCAAGAGATGTAAGTCAAATGAACCCTTTCCTCCCCAAGTTGGTATTGGCCCAGAGTATTTTGTCACAGCAATTGAAGGCAAACTTGGTATTTTCAATGTTTTAAAAAACATTCTATTTAGCCAGGTGTGGTGGCACACGCCTTTAATCCCAGCACTCGGGAGGCAGAGGCAGGCAGATCTCTGTGAGTTCGAGGCCAGCCTGGTCTCCATAGTGAATCTAGGCCAGCTGAGACTACAGGGAGACCCTGTCTCAAAAAGGCCAAAAAAAAAAAAATCTGTTTGGGGGCTAGAGAGATAGCTCTGTGGTTAAGAGCATTGGCTACTCTTGCAGAGGACCTAGGTTCACTTCTCCAGTACCCACATGGAGGCTAACAACTGCTTGTAACTCCAATTCCAGGGGAATCTGATGTCCTCTTCTGACTTCCGTGGGCACTGCACAACGTGGGTGCACTTACATGCAGACAATACGCATAAAAATAATTAAAATAAGCCGGGCGTGGTGGCGCACCCCTGTAGTCCCAGCACTTGGGAGGCAGAGGCAGGCGGATCTCTGTGAGTTCAAGGCCAGCCTGGTCTACATAGTGAGTTCCAGGACAGCTGGGGCTACAGGGAGACCCTGCTTCAAAAAGACAAAAAAAAAAACAAAAGTAATTAAAATAATAAATAAAAATTTTTTAGCTTTTTTGAGACAGGGTCTTCCTGTAGCGCCAACTGGCCTGGCACTCACTATGTAGACCAGGCTGACCTTGAACTTGTTGGACCCCTGGTCTGGGATACCCAACGTCCACGGAAGGTCGCACCCCAATGACTCAGTCCCAAGACCAGGAGATGCAACAAGCAAGAGGATTTTAATCGTTTGCGCAGATGGGCTTCTGCCTCACTCGGAGAGAGAGCAGCAGCCCAGAGCTCAGCTTACAGGCTTCTTTTAAAGGCAAAAACCACAAACCAAAACTGGCAGCAGTGGGAGGGGGCGGCAGCAGTGGGAGGGGGAAGTTTCGGGTGATTTTCAGCTTGTGCACAGAGCATGAAAAGGTCAGCTTTTTCTCAGCGGTTAGAATTATTTTACATTTTACTTTTTTGTACAGCTTTCCAGAATATTCTTTTCTTGGTCTGGGGGGACTTGGTTTGAATCTACTTTGACCTGGGGGGGGCTTTAGTTTGATTCCATCATTCCCCCCCTTTTTTATGGCAAGATTTTAATCATAAAATCTATGGGTTTTCTGGAAGCATCATAGCAGACAGCTTTTTAAGCAAGGTCAGTGAGTACCAATGTGATGATGGCAACAAGGAGGATCAAGGCTACAGAGATGAGGATGATAGCAACTAATTCCTAGTCGGAGTCGTTTAATTTCCAGTCGGAGTGATTTATGTGTTCAGGACTTTGAGGGTTGTGGGTGTAGTCAGGAGAACCGTGTAGGGTCCTTTCCATCGTGGTTCAAGAGTCTTGTTTTCAAGCTGGGGTTATCAAAAGAAGAGGGCAAGGGGGACAAAGTTACATTGAGAACAGGAGGTGGCCCTCCAAAAAGAATTTCATAGGGGGTTAGACCGTGTATAGCGGAGTATTTCTAGCTCAAAATAGAGCTAGAGGTAGGAGCTGCACCCAGTCTTTAGTGCCAGTCTCTAAAGCTAATTTGGTTAAGGTCTCTTTAATGGTTTTATTTATTTTTTCTACCTGTCCTGAACTTTGGGGTCTATAAGCACAATGTAATTTCCAATTAATCCCCA
>NW_008332402.1:2386221-2387549 GCF_000622305.1 Nannospalax galili
AACATGAGACACAATCTCCCACTACTTTCTGGACTAGCTGGTTAAGGTCCGGGAAGTAATAGAATTGTTCTTCTCTTTCCAGTAGTGTTTTTAGTTTCTTGTGTCCTAAGTGCATCCACTGGTGGAGTTGGGAGATTATCTCAAAGGCTGCCTTTCGAGGAAGCACTATCCTCCCCTGGTATTCCCACATTTTAGATTCTGGGTCCAGGGCAGTATTGAGCTTTCGAACAAGTTCCAGATCCTGTTCAGTGTAGGTAAAAAGAGCATCTCCCTCCTTTGTTTGTGCCTCAATTTCAGCCTTAAGGTCTGCGTGTGTGTAGAGAATGCAGGAGCTTTCTGCTGCCTGACGGGCAGTTTCATCTGCCATCTGATTGCCCCGAGCAATTGCCCCCTGGTCTCGGTGATGTCCAGGGCAATGGATAATGCTGACCTTTTTAGGCAAGTACAAGGCTTGTAGAAGGGCCACTATTGTTTCTTTGTTCTTAATGTCCTTACCAGCTGAAGTGAGGAGCCCCCGCCTCCAGTAAATTTCTCCATGTACGTGAGCCGTGGTGAACGCATAGCGGCTGTCAGTGTAAATGTTGACTTTTTTTCCCTTTGCTAACAAGTGAGGAGCCCGCCTCCAGTAAATTTCTCCATGTACGTGAGCCGTGGTGAACGCATAGCGGCTGTCAGTGTAAATGTTGACTTTTTTTTTCCTTGTTAACTTTAGGGCCTGAATCAGGGCTTCCAATTTAGCCTGCTGGGCCGATGTTCCGGCTGGCAGTGCTTGGGCCCAAATTATCTTCTCTCCATCAACCATTGCCGCCCCCGCCTTACGCTCACCCTCTCGCAGAAAACTGCTCCCATCCATATACCAGGTGGCATCTGCATCTGTTAGGGTCTGGTCAGTGAGGTCTTCCCTAGTCCCATGCGTCTCCGCAAGTATTTGTTGACAATCATGGGGAATCTCAGTGTCTTTCTCGGGGGTTGGTAGCAGCGTGGCAGGGTTTAAGGTAGCAGGGCTACCAAACTTGATCTTTTCTGGAGGAGCATGATCTGTGGGTTTCTTACCCAAAAGTCAGCCAGGTCACGATGTAGAGCTTCATCAAACAGGGTAGGGGAGTTTTTTAATCCTTGGGGAAGTCGCATCCAGGTTAGTTGTCCCGATATTTTAGCTTTAGGGTCTTTATCTACTCAGGGCTTTCTTTTGTCTCCCAGGTCCCTACCTGGTCCTGGTCCTGTTCCCTGAACTACTGTGGCCAAAATTCAACTTAATTCTTTATTTCTCTTTTTCTCTCTCTTATCTTCTCTAGCTTCCTGCTCTTTTCTGATTCTTTCAGCTTCTC
>NW_008332402.1:2388921-2389635 GCF_000622305.1 Nannospalax galili
GACCGAGTGCTGAGCTCCTGTGTCTACCATGAAGGTAGACAATTGCCCCCCTATCTTCAAGGTTACCCTGGGCTCAGGGGGGAGCTCCTGGCCCCAACTTCCCTAGTCCCCTAGAGTCAGGACTGGGGTTGTTTTCTTTTGAAGTCTGTTCAGCTTCTTCGGACATTCTCGAGCCCAATGTCCTCTCTCCTTGCAATAGACACACTGGTCTTTATCCACTCGGGGCCTTCTTTTGTCTCCCAGGTTCCTACCTGGTCCTGGTCCTGTTCCCTGAACTACTGTGGCCAAAATTCGACTTAATTCTTTATTTCTCTTTTTTTCTCTCTTATCTTCTCTAGCTTCCTGCTCTTTTCTGATTCTGTCCTCTCTTCTGAAGTTTCTCACTTATTATAGATTCTTTCAGCTTCTCTTACTAAATCCTGTAAGGAGTACCCTGAAGGCCCTTCAGCCATTGGAGCTTACCACGAATGTCAGGAGCTGATTGTCCTATAAAGGCCATAATAAGATCTGCCTGATGCTCCTGGGCTGTGGGATCAAAAGGGGTGTACATCCAATATCCCTCTATCAAGCGTTCTAGAAACCCTGCAGGGGTTTCATTTTCTCCTTGAGTTATAGCACGTACCTTTGCCAAATTAGTCGGGCGCCTTCCGGCCCCTTTGAGATCCACTAACAGAGTCTGGTGATAAAGACGGAGACACTCCCTACCGGCCCTGG
>NW_008332402.1:2391208-2397062 GCF_000622305.1 Nannospalax galili
AGAGAAACAGGGATGAGAGGGAGATACAGAAAAGCCGCCTTGTCTCCACCCATGCGGGTAGTCGGGGTCCGCTAAGAGGGCTAAGAGTCTTTGGCTTACATCAGGGAGTAGCCCTGACCAGAAAACCTCAATTGCTCTTTTGCCTTTAATGGTCCCACGCGAAGACTCAGACCGAAAATAAAAGGAAGGAAGAAAGGAAAGTTTACAATACAGAGTACTGAGAAAATTACAAGACCAGACCTTCCTCTATGTAACTAACACAACTATCAAGCATACATACCACATTAAATCACATTCGTGTGGACCGGTCCTTCTTTCATTCAGACACACGCTATACCCACCATTCTCACTTTTGGGATCCCTGAACACAAACACAGACAATACACAGAACAGAGAATTTCTTGGTGTGCACTCCTTAGCTCAAGAACTGAAAGTACAGAGTGGGAGGGGAGTAGCCAAGCCAAACTCCCTTCTTCTCCCGGGGGAAGGAAAGCTACACCATCTTCCCCACTCCAGACTACTCCAGTCCCTAAGGCCAGAGTGTTAGAACCAGGGGCCTCTGGGCACGTCTGCCACTCCCACTGGTTTCCAGAATACAGACTTACAGGTCCTGCACAGGCACAAATGTTCAGATGGAACATTCCCAGAACAGGAAATAACTGACAGACATTCAGACCAAGACAAATCACAAGACGTCCTTACCTCCTGCTGATCTGAGGAAATGGGTCTGGGGGCAACTGAATCCCTGGATGAGCCCCCAAAGTTGGACCCCCAGTCTGGGGTACCCAACGTCTATGGAAGGTCGCACCCCAATGACTCAGTCCCAAGACCAGGAGATGCAACAAGCAAGAGGATTTAATTGTTTGCGCAGATGGGCTCCTGCCTCACTCGGAGAGAGAGCAGCAGCCCAGAGCTCAGCTTACAGGCTTCTTTTAAAGGCAAAAACCACAAACCAAAACCAGCAGCAGTGGGAGGGGGCCGGCAGCAGTGGGAGGGGGCTGGCAGCAGTGGGAGGGGGAAGTTTCGGGTGATTTTCAGCTTGTGCAAGGAGCCTGAAAAAGTTAGTTCTTTCTCAGCAGTCTTACTTCCTTGTACAGCTTCCCAGAATATTCTTCTTTGGTCTGGGGAACTTGGTTTGAATCCACTTTGACCTGGGGGGGGCTTTAGTTTGATTTCATCAAACTTACAGCGATCTACCTGCTTCTGCCTTCTAAGTGCTGGGACTAAAGGCATGTGCCACTACACTCGGTTTATAGATAATTTTTTTTAAAAAGCACTGTCTGCTCATGCAGAAGACCTGGGTTTCAGTTCCCAGCTAAGAGCTGTCTATAACTCCATTTCTAGGGGATATGATGCCTTCTTCTGTCTTATGTGAGTACTGTACAACACTGGTGAACTTACATACGTGCAGGCATAGCACTCAAACACAGAAAATAAAAAATTTAAAAATATTTAATTTTAATTAAAAAATTTTTTCTATGTGTGTGTTGGGGACAGTATGTGCAATTTATTGCTGAGGCATAGGATTATTTGGAGCTAGAGTTACAGGTAATTGAGAGATACCCAGTGGGGGTGCTGGGAACTCAGGTCCTCTGCAAGATCAGTACGTGCTTTTAACCACAAAGCCATCTCTCCAGCCCTGATTTTCAATCTTAAAAGGGGAAATAGTGATGCTTCCCTTTCTTGTGTTACCAGGGGAAATAGGAAGTAGGGATCCAAAGTTGCTTAAGAGGGAGGTGGTCTATCCTCACTGGCCTTCAAGCCTACTGTATTAGTCAGGTTGTCTAAAGAACACACTGGAGGGGCTAGAGAGATGGCTCAGTGGTTAAGAGAACTAACTGCTCTTACAGAGGACCTGGTTTTGATTTCCAGTGCCTGCATGGCAGCTAACAACTGTAACTCCAATTCCAGGAGATCTGAAACCCTCTTCTGACCTCCTCGGGCATTGCATGACATGGGTATGCTAAACATACAGGCAATACACTCATATACATAAAATAAAATAATAAATATTTTTTTTAACAAAAGAACACACTGGAGAGGCTGAGACTCATAGTCACTCAGTCCTCAAGGCTGGATGTCTCAGTAGTCTCTATCTGGTGCTGAAGGCCTGACAGATTATGGGAGATCTGCTAGTCTTCGGTCTGCATTGGAATCCAAAGAAGCTGGTCATAGCAGCAAGAAGAACTCAGGAGTGAGTGAGAAGGCAAGCAACAAGCAAGAACTCCTTTCTGCCATGTCTTTTATATGGGCTGCCATCAGAGGGTAATGCCTACATTTAGGGTGGGTCTTCCAACTTCAAATGATCCGATCAAGAAGGTCTCTCTCATTTCAGTTAATCCCAGATCCAGTCAAGTTGACACCCAGGATTAGCCATCACACCTACTAATGCCTGTATAGCTACCTAACACATACACTACATGTACACATTACAGCACAGGAGAACTTTAGAGTCAGTTAAGCCTTGGTTCAAATTCTATCATCATATGGATTCCAGTTTTCTCATCTTTAAAATAGAAATGTTAATACTTTCTAATGTTCCACTTACATAAGATAATATATGCAAAACAGTTCCTTAAATATAACAGAACCTTAATAGAGGCTATTGTTATCGCAGCATGCTATTTGAATATTTCTTAGGCAGCATTTAACATAGCAGAGAGTTAAGTGAGACTCTAAAAGAGAAATGGATAACTACATCTGGAGCCCTGCGAAGATTACAATGTAATTGGCAAGAACACAAAGTGTATGTGAAAAATACGGCCAATATGCCGTTAGCTACCTGGATCTCTGTGAGTTCAAGGCCAGCCTGGTCTACATAGTGAGTTCCAGGACAGCTGGGGCTACAGAGAGACCCTGTCTCAAAAAGACCGAAAAAAAAAGTGTGCTGAAGGAATAAAGAGCAGAAGTGGCCAGAGTCCCAGGAAAGTAACAATTTAGGACTTTCTTTTCTAGATTAATAAAAAATTTTATGTATAGCCAGGCGTGGTGGCTCACGCCTGTAGTCCCAGCACTTGGGAGGCAGAGGCAGGTGAATCTCTGTGAGTTCAAGGCCAGCCTGGTCTACATAGTGAGTTCCAGGCCTCTGTGTGTGAATGCACATACCCTCAGTGCCTCTGTGTGTCAATGCACAAACCCTCAGTGATCAGAAGAGGGTGTCCAATCCTCTGGAGCTGGAGTTATAGCTGTTACTGGAAATTTTGGGAGTCCCTTTGTGTTTGCCAAATAATACTGAGAAAATCAGGGCCCCTCTTGGGACTCTTAGATTCATTAATAAAAGAATTTAAGAATGTACACAAGCCAGGTGTGGTAATGCACACCTTTAGTCCCAGCACTCAGGAGGCAGAGATAGGCAGATCTCTGTGAGTTTGAGGCCAGCCTAGTCTACATAGTGAGTTCCAGGCAGGCCAGCTGGGGCTACAGGGAGACCCTGTCTCAAAAAAACCAAAAAAAAAAAAAAAGAATGGACTGAGGACAATTTTATCAAATTTATTAGTATTTAAAAGGAAAACACCCCAGAGCAGGCAAACCATGAATCTTAGCAGCTGCTGAGAAGAGGAGAATGGAGAAGAAAAGGGAAGAGCCATACCACTTGAGGTTCACAGGCATGGAGGTTATGTCAGGGAAGTGCAGGGGGAGCTTTAGAGAAAACCCAAACAGAAAAAGCGTACTTAGGTTCTGGCCAGCATCTGAAAGAAAGAGACAAAGGAAACAAAGAAATGCTGGTACCTTTCTGACTCAGGAAGTTGGACAGACCCAATAAACATCACAGCAACCTTTACAGTGGCTTGTAGGGAGTACATGGGTAGGTGGATGGATGGGGGTGGGAGATGCTGGGAAGGAAAAGTACAGCAGCTCATTAAAGGAAAAGGTATTCTGTCCATCTCCAGCATGGCTTAAGGTGAACCTTTCTTCCTAGAGGTGACCCTGCCTTCTTTGGGGTGGTTTCTTGGCCAGGTATTGACCCTGCCCAAATGGAAGTAAGTCTTCACTCTGGTCAGAGATTCTATTCTCTTGACCAGAAGTTTTCCCTTAATGGGCCTTTACTGCTACTCTAACATAACTCCTCCCTCTGAAGAGATAACCTTAAAACCATTTAGGAACCTGATCAAGGATTAGAGCCCACACACACGGCATCTCTGGCTTCTGGTGAGGTCAAGGCTAACAAGGAGCCCAAGGACATTTCTGGCTTTTAGACAAGAAGGAAATTGGTTAGTATTCTTTAGGATCATTTTTTCTAAGCTGCCTAGCCAATTTCTACCTCCTGTTCTCATCATAGTGTTGTACCTCATCCACTGGACCCCAAAAAGACCACCAAGGACCCAACACACCAAAATGCAAAAGCAAAGGTTTATGGTTTATTCGGGCTTAAGCTCGGACTCTCAGACCTCACCAACTCAACGGATCCATGCTGAGAGCCCAGAGTAAGGGAGAGTGGAGCCTTTTATAGGTTTAGACAAAAGAGGGGGGGGATACCGAAGATACATTTTGGTTGGTTCAAGGAGCCTGCGCGTGCCAACATGATTTTAAACTGATTGGTTGTATAAGATGTAGCCCTGGAAGTTTCTTATTGGTGGGTGCTATTCTCAGGGCTGTGGGATGTGCTGACTGTTACCTGTGGGGCCAGGAGTCTCCATGTTTTTACCTTATAGGGCAGTTTTTATGCACGGGCTTGCTTAATCTATAGTTTCCTGGAAGTGGGGGGGAATAGCAGGTGGGGGTCAGGCATGCCAGGCCATGTCTAGGCATGTCTAAAGCACCAGCCAAGCATTTTACAGAAGCTAAAAGAGCAATTAGTGGGGGTCTGGAGGGATTGAGGGGTAGTAGGTGAATGAAGAGGGTCTCAGGGTCCTACATTCCCCCCTTGTCTTGTAACTGGGGAACCCAATCATGGGTTCTGGTCAGCCAGCTCACAGGTATCTGCGGGGATCATGCTAAGGGGCATATGGGGATTTATGTTATTTGCAGGAAAGGTGCCATCAGCTGATAAGCAGTTCAATGTCAACAATAGACAGGTTAGCAGGAAGGGTCTCATTGGATGCGGAGCTTGAATGGATTCAAAGGGTGTGGATATCCCTTCCAGATGTCTCCCTTGTAATCCTCTGGGACTGCAAACGGGTTGGCAGGTTTTGCATGGGAGTAGTGCACCCAAGCCACGGCGCCATCCAATGCAGTGGGAGTCGTCAAAAGGATCACAAAGGGGCCCTTCCATCTTGGCTTGAGATTTTTCCATTGGTGTCTGCAGATGAAGACCCAGTCACCTGGTTTAAACCTCTGGGGTTGCGGGGGGACAGCAGCTTCATATATGGCTCTGAGTTGCAGCCAGACCCATTGGTGGGTTAGCTGCAACTGCTGGAGTGAGTCCAGTAGGTCCTGGTCTCCCAAGGTCGATACTAGGATAGCTTGGAGGCTACTATCATAGGAGGGGGGTTTTCATACATGATTTCAAAGGGGGTCAAACCCATCTGGTATGGAGTGTTTCTTACTCTAAAAAGGGCAAAGGGGAGGAGAGCCACCCAGTCTGCACCAGTCTCTAAAACTAATTTGGTTAAGGTCTCTTTTAGAGTCCTATTCATTCTTTCTACCTGTCCTGAACTCTGGGGTCTATAAGCACAATGTAGTTTCCAATTGGCCCCCAGTGCAGTGGCTATTCCCTGGCTTACCTGAGAGACAAAGACTGGCCCATTATCTGATCCAATTGTAGTTGGGAAACCATATCTGGGCAGGATCTCTTCGATTAGCTTCTTGGCTACCACGTGAGCAGTCTCATGCTTGGTTGGGTAGGCCTCAGTCCATCCAGAGAAGGTGTCTATGAATACTAGTAAATATTTATATCCAAATTTTCCCTGTTTGA
>NW_008332402.1:2404053-2405620 GCF_000622305.1 Nannospalax galili
AGGATCTGGTGAGACTGTCTTAGCCAGGAGGACCAGGTGGGAAGAACATTTCACACAGAGGGAGGGATTAGCACGGAGGTCAAGAAAGTCGTGGATGTAGGGTAGTTCAGACTGCTTGCCATTACACTGGCAGAAGTTTTCCAAATCTTTTAAAATATTGAGGTCTAAGGTTCCAGTGTTTGGCCAAACAGAGTTATTATCTAGTTTGTACTGAGGCCAGGAAGTGGTGCACAAGAATTTTAGGCATTTTGAGCTGATAGTGTGAGACAATCCTAGCTTTTTTAAGGATTTAAGAAGACAGGCCACAGGTGTGAGACCCTGAGGTTTTGAGTGTTTGGTTCCCATAGCAATGGATTAGGTAGAAAGCAAAAGAAGAGTTAAAGACGTCAGCTAGTGGGTGGGGGAACAAAGAGGAAGTTTACAGAGAAGAGACAGAGAGAAAGAGAGAGAGAGAGAGAGAGGGAGAGAGGGAGAGAGAGAAAGCAGGAAGAGAAAGGTTTGGCTTAGGTCACGTAAAAACGAGAACAAGAAGAATCAGGCAACAAAAGAAAAGCATCCTTTTTTTCTATTGCTGATTCGAGTTAAATTCCTGAACCCCAGGGCAGCATCCTGCAATTGCTGGAGGGGGGCGGAATACGAGTTGTGCGTGTCCCCACCAGTGATCACAGCATCCTGTAGTCAAAGGCAGGGCGGAACCTCCCACACACCGGTGTGAGTTCGAGCAAGTAAAAACGAGTTAGGAGAGGTTCTGCAATGTGGTGAGTGACCAACCAGTAGGAGAGTGGGCCCGGAGGCCGAGATGGACCGGGAGTGGAAAAGAATGGAGAGGCCTAGATGAAGCTCAGAGTAGCCAGTGAACGGAGAGAGAAGAGAGAGAGAGAGAGAGAGATAGAGAGAGAGAGAGGGAGGGAGAGAGAGAAGGAAGATGAGATGTTGGGGAAGGCAAAAGATGGCAGGAGTGAGGAAGGGAAGGGAGCTGAGGTAGGGAAAAGGATTTGAGTGAGACGGTGGGTGTGGACAGACACAGTAACTGTGCCAGGAGTTCAACGGTCGCAGAAACCAGTGCTGTCCAGTGGCCTTGAGTGAGGTCCAGGAGTGACCGAATTTGATTAGAAAGGAGATGAGAAGAAAACTGGTGTAGAGTAGTGAAGTCATATGTGTACATATATATATAAAATATTGCTGACTTTTAAGAATTTCTTTTATATATACTTATGAAATATTAAAGACCAATCAAATCATTAATGAACACAATACAATTTTTCTAATGCAAATGATACTATAAAGTCATTCCAAACTGATGTCCTCACTGAAATTAATAATTTTCAATATGTTCATATTTTAATTTACAATGGAAATCTGATAGATAGAGAGCGGGCGAGAGCAAGCGGCACAGATGGAGAGCACAAGCGGATGGATGAGGCACCAAGGCACAGATGGAATTCTCAGCGGGATACAGATTTATTTCGCACGGGGCACCTTTCCCTCGGGGAAGGGAAGGGAAGGGGAGGGGAGGGGAGGGGAGGGAAGGGAAGGGAAGGATGTCAGGGAAAAGGGGTCTGCCAAG
>NW_008332402.1:2407975-2408330 GCF_000622305.1 Nannospalax galili
GTCCGCGGTACCCAGGAATTCCCTCACCTGTTTTGTGGAGGTCAGTGCAGGTATCTTTAGCACAGTCTCTTTGCGGGCCTTAGTCAACCACCGCTGCCCCTCCTTGAGGATGTACCCTAGGTAAGTCACTTCATGCAGACATATCTGAGCTTTTTTTGCTGAGGCCCGGTATCCCAAGTCCCCAAGTATGTGGAGTAAGTCCTTAGTACCCTCTAGGCAGGACTTCTGGTCTGGTGCCACGATCAATGTCATCTACATATTGTTACAGACAATTGTTGGGCTCTGTACTCACCCAGATCTTCATGCAGAGCCTCATCGAATATAGTTGGAGAATTCTTAAACCCTTGAGGCAGTC
>NW_008332402.1:2408468-2409794 GCF_000622305.1 Nannospalax galili
CTGTTGGCAGGGTACTGAGTAACGTATAAGGGTTGGGGACAGTGGGATGAATGTCAATGACTCTCTTGTTCACCTCCCTCAAATCTTGTACTGGTCTATAGTCCCCAGATTGGGGCTTTTTGACAGGCAGGCATGGGATGTTCCAGGCAAACTGGGTCGTTCTCAGCATCCCCAGTTCCATTAATCTTCTGATATGTGGAATAATTCCATGTTTTGCCTCTAGGGGCATAGGATACTGGCACACTTTAACAGGGTCTGTCCCTGCTTTGAGTGCAACATATACAGGAGGCCTGTGTCCTGCCATACCCATACCCCCTGTTTCTGCCCAGGCTTGGGGAAATTTTTGGAGCCAATCTGATATATCAGGGTTTGGTTGGATCGGCTCCTGATGGAGTCTATATTCCTCAGTCAGTTCGTTGGTGACTAGAACCTGAACCAGTGCCCCGTTGTGAAGCAGGGTGGCTCCTTTAGCTGTGAAGTGGATCTGTGCCCTCATTTTTGACAATAAATCTCTGCCCAGAAGTGGGTAGGGACATTCTGGGATTACTAGAAACAAGTGGGATACCCGGCCCTTCCCTAAATCTACTGTTCTTTGGGTAATCCATGAATAGGGCTTTGTTCCTGTTGCCCCCTGTACCCATGTAGTTCTGGAGGACACTGGTCCTCTTGACTCAAATAAAACCGAATTCTGGGCACCAGTATCCACCATAAACTCAATTGGCTTCCCCTCTATTTTCAGGGTTACCCTGGGCTCAGGGAGGGGACCTGAGCTCTGTCTCCCCTAGTCACTGTCTTCACCCCCAATTAGAGCCTGTAATACCTTAGCTGATTGCTTATTCTTCTTGGGGCAGTCCTTTACCCAGTGCTCTTCCTCCTTGCAGTACGCACACTGGTTTTTCCCTACCTTATTTTGTGGTCTGGATCCCACCGGTGAGCTCCTTCCATACTGGGGTTGGTTGCCAATAATATCTCTCCAAGGTCCTTCTTGTGGCGGGCCTGTTGTCTCTCCAGGACCCTGGTCAGGCTTGCTTCCTTTTTTCTTTTCTTTCCTCTCTTTGTTCTGCTGTCTCCCTTCTATTAGAAACCTTTTCCGCCACTGCTATTAAGTCCCTAAGGTTCTTTTCTCCTAGTCTATCTAAAGACTGTAACTTTCTCTTGATGTCAGGGGCTGCCTGGTTAACAAAAGCAAACATCACAGTTTGAGCTGATTCCTCCGCTTCTGGGTCATACGGAGTGAACCGCCAGAAGGCATCTTGTAACCTATCTAAGTATGAGGCTGGGCTCTCTTTGGGCCCCTGTCTGACATCATAGACCTTAGACATATTG
>NW_008332402.1:2409855-2419199 GCF_000622305.1 Nannospalax galili
CTCCTCAGTAGTGAACAGGACACTCAGGAGCTGGTGGCAATAGTCCCAGGTGGGCTGGTGAGTGAAGAGAACAGTTTCCAATAAGTTAATCAAGTCCCTGGGGTTTTCAGAGAAAGGCACATTCTGTGAGCACCAATCGTAAAGATCACTGGTGGCAAAGGGCCAGTAATGAAAGGGCTGATTGCCCTCCGTCTGGGGGCCCCTGCCAGCCAGAGGGGGAGGACAATGGTGTCAGGCTGGGGGGCTGCCCCCCTCCGGCTCCATGTGGCCTGCGCAGGTCCCTGTGGAGGTGATGGTGGCTCCTCAGGGTTAGGAGGTGGGGCCTGCACTTGTGGTGCCCTTGGCGGGGTGCCCGTCTGAGAGGAGTCAGGTGGGGGAAAGATGTCATTCTCCTCTGTGCCTCCCTGGAGAATGGGTTTCTCTTCCGCCTTTGGTCTGAGAGGGAGGACCTGCAAAGGTGGAGGGGGAGCAGTTGGATTAATTAGGGGAAGGAAGGACTTGACCCAGGTGGGGGGGAGGGGCATCGGGTCATTCAATGAGGCCTCGTCAGGTCACAATGTATGGGATCTGGTCCTGGTGGCCCGTCCATGGGCGGAAGCCTGGAAATCAAACTCAGGTTAAAAGTCCCTTCAGGGGGCCATCCAACATTGAAGGAGGGCCAATCAACTGAACATAAAGTTGTCCATTTTTTTTCTTTGCATCTACACTATTGTTATGGACAATTGTCTTAATTCCCCCCAGTGGACTAGTGTAAGATCTAGAGGGGAAGATGGGGTGTTGCCCATAGTAGTTATCAGTCCCATCCATTTCTTCTACAAAGAAATTAGAATGAAGATCAAAACACAAGAATGACACAGACAAACAGAGGGCCCAGATTAAACTACCATGGCTTTCAGATGGTCTGGACTCTTAGCAGTGTGAGTTCCCTGGTTCGATTATGCCAAAGACCGTACGGATAGGACAGGTGTGTCCCAACAGGGTTGCGAGGTCCTCTGAGGTTTCAGATGGACTAGTGTCCTGGTGGGGTGTCCAATGAGGAACACCCACCCCAACGAGGATGGGGATGTCTCCCGAATCCTCCAGGTCACCTCGCTAGTGTTTCAGCGACAAGGAAAAACTGAGATCAGATGGCCGTGACCAAAGTGAAAGCATAGAGAAGACAGGCACACACACACAGTTTTACAAAAACTTATCCGGCTGGTTGATCACAAACCTTTTGGGGTTGGCTCCTCTCGGGGGCCTCTGGGGGGATCCCGGGAGAGCCCCCAAATGTTGTACCTCATCCACTGGACCCCAAAAAGACCACTGAGGACCCAACACACCAAAATGCAAAAGCAAAGGTTTATGGTTTATTCGGGCTTAAGCTCGGGCTCTCAGACCTCACCAACTCAATGGATCTGTGCTGAGAGCCCAGAGTAAGGGAGAGTGGAGCCTTTTATAGGTTTTAGACAAAGAGAGGACAGGGATACCGAAGATACATTTTGGTTGGTTCAAGGAGCCTGCACGCGCCAACATAATTTTAAACCGATTGGATGTATAAGATGCAGCCCTGGAAGTTTCTTATTGGTAGGTGCTATTCTCAGGTCTGTGGAATGTGCTGACTGTTATCTGTGGGGCCAGGAGTCTCCGTTTTTACCTTATAGGGCAGTTTTCATGCCTGGGCTTGCTTAATCTATAGTTTCCTGGAAGGTGGGGGAATAGCAGGTGGGGATCAGGGCATGTCTAGGCATGTCTAAAGCACCAGCCAAGCATTTTACAGAAGCTAAAAGAGCAATTAGTGGGGGTCTGGAGGGATTGGGGGGTAGCGGGTGACTGAAGAGGGTCTCAGGGTCCTACAATAGGCAGTTGTGAACTACCTGGTGTGTGTACTGGGAACCAATCTTTAATCTTTTGCAAGAGCAAAAAGTGTTCTTAAGACCTAAGTCATCTTTCCAGTCCCAGGAGCCTGAGTTGTGTGACAGAAATCTAACTCAAAGTGTTATCAGAGTCATTAGATTCAGAGCCTGAGTTCTCACAGCCCCTAACAAGCCAGGTTCAGCTTCAATAGGCCAATTGAACAAGTAATAATAAAAAGCGGAAAAAGATATATCCAATGTGGTCACACTGGAAAGAGGACCAGAGATCCACTGATCCCTACCCCAGTCCATTTTTGTGGTCCTAAGATGAGATTTAGGTTTGAATAGAGGGCAAGAGGTATGTACTGTCAGTCATCCTGGTCAAGGTGTGGCCCTGCCCACCACCATTTTCTCAGCATCAGTCTCTCCTGTAAGGTGTAAAACATGTGCAGTCTCTCTGGGAGATAAATTCCTCCCCCAACTCCCTTGGCCAGCACCAGATTCACAGCTTTTTCTTCCTCCCAGTTTGAGATTCCCCAGAGGAAATTCCAATGAGGCTCATGGTTTCAGTAATCTGACACTATTGTCTAAAAGGAGGGGCGCAAGTATTTCTTTTTTTTTTTTTTTTTGGTCTTTTTGAGACTCTCCCTGTAGCCCCAGCTGGCCTGGAACTCATTATGTAGACCAGGCTGGCCTTGAACTCACAGAGATCTGCCTGCCTCTGCCTCCCAAGTGCTGGGATTAAAGGTGTGCACCAAAACACCTTCATTCTTGCCAAAACAGTTACCAAAATAGCTTACTTGGTTCAACTGAACTATGAGAAGGACCAGAGGCACATCTGCACCTTTGACAGTAAAACTGGACACTATAATTTTTTAAGTTTTTTTCCTCTGACATTTCAACTTCATTTTTTCCCTTTTGATTTTTTAAAAAATATTTATTTATTTTTTTATGTATTTTTGGTCTTTTTGAGACAGGGTCTCCCTGTGGCCCAAGCTGGCCTGAAACAAGATACGTAGACCAGGCTGGCCTTGAACTCACAGAGATTTGCCTGCGTCTGCCTCCCGAGTGCTGGGACTAAAGGTGTGTGCCACCACGCCCAGCTTTATTTATTATTTTTATTTTATGTGTATGAGTGTATTGTTTGCATGTATGCAAGTGCACCCGTGTCAGTTCCAGATTTCCTGGAACTGGAGTTATGGACGGTTGTGGGTGCTGGGAATCCAGCCTGGTTCCTCTGCAAGACCAGTCAGTGCTCTTAGCCACTCAGCCAACTCTCCAGCCCGTCCTTTTTGATTTTTTAAGACGGAGTGTTGTAGTATGGCTTTTTCTATGGACATAACGTGATCATTCTTTTATTGGCATTGTAAAGGGTCAGTGTCCAGGTCCTGACAGCCCCAATAAGCCAAGTTTGGCCACCCCATCCTTAATAAGTCAATGATACAAAACTAAAAAGCAGGAAAAGGCCACATTATTCAATGTGGCCATGCTAGGAAGAGGACAAAGTGGTCCAGTGGCCCTCCCACCCCCAAGCCCCCCTTGGAATCCTGGCACAGGGTTTAGATTTAAGTAGCTGGTAAGAGCTATGCATAGCTGTCCAGTCCTGACCAAGGTATGGTCCCTCCCCATCGTTGATCCATCAGGGACTTGGCTCCATCTCTCCTGCAGGGTAGTCTGACAAGTTGCAAATCTCTTTCTGGGAGACAAGTTTGCCCTTTGGCAGGCCCAGGCTTTTTAGCCTTTGTCTTTTCCCAGAATGAGATTCCTAGGGTAATTCCAATTTCTTGGGGGCTCATTGTTTCTGGTGAAATGTCTATGGAGAGATGGCTCAGTGGTTAAGAACACTGGTTGTTCTTGCAGAAGACCTGGGTTTGAATTCCAGCACCCACATGGCAGCTAACAACTGTCCGTAACTCCAGTTCCAGGGGATCCAATGGCCTCTTCTGTCCTCCGCGAGCATTGCATGACGCAGGTGCACTTACCTACATGTAAGCAATACATGCATACACATAAAATAAAAATAATAAATAAAATATTTTTAAAAAAGAATATCCCCATTCCTTCTAATAATGTTGATAACAGTCCTATCTCAACCTTGATCGGGCAGCCTCTGGCAAAGAAGTGGGGTAAGGTCACCCTTCACCTGTGATTCCAGCTACTATTCCCTCTGGCTTCCACCGCTCCCAGGTTCAAGTAATCTTGGAAGACTGCTAGAGTACACAGGAAATGGAAGGTTAACTGATGTAACTTCATGAGGTCATCATCCATGATAGGGTGAGACTTTGTGGTGATGCAGCTGTTTGGAAGGTACCCACACTACTGTAAGTAACCCCTCACCTTTGCTCCTATAAGCCCAATAAACCCACTGACTCCCCAGGTTTGACTTGGGTTGGTATAGTTAGCTTCGGTTGTCAATTTGACACTCTTGGGAAGAAGGAACCTCAATTGAGAAATTTCCTCTCGTTAGATTGAACTGTGAGAGTGTCTGTTGGGCATTTTCTTGAATGCCCTCCTAGAGGGCCCAGCCCACCATGGGTGCCATCCCTAGGCTGCTGGGGATGGGCTATACAAGAACAGTAGCTGAATGTGAGCCTCAAAGTAAGACAGCAAGCAGCATTGCCCCACGGTCTCTGCTTCAGTTCCTGCCTCCAGATTCCTGCCTTGGCTTCACTAAGTAATGAAATGTGTCCTGCAGTTTGTAAGAAAAAATAAACCCTTTCCTCCACAAGTTGGTCAGGTTTTTTTTGTTTTTGTTGTTGTTTTTTTAATGACAGCCACAGAAAGCAAACTAGAACAGGTGGAATTGTTGTTACTCTGTTTTCTTGTCGGTGCCTTATCTGAGGTGAACAGATGTTTGTTCACGTTTGCCCAGGAAAAGTTAATACAACACTGTATAGCCCTGGATGGCCTTAAACTCAGTCTTCCTGTTTTAGCCTCTGAGTACTGAGATTACAGAAGTGTCGTACTGCACCAGGTTCAACTCATTTTCTTAGACCGAACCTTTTCTCCAACAATTCCAAATTTACATCTTCCAAGCCTGGCCAAAGGAAATGACCTGTTTCTATAATTCTAATTTAGAAAAGTTCTAGGCAAGTCTCTGACTGGTCAGGTCTGTGTACTATGCAAATCCTTTGACAGGGTGAAAGTCTCCTCCAGAATCAGCAGGTGGATTAGAGAGGAACAGATCCCTCGGAGTAGGGGCTAAGTTCTCCACTAACAGTGGACAGCGTGCAAGATAGACAGAACCCATGGGTGTGCAACCCTGAGGTTAAGGTTCAAAACTAGGTAAATCTATGATTGCCTAGTCAGAGTGGGAGTAGGGCAGAACAAAAGCCAAACCAGCACCAATGAAGTCTTTGAATACTTCACTTCCTCCGCAAATGTACATTTGTGATGTGGTTTGAATAACACTAGCCATAGAAGACGCTTGACAGTTATTAGTAACACATGGAAGGGGGCAAAATATAGCAAATAATGGAGCTTGGAATATAGTTCAGTTAATACAGTGCTTGCCTAGTAGGCATAAAACCTTGGGTTCCATCCCCAGCACTGCACAAAAGCTACCCTCAACATCATCTGTATAAACTGGGTGGCCCACACATGTAATCCCAGTACTTGGGGGATGGAAGCAGGGAGATTAGAAGTTCAGAGTCATCCTCAGCCACATCTGGTTCAAAGCCATCCTGGGCTACAAGAGGGCCTGTTTCAAAGATGGGGAAAGGGGCTGGAGAAATGACTCAGCAGATAAGAGCACTGGCTACTCTTGCAGAGAATCTGGGTTTGGATCCCAGCATCCCTAACAACCATCTGTATGTAACTCCAGTTCCAAGGGACCAGACACGCTCTTCTGGCCTCCATGGGCACTGCATGACACGGGTGTGGTTACATATAGGCAAAACACTCATACACATAAAAAAATTTTTTTTTAAAGGGAAAAGAGAAAAATTAAATGAATACATATCAGCCAGAGTCCAATCTGGAGAGATAAACCACGTAAAAATCTGAACAAAGTTCAGTATAAAGAATTGTTCATTGTGACATGAGATGGTACAAAAGGGATTGTTTAGTAAGAGACAAAGAGACACCCCCCCAAAAGATACACAAATAGCAGATTTAGGGAATCTGTAGTGTGGCTGGTTTCCAGACCTCACTGGAAATAACATGGTCTTGGCTCGTCGGGTGGCAGAGAAGCTTTCAGAGGGTCTCCTTCATCGTTCCTTTGTTACTGTCTCCTGACAGAGCTGGGCATCATGCCAATGGCACAGCAGAAAGTCTACCTTTGTTATTGAACAGGCTTTGGATGACCAGTGGATTTGCAGCTGAGAGGGAATAAATTAGTAATGGGTACAGAGTGTTTAATGTGTTTATATGATTTCCTTAAACATGTTTCTTTAAAAAAAATCATCTGTCAGTCACGTTCTGCTGTACTTAAACGTCACTTAGGCACAGAAGGCATGGATTATCTCATCAGGCTCTTCCCAGAAAACGGACAAGAAGAAATACTTAAAAATTGAAAAGGGGCCGGGCGTGGTGGCGCACGCCTTTAATCCCAGCACTTGGGAGACAGAGGCAGGCGGATCTCTGTCAGTTCAAGGCCAGCCTGGTCTACATAGTGAGTTCTAGGACAGCTGGGGCTACAGGGAGACCCTGTCTCAAAAAGACCAAAAAAAAAAATTGAAAAGGGGGCTGGGGATGTAGTAATAGTCCACTTGGTAGTGCTTCCTTAGGCTAGTCTGCATAACACTCTAGGTTTGATCCCCGGCACCCCAGAAACTGGGCACAGAGGCACAGACCTATAATCTCGGCACTCAGAAGATAGAGGCAGAAGAATCAGAGATTTAAATCATCTTCACCTACATATTGAACTTAAGGCCAGCCTGAGCTACATGAGGCCCTGTCTAAAATGCACACACACACACACACACACACACACACACACACACACAAAACCATAAAGAAGGGTTGAATATCTTGCTACTGGAAGAGCTGGGGTTGGGGGAGGACTCACAGTAAACGACTTGAAATGCAGATCTGGCAGTCTCTTGGATCTGGGGATATGGTGACTTGGCAACTACATCTTAAGTAAAATTCTATTTTACAAACCCATGTTATATACTGTAGGAAAAAGTTTCTCAAGTGCTTATTTGTATATGGGAATTGATATAGGAAACTATAGGGTGTGGCTCAGCATGTTGAAAACAAGTACAACATATTCAAACTGAGAAGCATTTAAGCATTTTAATAGAAAGGTATGGGTAGAACCAGCTAAGAAGCAGAACTTCCCAATTGTTTCCTTCTTTTTGGTTCATTCTTCCATATCATTATAAAGGAAGACATGGATGTCCCTACATGTTACACCTAACATACATGAGAGTATATGAGACAGAGTCCAGTCCATGAGACAAACACCCCAAAAAGCTTTTTCAAAGATTAGGTAATTTAAACAGGAAAAATTTGTACACAGAGTTGTTTATTCATCAAGTGCTACAAGCCTGAAAGCCCTGGGAGTGCAGCTCCCTTCTGTGGAGGAAGGTCACTGGGGAACCAGGTATAAAGGCTCAGTGAAGAGCTTGCCACCTGCCACCTCTGAGCACAGAATTCTGGTTAGGAAGGCAGCACAGTGATCTTTAGTGCACTCACCTAGTGTTTGGGTACTAAGTGTTTACTTTGTGTGATGTTTCTGTGACGTTTCTAGGTAAGTGCCCCAGCACAGCTCCCTGTCTCTCCCCCATCGGGGCCTTTCCTCCCTACACCCTTCCTTTATGGTTCTATAAGTCAAATGTATATTTTAAACTTTCTTTCACAGCACATCTTGTGGCCTATTAGCACCTGTGTTTAGATCAATAGTTTTTAAGCAGGTCTCTTAGTGCAGTTTTAAAATGTATTTACTTATTCTTTATTGTATTAGTATTTGTGTATGAATGATATGTGTATGTGAAGGCAAGGTGCGATTATAGAGGGTAGACACTGGAGTTCCCAGGTTCTTGTACCCCTTTACAATGAACTGTATTATAGAGACACATGGATAATTACAGGAAAGAAAAGTTTTTTTTTCATTTTTTATTTTACTTTATGTGTATGAATGTTTTTCCTGCACGCATGTAAGTGAGCCTGTGAATGCTCTCAGAGGCCAGAAGAGGGCATTGGATCCCCTGGAACTAGAGTTATGGATGGCTGTTAGCTGCCAAGTGGATGCTGGGAACCAAACCTCAGTCTTTTGCAAGAGTAGCTGGGGCTGAGCCATCTATCCAGTCCCAAGGAGACAGCTTTTTAAATTTATTTTTATTTACTTTATTTTATGTATGAGTGTATTGCCTGCATGTATGTAAGTGCACCCGTGTCATGCAATGCCAGTGGAGGACAGAAGAGGATGCTAGATCTCCTAGAACTGAAGTTACAGATGATTGTCAGCTGTCTTGTGGTGCTGGGGTTTGAACCTGGGTCTTCTGCAAGAACAGGTAGTGCTCTTAACCTATGAGACATCTCTCCAGCCTATGATGACAGTTTATTAAGTAGGAGAAACAGAGGGCCTTGGAGATTGCTATGCCTCCCCTGGGACCTGATTCAAGGAGGGCAAGAAGGGAGAGAAAGGCTGATGTGAGGTCTTCAGTGATCTTAACGGGTTACTAACATATGACCACCTCTCTCAAGTGGGTATCTAAACAGCTTTTCTGACCATGCTCCCTTGGCTGAATGAAACTCAGTGGCTGCCAGTCTTTACCCTTGAATTTCCTCCTCTGTTTTCCTACCTCAGGACAGCTCTATGGAGTTGGTTTTCTTCTTCTACCTTTATGAGGTTCCGGGGATTGAATTCAGGTTGTCAGGCTTGCTGAACAAGTGTCTTTATCCACTGATCCATCTTGCTGGCCCTATCAGTCTTTCAACAGGTAAGAAAAATGTCCAGTGTATTATGGTCTCGAAATTGGCAATTGAAATGTCTTTTTCTGGGCTGGTAAGGTGGCTCAGCGGTTAAGAGTATCTACTGCTCTTGCAGAGGACCTGAGTTTGGTTCTCTGCACCCACACTGGACAGCTCACAACCACCTGTCCCACTAGCTCCAGGGGAATTGTACATACATCTCTGACCTCCATGGGTATCTGCACTCACATATACATACCCTCCCCACACAAAAAAATAAAAAGCAAATCTTAACTAAAAAGAAATGCCTTCCTCTCTAAAATGTGTTTGTTACAAGGAACTAGAAAGGAAACATTAAAATAAGTAGAAAGCCCAGACCTTGGTGGTTTTTAATGTTCTACTGGCCTTGTGCGATTTCTCCCCCTTGTCACTGTGTTGTCTAAGATTATGGTGGAGGTTTTATTAATAAAGGGTAATTATGGAACCCAGTGTTTTTTTGTAAAATTATGGATATTTAGCTTAAAAATAACACAAGATAAGCTGATTATGTTACCAACCAATCAGTGTAAACATATTAACTGCTTTTGCTAATTGACTAAAATGAAATAAGCATTAATTGAACTGATTGGAAAAAAGGGAATGTTGGCACAA
>NW_008332402.1:2419234-2420592 GCF_000622305.1 Nannospalax galili
TTTGCACAAGAAAATGTTACTCATTTTATAAAACTGAGCCTAATAAAATCCATTTTTAGCTTTTTATTTTCAGTGTTTCTACTCCATTTTATTTATTATAGAACCTCCATTGGGGGATAATTTCCATTCCACAAATTCATTTTTTTAAGGTGCACAATTTCTTGTTTTTAGCATATTCATAGAGTTGTGCTACTGTTAATATCATCTAATTTTAGATCACTTTCTTCTCTTCAAAAATCCTACCACATAGGGCTAGGGAGATGGCGTGACAAGTAGAAATGCCAGCTGTGTAAGCCCGATGACCTGAGTTGGCTCTCCAGCACCCATGTCAAAGCCTGAGTGCCATAGCCTGCATCTGTCATACCAACATTCTTGTGGTGAGACGGGAGGTGGGGACAGGGCAATCACCCAGAAACTTATGGGTCAGCTAGCTAGCCAGGAGTACACAGTGGCAGAAACAAGAGAGACCTTTTCTCAACATAGTAGAATAACAGCAGCTCTCTCTTTAGCTGCACTACAAGCCAGGAAGCACAGAATGATATATTTCAAGCCCTGAAAGTAACTTCCTGCCAGATTGCTATACAGCAAAGCTTTATTTTAAATTTGACAGATGGGCTGGAGAGATGGCTCAGCAGTTCAGAGTACTTTCTGTTCTTGCAGAGGAACCAAGTTCCATTCCCAGGTTCCATACCCAAGTAGGGTGGCTCACAACCGCCTATTAGTCCAGTTCCAGAGGATCAGATCCCCTTTGTTGGCCTCTGTGAGCACAGCATGCACATGGTGCCTTACATACATGCAGGTAAAACACTCCTACAGCTAAAATAGAAAGAAATACGTAAATCTTAAAAATAATTGACAGGGAAGTAAGAATTTTCCAAGACAAGCACAAACTAAGGCAGTTCTGGACTCCTAAGCTTATTCTGCAGAAGATACTATACTCAGAGGAAGAAGAAAGAGTCTCAATCATGACAGCACAGAAAATAATACATTTAGAAGAATGACTGAACCCAAAGAACTATAAAGGAATCCCACATGGTCAACACAGTAAATCAGAAAATCCTTAACACTAATAGTTAAGAAAGAAGAGAATAAATAATCCAAACACCCTCAAAACTAAGAAAACTACAGAAATTAGTAGACATTTCTCTGTAATAACCATGAACGTACAACTCACAATAAAGAGACACAGATTGGCTTGATTAAAGAATTTAATTCAGGGCTGGGCATGGTGGCAAATGCCTTTAATCCCAGCACTCGGGAGGCAGAGGCAGGCGGATCTCTGTGAGTTCAAGGCCAGCCTGGTCTACATAGTGAGTTCCAGGACAGCTGGGGCTACAGGGGGACCCTGTCTCAAAAAG
>NW_008332402.1:2420965-2423832 GCF_000622305.1 Nannospalax galili
ACAAAGAAACCAGAATTAAACTGTACCAGAGATTACACATATGCATCTCCGATATACACAGACAGTTCCATCCAACATGTACAGTATACACATTATACTCAACAGTCCATGGAATCTTTTCTAAAATAGTCCACATTCAAGGCTACAAATCAAGTCTTATGAAATACAAAAGAAAGTAATTTCTTATGTCCTATCAGATCATAGTGGAATCCAATTAGAAAGTAACTGTAGAAACTGGACTCTTTTGAGAAATTTATGTGCATGTTTTGCCTGCATGTAAGTGCACCCCTGTTGTGTAATGCTTGTGGAAACCTGAAGAGGGTGTCGAATCTCCTGGAACGGGAATTAAGGACAGTTGTTAGCCATCATGTGGGTACTAGGACCCAAACCCAGGTCCTTTGCAAGAGAAGCCAGGGTACTTAACCACCAGGCCATTTCTCCAGCCCCAACAATACATTTTTGAATGACCATGTAAATCATTAAAGAAAGAAAGAAAACAGAGGGAATTTAAAAATCTCCTATAATTGAAAGAAAATGAGCTGGGTGTGGTGTGTTGTGTTGGCACACACCTTTAATCCCAGCACTCAGGAGACAGAGGTGGGTGGATCTCTGTGAGTTCAAGGCCAGCCTGGTTACATAGTGAGTTCCAGGGCTACAGGGAGATCATTTCAAAAAGACAAAAATAAAATAAAAAAATAAAAGTAGGCAAAGCACAACTCACCAGAACCTTTGGGATATAGCTGAGAAAGTTCTAGGAGGAAAACGCATAGCTACAAATTAAAATTCATTAAGAATTCAGAGAGCTTTCAAATAAATAACCTAAGGATACACCTCAAGGTCTTAGGGGAAAAAAAAGTACAAGCTAAACCCCAAAGTAGTAGACAGCGAGAAATAAAGGTCAAAGAAATGAATGAAACGGAGAACAAAATAACAATACATGGAATCAATCAAAGAAGGTAAAGGTTCTTTGAAAAAATAAAATTGGCAGCAAACTAACCAAAAGAGAGAGAATACTCATTAATAAAAGTGAGAGTGCAGAGAGGGGTGGTGCTCATAGGTTCCAATGACATTCAAAGAATCTTTAGGGACTGTGAATTTGAACCTTTACAGGTAAAAACAACAACAACAACAACAAAACAACCCCCAAACAAAACAAACAAAACAGTGGAAAATCTTGAAGAAATGGCTGAATTTCTAGACATATATCCTCTATCAAAATTAAATCAAAAGATGCATGTTTAGTGTCAGAAGTCTATAATCATCACAGACAGAAGATCAGGAATTCAAGGTCAGCCGCAGCTCTAAGTAAAATAAGATCAAGAGGATATGAAAACATAAAGAGAGTCATAAAAATCTTTATACAGCTTTGGTTTATACAGCAATAGAAAGTCTCTCAACGAAGAGAAGCCCAGGACCAGATATCGACTGCTGGAATTCTACCAAAGTTCATAAAACTTTAAATGGAATCATGAAAGTTTGGGAAGAAATATTAAGGGAGTGAGGAGGAAGAGGGAAATTAAGGCTGGAGAGATGGCTCAGTGGTTAAGAGCACTGGCTGCTCTTGCAGAAGACCCGGGTTCAGTTCCCAGCACCCATATGGTGGCTAGCAGCCATGTGTAACCCCAGTTCCAGGGGATCCAATGCCCTCCTCTGGCCTCTGTGGACATTACGTGAAATGGTGAACTTACACACATGCAGGCAGTACACTCATACACGTGATGAAAATTTTAAAGAGAGGAAAATGGAATACAGGTCTCATAGTGAAACTCTTTACCTCACTGGCTAGTTTGAATTTTTTTTTTTTTTTTTGAGAAAGGGTCTCACTATGTAGCCCTGACTGGTCTGGAACTCATTATGTAGACCAGGCCGACTTTGAACTCACAGACATCTGCTTGCCTTTGTCTCTGATTGCTGGGATTAAAGACATGCACCACCATACTTGACTTGGTTAACAGATCTCATCAGTACCGTTTGAGATTCAGAGAACTGGGACTACTACTACCGATATTATTAGTATGTTCATAATAATAGAAATTCATTCTTCTGTCATCCAAAACCAGCAATGAAATATTATGTCTGTATTATGTATCTATTGTATAACAAACTACTCCAAAATTTAGAAGGAGAAAACATTTTTCTTCTACAGTTTCTGATGATTAGACTTCCAGAGCTTAGCTGGTTGGTGCAGGGTTGCTATGAGGTTGCAATCAAGGTTTTCAACAGGGCTGCAGGCATCTCAAAGCTTGACTTGGTTGAAGGAACTGCTTCCAATTGGACTCACAGGTCTGGAAGGAGGCACCAGTTCCTTACCAAGAGAAACTCTGTGAGTCTAAAACAGAGACTACAGCTTCCTGGGGGAAAGGAAGGCAGGAAGGAGGGAGGAAGAGAAGGAGAGGGACAAAGAAGAGAGATCAAAATGCAAATGCAATGAAGTCTTATAACCTGACCTCAGAAGATACGTGTCATCACTGTTGAGCTGTTCTGGTGGGCACTTAAACTAACCTTGGTACAAGGTGTAAGTTATTACAGGAACTTGGGAGAGCCAGTGCAGGGCTGGTGGAGACTGTCTCACCACAATGCCTAACCTCACATTGGAGGACTCTCACAAACTGTCATATAACTTATCAGGCTATCATTTTAAGAAGCAAGACAATTTAGGGGCTGGAGAGATGGCTCAGCAGTTAAGAGCACTGAGTGCTCTTGCAGAGGACCCTGGTTTGAGTCCCAGCACCCACATGGCAGCTACAAACCATCCTTAACTCCAGTTCCAGGGGAATCCAAAGCCTCTTCTGACCTCTGTGGCATTGCACAACACGGGTGCACTCACATGCATGCAGGCAATACACTCATACACATAAAATAAAAAT
>NW_008332402.1:2424356-2428296 GCF_000622305.1 Nannospalax galili
TTAAGATTAAATTTTATTAATTTCATTAGGAAATGTGTGGAGTTTTTTACTTTTTACTGGTCAGAAATTGCTACCTTATAATGAACATTTTTGATCATTTCTGTTTGGTGACTTAAAGAGCTTAGAAGTTAATGTTAGCAAGCCTCTTTGGAAGCACGTTTCTGCACATTTGGGCCCAGTTTGAAGACACAGGATCCTTTGTTGTCTTAACACTGATCTATATTTGGAGAGTTGGCATACAGAGGGTCTGTTTTGGATTAGGGTTCAAAATACCTAAAGGATTTCCTTATGAAGTTCTGGGGTCAGATTTGACAGGTGTGTGTCTTCTAATTTTGGAACTAGAAGCAGAGTGAGGCCATTTTATACTCGTTCAGCAGGAACCACAGGAAATTTTAGGACACTATCCAATGGATAAATGACCAGAAATATTATTCTTTGATTACTTCTCATAACAAATCACATTTTAACACAAAACATAAAAACTTAATGACTTCTAATAAAGGGTTCTATTTTTTAGTATTTAATAATTAATGAAAAATATATAGAAAACAGATCTTTATGCCAGGCTTTACTAGAATACTTAGAACTAATGATCATGTCCAGTGTTATCTTTATTATTCTATTAGTAATCAATAAGATTTTTCTGATGGAAAATAAAGGTATTTTAGAATGAAAGATGTAGTTGGTTTAAGTATCTCAGAGAAACTGAAGGACTTTAGAAGATGGTGACAGTATTTCATTTTTTTAAAAAATGAAAGTACATTTAAATAATGAAAATATGGATTGCCTTAAAATGGAAAACATGCTTGAAGCACTACCAATCACTAAGAAATGAAATTATTGTGCATATAAAACTGAGCAAAGCTTTTCATATGACTGATGGAAAAATTAATGCAATGCAATCCTTGCACATTTCAAACACAAAACAAAGACTGATAAATTTTGAAACCTGGAGTCTGCAAATTTAGGTTTTTATTATATCCTTAGGATATTGAGCAATGAAATATTAACATGATGTGTACAGATTCCTAATAAATACATATGGAATGTGAAGTTAGTTCCAGAAGTTCTTATTGAAGGAATATCAAAATGAAAACGAAAACACATGGTTTTCTCTAGGCATTCTAGTAGGCTGGGCGAGGCAGTGCATGCCTTTAATCCCAGCCGGCGGGTGGCAGAGGCAGGCAGGCAGGCAGCTGTCTGTGAGTTCAAGGCCAGCCTGCTCTTCGTGGCAAGTTCCAGGGCAGTTAGAGCTACAGGGAGACCCTGTCTCAAAAATAAAAATAAGGGGCTGGAAAGATGGCTCAGTGGTTAAGAACACTGGTTGTTCTTGCAGAAGACCTGGATTTGAATCCCAGCACCCACAGGGCAGCTAACAACTGTCCGTAACTTCAGTCCTAGGGGATCGGACAGCCTCTTCTGACTTCTGAGGGCACTGCAGGACACGTGTGCACTTACCTACATGCAGGCAATACATGCATACACATAAAATAAAAATAAACAAAATTTAAAGTTTTTTAAAAAAAGTTTAAAATAAAAATTAAGTAAAAATATTTTACTTACAAGAGGAAACATCTTGAGACATTTAACAACTCTAGGATTTTGTTGATCATATAGAATCTATTCATTTTAAGTATTAGTTAAGCTTTACAGTTTAGATATTACTTAAAACTTTCTCTGTAGAGCTACAAGGCAAACCACATTGCTAGTGGCAATGCACTGCAGTTTCTCTTAAAAAGTAGACTGTGACGTCTAATTAATGTGACTACGTTAAAAAAAAAAAAGAAAAAAGCAACAGGTTGACCTGAAACCAGGTTTCTTTCTGAGCTAGGGCCATAGGTAGCTCAGGTGGCAGAAGACTTGCTCAGCATGCCTGAAGCCCTGGGTTGCAGTCCCAGCACTACATAGGCTTACCCCTGTAATGCTAACACTTGGGGAGTAGAGGCAGAAGGATCAGGGGTCCAAGGTCATCCTCTGCAAGGATTGAGTTCAAGGCCAGTCTGAGCTACATAAGACTGCCTCAATTACAAAATCCAACAACAACAAAAAAATCCCAGAGTTGTTAAATAGCTCAAGATGTTTCCTTTATGTAAAAAAAATTTATTAAGACTGGTTCTCCCTGTAGCCCAAGCTGACCTTGAACTCACAGAGATCTGCCTGCCTCTGTGTCCTGATGGGGTTAACCACCACGCTTGGCCTAGTAAAATTATTATTATTATTTTCTGAGACAGGGTCTCTCTCCCTGTAGCCCCAGCTGTCCTGGAACGCACTATGTAGACCAGGCTGGCCTTGAACTCACAGAGATCCATCTGCCTCTGCCTCCCAGAGTGCTGGGATTAAAGGGTGTGCCACCACACCTGGCTTAAATAGGGACAAGTTTTTCAGGTCACAACAAATTTTCTAAAAATAGTACAATTATAGGAATATTTAAACATTAAAAACACAATTTAGATTTTCCAAAGTAAACACATGACTAAGTGCATTGAAAACGCAGAAAACAAGATTTAACAGTTTTCAGCAGCGCGTTGGAGTCTTACCATGATGTAGCCTGCCGTGCTCCCTTTCCCAAAGACTTCGACTACACCTTTAAACCCTTTCTTCTACCGGGGCCTGAGGAATGGGGTCATTTTTCGGATTAACCACGTATTTAGGGGACACCAGATAAATACGGTGTTCCAAAAGCATGTTGGATAGAGTCTAAAACCTAATTGGACTGCTCATTTCCTGTCCTGCGACTTCAGAGGGTAGGAAATTGGGATCCCACAAGGCCTATTACTTAACAAATACATATATATTTTAATATGTATTAACAAATATATAAATATATATTTATAAATATATAAAAATGAATATATATTAACATATATTCCCAGCTGGCCTGGAACTCACAGAGACCCGCTGCCTCTGCCTCCCGAGGGCCGGGATTAAAGGCGTCCGCCACCAGACCCTGCACAAACTAAACATTTTTAACCAGTTAAAAAGAGACTTTCTTCCAGTGCTGCGGTGCGCAGCTGCAGCGACAGGACAGAAATGCCAGAGCACGCGCTGCCCTCGTTTCTTGCAGGAACCAGCGCCACGTGTGACTGATGTCAGCGTGCCCCGCAAGGTGGCATCCCTTCCCAAAGGCTCCATCTTCCGCTCAAGCCGTTAAAGCCACCTTAGCGAAGAGGCCACGGGGCAGGCCCAAAGGGAGGGGTGCAGACAGGTGCGCCCTCCGTTGGGAAACACACAAAGGGCCGGCGTCGCCGCCGCTGTGTCCCTGGCAACTCTACGCACGCATCACGCGCGCAATTTCCCGCGACCCTCCAGAGCGCTCCGGGCGGGACTCCGGCCGAGAGGGCGGGGAGGTGCAGTCAGGTCGCCCCAACTCGGGCGACCTACACTCTCGGGCCTGCTCGGGGACGCGGCCTGGGAAGCGCGAAACCGGCTCGAGAGACGGCGCCGCCAGCTTTGTTGGGATTTGTAGTCCACGAGACTCCGGGGCCCCTACCCCCACACTCCTGGTAGGCCGGCTCAAACGTCGCGGCTCGCCGTAGGCGGACTTCCTGCCGCTGTCCGAACTACAATTCCCGTCATCCTCTGCGCTGCGGGGCCGAAAGCGAAAACAAATTCTGGGCTGCGAGGGTGCTGCCCTCCGCCGGGCGCCCCTTCCCCCTCCCTGTCCCTCACGCGCCCTCCCTCGAGGTGGGGAAGCGAGAAGCCGTGTCTTTCTCTTCGGCTTTCCTCGCCTCTCGGCGTGGGGCGCGCACAGGGGACGCAGGCCTCGCTTCACCTCGGTCGGCCAGGCTCGCGCCGGCGGCGGGGCTTTTCCTCGCGTCTTGCGCGTCCTGACCGGGAAACTTGTAGGGACGGCGGACCCTGGCCGGCTCTCGAGTCCGGCAACGCTGCCTCGGCTGTCCGGCTTTCTTTAGTTCCGTCCCGCCGCTCCGAAGCGCGTGGT
>NW_008332402.1:2428476-2433934 GCF_000622305.1 Nannospalax galili
GGGACCAGGGCGGCGCGTGTCCGCGGGAGGACGCGACGCCCGTGGACGCCTTTCTGCGCAGACTGGGCTTGTATCGGAAACCGATCGCCGAGGACGGCTCGTGCTTGTTCCGGGCCGTGGTGGAGCAGGTGAGGGACCGCGGCGCGCGGGGCACCATAGCTGGCCGGGCCGCCGTAGGCCGGGGCAGCGCGGGGCGGGCTGCGGTCACAGTGGCCCGTTGTAGCCGGCCCCGCACGGGACGCGCGAGGTGGACCGCCCGTGGGCCCGGTGGCCTGGGCGCGGGGCACCGGGACGTGCGTGTCCTGGCTGCGGTCCGCGTTCACCTGCCCTGGGTTCGGGAGCTGAGATGGCAGCAGTGGCCGCCTGTTTACCGGAGGAAGTGCTGCACCCAGTTCTCCTGGTGGAACGCAGGTCTGTGGCTGGACTTCGGAATGTGGGTGGTCAGGCGTGTCACGCGAAGGCACAGGCTTCAAGGAAGTCAACTTTCTTATATAGGAACTTCTCAGTGAGTTGTCTGAATAGGTCCCACACCACACTATGCCGTAGAAGAGAGGGAGAGCGAGCGAGAGCGAGAGCGCGTGTGCACCGAGGGGCTGAAGTCTGGGCACATCTTCAGCCGAATTTTCCCTTGTTAAATGGTCAAAAGCATTAGTGCCGTTGCTCAGATGTTTCCGGTCTGGTTTTCTTTTGAGCAGAGCGAAGGTAGCTATAATAAGGAAAACAGAGTTCCCAAGAGTGGGAGGGGTTCTGCGGGAGGAATACTGTGATTTGTTTTTTTTTTGAGTGCGTTTTTTCTAATTCTTTTTTTTTTTTTTTTTTGGTCTTTTTGAGACAAGGTCTCCCTTGTAGCCCCCAGCTGGCCTGGAACTCACTATGTAGACCAGGCTGGCCTCTAACTCAGAGAGATCCACCTGTCTCTGCCTCCGGAGTGCTGGGATTAAAGGCTTGCGCCACCACACCCAGCTGAGGGAGTGTTTTTTTTTTTTTTCTCGTGTTACATAACCATATGTTGTAGGTGTGCAGTCACTCACACCTATCCTATGTTTGAAAAATAGCTCCTGAAGTAGTTGGATAAAAGTTCCACTTTACTGCTCTGGTGTATTTCATGTTGCTTTCATTTGGCTTAAACTGGGCTTTTATACATTATTTTTCTCTTTTTGTGTGCAAAATAGTGTTTAAGATTTGTACTTGTAATTATAAATGTTCTTTTTGGCATTCTAGCCTTTTCTCATTTTTATATCATCAGGCCATGCGTTTACATTCCAAAGGCCCGAGTTTTGCATCTGTGTAAGTACAGAACTCTTTAGAACGAGGAAGTGAGACCTTTGTGTTGGAGGGTAGGCAAGGTTCCCAGACCAGTGGGTCTTTTTGTTTGGTAGACAGCTCTCATTTCAAGAAATTTCAGATGCTCCCATGTGGGTGATGTATGTTTACACACCCACCACAGTCCTTACTGTTAATAGATGAAACAGTCCGCCCCATTTTGAATTTTCCAGATGGAGAAAATTCTGTTTCTTCTGTCAGTCTTTTTGGACTTCTCAGCACCTTCCAAAGAAGCAGAGGGAGGGGAAGGCAACTTCCATTTAAGGTGTTGTGTTGGCTTCAGCAGGTGCCTTCAAGGAGCTCATGTGGAGTCGAATTATCTAGGCCCTAGTTAAATTGAAGCAGAAAGGTGTATTTCTGTATTATATGCCTTGGTGAGCTCAGAGTTCTGGGGTCTTTTTTAAATACATTTAAAAAATACAGAGCTAGCCGGGCATGGTGGTGCACACCTTTAATCCCAGCACTCAGGAGGCAGAGGCTGGGGGAATCTGAGTACGAGGCCAGCCTGGTCTACATAGTGAGTTCTAGGACAGCTGGGGCTACAGGGAGACCCTGTCTCAAAAAAAGACCAAAAAATTATAAATATATATAACTACTTGCGCTTAAGAACACATTGACATCACTGAGCAGTTTTTTTTTTTGGTCTTTTTGAGACAGGGTCTCCCTGTAGCTCCAGCTACCTGGAGCTCACTGTGTAGACCAGGCTGGCCTCGAACTCAGAGAGGATCCACCTGCCTCTGCCTCCCGAGTGTTGGGATTAAACGTGTGCGCCACCACGCCCTGCCACTGAGCAGTTTTTTAGTATCTTGTAATAGGATTTAAATCATAGGGACTAGCTTCTCCAGTTTGGGGACTGATTTTGATTATATAGAGCCTAGTTTAGGGTAAAGCTCAGCTAGTTAGTAGGTAATGAACTGTATGAGAAGGCTTGTCTGCCCTCTTAAGACATGTACAGAGGATTTGGTTTTTGAGGAAAAATTCTCCTGTACACTCACAATGTTTGTTTTTTTTTTGTCTTTTTGAAGCAGGGTCTCCCTGTAGCCCAGCTGAGTCCTGGAACTCACTATGTAGACCAGGCTGGCCTTGAACTCACAGAGATCCACCTGCCTCTGCCTCTCAAGTGCTGTGACTACAGGCGTGCGCCACCACGCCCGACCACAATGTATATTTTTAAGGAGTTCAGTAAGCTAAGTATCAGTCTTAAGAGAAGGAACACCCCTCCCTCCAAATTACCTGCTTTAGGTAGGCTCTTTCCTTGTTTTACACTTGTGGATTTGGGCCTGCAGAGAGCCTGACCTGAATCTGCTCCTAACCCTGGAGCTAAAAATAGGGCAGTCTTAGAGGACTTGCTAGAACAGAGTCTCAGTCTTTTCCAGTGTTTATCGCTGTCTTGTCCCAAGTCATGATGTGAAAGCCTACTACTTTTAGCTTCTTTTCTTTTTGTCTTTTTGAGACAAGGTCTCCCTGTAGCCCCAGCTGGCCTGGCACTTGCTGTGTAGGCTAGGCTGGCCTAGATCTCTGAGACCTGCCTGCTTCTGCCTCTGCCTCTGCTGGGATTAAAGGCACATGCCACCAAGCTCAGCTCCTTTAGCTTATTTTTATGTTTACAATAATATGCAAAGGGACATATTTACCAGACCAGAGAATTTAATTCTCAGTGGCCATGGGCCTGAGGAATAATTTTACTTTTTAAAAGTAGTCATTTAGCTTTGTTTTTCTTGTAATATTTGATTTTACAAATTACCCAGGCCCCATACTATGGAAGTTGATGAGAATTTTGCATCTAAGCAAAGGATTCAGATTGCTTCCATGTGCTGAAATCTTTGTTAAAGGAGAGAACCATAAATATTCCTACCATTATTACTGATGGGAAATAAGCTTTATTAACTTAAGTCTGCCACCTGTTGCTAGGTAAATGGCTTTAACCCTAGTGTTGTTGCTTTGCTGGTGTAGGAAAGTCCTGTCAGATGACATTGCAGCCCACTCAAAATAAATGTCTTGATTCATAACAATGTTTAATGTAGCTTCTGTGAAAGATTTGTTGCCAAATGTAATTTGTTGAAATGGTAAACAGTTGGTGCTTTTAGAAATAAATGGGTGTCATCCTGGTGTTGGAAACTTAGACTATGTAAAGCTACTTTTTTTTTTTTTTTTTTTTTTTTTTTTTTTTTTTTTTTGGTCTTTTTGAGACAGGGTCTCTCTGTAGCCCCAGCTGTCCTGGAACTCACTATGTAGACCAGGCTGGCCTTGAACGCACAGAGATCCACCTGCCTTTGCCTCCTGAGTGCTGGTATTAAAGGCCTGCGCCACCACTCCTGGCTATAAAGCTACTTTTTAATATCTTAAGACAACAAGGTAGGTTTACCTAGTTATGCTGGTGAATTGAGAATTTTGGCAGTTGCTAACCTCAACCAGAACATTTTCAGTGTCTTTCAGCAAATTAGAACAACAAACTAGCTGTTTGGGACAGTTGCTGTGACTCTTAACCTGAGAGGTATAACATGTGTATCCAAAGTTTCCCTTTTCTTGAACTTTCTCCATCTTAACATTAGGGAGACTTTAATTGAAGTTGTAATCCTTCAAGCTACATCCTGTTGTAAATTAACAAAAGACCTTGATAGATTCAGATGTATTATTTCAAATGGATGTGGGTGTGGAAGTGGATATGTGGTTTTTAACCTTGACCCTAAAGGGTACTGGGAATACCTTTGAGATAGTTAATAGTAGAAAGTAACTTTATTCTTCTCTTTGAGCATTTGCCTCTGAATGTGGTAGTGTTGAGAGCAAGCATTTGGTAAGACATATGAGTTTGCTTTATTTCAGAGCTCCCAAATTTTCTAAGAGGAGCAAAGTTATTGTAGATGGCTGATAACAGAGGAAAGCCTCTTCAAGGTTCAAAATGTCCACGAAGGAGTGATTTTGGTAACCTGGGGGAGAAATGGTGACCGATTCTTTATAGAGTGATACTTGGCTTTTGGAGTTTTAAGCGTCATGTCATCAACATACTTAGAGGAAGATGTTGGAATGAGTAAAAGATCTTAACGTCACAGAGAGGCAGGGCATGGAGACTTACCTGTCGCTTGTTCTCTCACTTTTGGTGTGAAAGAAAGCGTTAGCTTGGAACTTAAATCCCTCTTAAACAAAATGCTTAATAGTGTGTTACTTTCCATTATAGGTATTGCACTCTCAGTCTCGCCATGTGGAAGTTAGAATGGCCTGTATTCACTACCTTCGAGAGAACAGAGAGAAATTTGAAGCGGTAATTTATAACTTCAGATTTTTAAAAAAATTTATTTCATTTTATGTGTATGCACGTATTGCTTGCATGTAGATAACTGCACCTGTGTTGTGCAGTGCCCACAGAGGACAGAAGAGGCTGTTGGATCCCCTGGAACTGGAGTTAATGGACAGTTGTTAGCTGCCATGTGGGTGCTGGGATTTGAACCCAGGTCTTCTGCAAGAACAACCAGTGTTCTTAACCACAGCCATCTCTCCAGCCCCATAACTTCAGATGCTATGGTGTCTTTACTTACATTTTGCCATCTGGAAATGTTCTAGTGGACATTTCATTGGCTGGAACATTTGTGTGTGTGTGTGTGTGTGTGTGTGTGTGTGTATTTTATTCTTTAAGAATTTCATACATGTGTACAATATTTTTATTATATCCACCCCTACTCCCCTTGAACTTCTCCCCAACACCCTCTTCCAAACTTCATCTCTTCTTCCTGTTTCTCTTTCTCCTCCTCCTTTTTTTTTTTTTAAACAACCTGCTGAGTAGTTAGTGTTGCCTATATATGCCATGGGCTTGAGCCTATCTGCTGGAGCATGGTCAGTGTACCACCATTGGCCACCTACCCAAAGAAAAGTGACTCAGTAGCCATCAGTTGCCAATTGCTAGGGGTGGGGCCTTGTGAGCCCCTCTGGCATCCATGCTGGATTTGACTGACTTGATCTTGTGCAGGTAACCCCAGTTGCTGTGAGTTCCTGTGGGCCCTGTCATGTCCAGAAGGCAGCTTTTCCCAGCAGTCCTCCCCTTCTTCCGGCTCTTACATTCTTTTTGCCTCTTCCACGATGTTCCCTGAGCCTTGGTGAAGTTCAGGAGGCAGGAAATGATACAGCTGTCCCATTTATTATG
>NW_008332402.1:2434404-2441977 GCF_000622305.1 Nannospalax galili
TGGAGTTATAGATGGTTGTTCACCACCATGTGGGTGCTGGGAATCAAAACTGGGTCCCCTGCAAGAGCAGCCAGTGCTCTTAACCTCTGACTCATCTCCATCTTTAAAAAAAATGTTTTTTAATTACCTTACAAAGTAGTGGGTTTCCGGGGCTGGAGAGATGGCTCAGTGGTTAAGAACACCGATTGTTCTTGCAGAAGACCCAGGTTTGAATCCCAACACCCACATGGCAGCTAACAACTGTCTCTAACTCCAGTTCCAGGGGACCCAACCAGCAATGCACAACATGAGTACACTAACATACATGCAGGCAATACACTCACACACATAAAATAACAATTATAAATAAAATATTTAAAAAAAAAACATCAAAAAAACCCCCAAAGTAGTGGGTTTGCATAAGACTTTTCGTGCATTCTTAATCTGCTCCCCACCCCTCCTCTTTCCACCCCCTTGCCACCATCCCCACTTAAACTTTTAACCCTCAGTTTTCCCTCTCTTCTTTCATATTACTGACATTTTATCATTCATATGTTTCATTATTTCCTTCCCCTTAAGTTCTTTTCCCCTTCCCTCATGGGGTCTTTCTGCCATCCTGACTTGTGCAGACATACCAAAGTTAAGTGTAACAAGTTGGATATTAATGCAAGGGTATGGAAATAAACCTTGAAAAAATACTTTCTTTATTGAGCTTATATTTGAATATACTCAGTTGTGTTATTTTCTTTTTTAAAGGTTTATTTATTTTATCTGTACGAGTGTAATGCCTGCATGTATGTAAGTGCACGTGTGTCCTGCAATACCCATGGAGGTCAGAAGAAGGGGTCGGATCCTCTGGAACTGGAGTTAAGGATGGTTGTCAGCCGTGTGGGTGCTGGGAACTGAACCTGTGTCTTCTGCCAGAGCAGCCAATGCTCTTAACTGCTGAGCCATCTCTCCAGTCCAGTTGTGCTATTTTCTGGACTGATTGTGTCACCTGTACATTTAGAAAGCTTTGCTGATACGAATGACACTGAACTTTGAGTATAGAGGGATGGCCTAGATAGGATCCTTACAAACTAAGTGAGCTTCTTTGACATGGTCAGGGAGTGGTTAGAATTGAGATTAATAATGGATTTTCTGATTGTTAACTCCCTGTGAATTGAAAAAGTTTGGGATTCAGAGTATAAAAACCATGTTCGGCATAAGTAATGTTGAATCTTTAGTTTTATTAGAAGGCATTTAATAGAGTTTTAGATTTTAGAATGTATTATGGAGTCATACATCTGAACTCTATGTAAATGATGATTAATAGTAAATAAAATGTCACATAGCAAGTTAGTGTAACCATCTCAGTAGACATAGTAATAGGCTGTGGAGTAAAGTACCACAGTGACCTATTTCCATTTTTTTTAATCTTTTTGAGACAGGGTTTCCCTGTTGCCCCAGCTGGCCTGGATCTCCCAGAGATCCACCTGCCTCTGCCTCCCAAGTGCTGGGATTAAAGGCGTGTGCCGCCATGCCCAGCCCTCTTTCCATTTTTAAAGCATTATAGCATTTATGAGTTACTCTTTTTAGGACCTGGGTTTTTGTAACTTGACAGCTTTCCGTGGTATTTCCCACAGTTAAGAGTTCACAGGCAAAGAATTCTTGGTGAGTTCCTTGGTTTGTATTCCAATAGTAAAGTGAATTTGTGAGTGCTGGCGTTTAGGATGGGTAGTAACACATTCTGGAAGCAGAGTTTCCTGCTTGATCAGGTAGCTTGAAACTTTGTCTTAAAAACCTTGTAATGTAGCTGAGGACGGGGTAATGAAGAGCAAGGGAGGAAAAGGACTCTGTAGTATCCGGAGACATTACCATGGACCAATCACTGTTGGCCTTGGGGGATAAAACTGCATGGATGATATCATACATTGTTAGCATTGAATACTAACTGTGCGCCAGGCATTGTTTTAAGTGTCTTGCATATATTTAATCAATATAATCTTAGGAGATGTGATCTGAAGATGAACGTTCCAGTGGGAAAAGGTCCATTTTTCATATCATAAGAACCAGAATTAGAGAGGAGTGTCTGAGAAGGGATATACCTTGTTACACTGTTCAGCATGATCTATATGAACACTTTCTGCTTAGAATGGAAAGGAGGCTCAGATTGGATGCAGGTTTGTTAGAATACCACAAATTCCCAATTTAAATGGTTCCCTGGGTTTTTTTCCAGGGGTGGGGTGGGGTCGTGGTGGTGGCCTATAAATAATCTCATGGAAAAGCTGCGTCTGATTAGTAGGGTACTTAAAATGTGTGATGTGTTGAAATTTAAGACAGTTTTGGAATTTGGTAGTTAAATTTTTAATTATCCTCAGTCTAAAAAGATTCCATAGGTGTTTAAAAGATTTAAAAAAAAAAAAATTTTGTTGCCGGGTGTGGTGGCGCATGCCTGTAGTTCCAGCGGATCTCTGTGAGTTAGAGGCCAGCCTGGTCTACATAGTGAGTTCAAAAACATTTTTTTTTTAATTGTTTTTATTTTATGTGTATTTGTGTATTGCCTGCAAGTAGGTAAGTGTACCCATGTCATGCAGTGCCCAGGGAGGTTACAAGAGGACATCAGATCTCCTGGAACTAGAGTTATGGAAGGTTGCTAGCTGCCGTGTGGGTGCTGGGAATCCAATTTGGATCATCTGCAAGAGCAGCCAGTGCTCTTAATCTCTGAGCCATCTCTCCAGCCCCTGTGTGATCTATTTCTTAGATAGCATTCCTAATAGAATTAAAAAAAAGATTTTTGGGTGTGGTACTGAGCCATCTCTCCAGCACCCTAATAGATTTTTTTTTTCTTGCAGTTCATAGAAGGGTCATTTGAAGAATATTTAAAACGTTTGGAAAACCCACAGGTAGGTAGTACTCTTCTGATACATTTCTGCTTTTGTATATCCAAGTAATGCATTTGAAATTCATTAAAATGGAAGGTTAATAGTACAGTGTAAGAGTTAAAATGACCATATCCTATTTCCTTGTAATTATTCCCTGCAGACATTTTTTTTTTTTTAATATTTTATAGCCGGGTGTGGTGGCGCACCCCTTTAATCCCAGCACTTGGGAGGCAGAGGCAGGTGGATCTCTTGAGTTCAAGGCCAGCCTGGTCTACATAGTGAGTTCCAGGACAGCTGGGGCTATAGGGAAACCCTGTCTCAAAAAGACAAAACAAAACAAACAAACAAAAAATTAAAAAAAAAATTTTTTTAATTTTATGTGTACGAGTGTATTGCCAGCATGTATGTGAGTGCACCCATGTCATGCAGTGCCGTGGACGTCAGAACAGGGCTTTGGATTCCCCTGGAACTGGAGTTAAGGATGGTTCGTAGCCGCCATGTGGGTGCTGGGAATTGAACCCGGGTCCTCTGCAAGAGCAGTCAGTGCTCTTAACTGCTGAGCCATCTCCCCAGCCCCGCCCTGCAGACATCTTAAGCACACATTTTGTGCAGCATTCAATTGAAAGATAGTATACTAGAAGTTGTTTGCTAAGGAGAGAGAGTGTGTATTTTGGTTTTTTTGGAAACAGGCACGGTGATCTCACCAAGATCCTCCTGCCTCTGCCTCCTAAGTGCTGGGATTAAAGGGATTAAATGCCTTATTTGTCATTAAGGCATGGGAATATAGCATACAAGATCTGCAATGACACTGGTGATTTCAGAATGCTGTATTGGGGTAGATATGTGACTTGGGCAGGCCGAGGTTGGTTTCTTTAAGGAAATGATAGCAGGGCATTCTATGGAGGCTGCAGTTCCATAGTCTGATGAGCTTGTGAAGGGAGCAGTGTCTGTTGGAAAGAAAAGGGTGGCACTTCTCCAACCTCAGGGTTTTTCTTTTTCTTTTTCCTGCTTACAAAACTAGTGTCTTTACTGTGAGAATCCGTTTATCATAGAATGTGGGCTAGTATATATTTTATATGTAGTATATATTGCTGAGTGCTTAAAATGTAAAAACTCTTGTGTTTCAGTCTCTAAAACCCCCTTCCCCGCTCTCCCCCCAAAACACCTCACACATCATAGAATGTGTATTTGTTCTCTAGAGGAGTAGAGCTGAAAGAATGTGTATTATAAAAGGAATTTACCAGATTGCTTTCATGATACAAGCTAGGTAGTTCAAGAGTGGCTGGCTGCATGCTGGAGAAGTTGAGAACTTGGTAGCACTGCTTAGTTCATGATGCTGGGTGCCTCAGGAGTCCAAGTCTGGTGCTGAAGGCCTAGAGGGTTCTTGGAGATTTCTCTGATCGTCAGACTGCATTGAGAGGCCCAAAAAGCTTGGTTTTGATGTCAGTGACAGAGGGGTAGAGGTTGTAACAACAGGGTAGATGCATGTACTCGCAAGAGGCAAAGGTGAGCAGGTGAAAACAGCACTGGTTTTCCTTTAGACCTGTTTTTATCTGGGCTGCTTTGGGAAATGGTTGCTTACTTAGTAGAGAGTCTTCTCAGTTAATTGTTCCAGGATATACCCTCATTCACCCACCCACCCAAAAGTATGTATGTTAGTGATCCTAGATCCAAGTAAGTTGACAGGCTTAGCCATCATAGAATGCCTTTAGAAGTTTCCATCATTCACTATGAAGCTAAGAGGTAGTAGAGGGAGTAACATAGGAGGAAGGTGCATCAGTGGATCCATTTGATGTATTTTCTAGTACTAACGAGTACTTGAGTAATAAGCCAAGACTTGGTAGTCATCCTGGGGAGGTCTAGCTATCTGTAGATAGCTAAGAGTTTTTCTGTAATAGGCAAGAAGTCAGATACGAATTAGGAAAGAGTGTGTGGCAAAAAATACTATTAAGATGTTATAGGCCCTCAAAGTTTTATTTCCAGCTGGGTAGAGGAGACAAAGTTTTGAGAGTAAAATCATATGGAAGTCTGAATAGATTCTAGAAAAGAAAATTGGGGGGATTTACTTAGGCTTATTTTATGTGTATAAGTGTTTTGCCTGCATGTATGTAAGTGTACTCCTGTGACAAAACCCTCAGAGGCCAGAAGAGGGCAATGAATCCTCTGGAACTAGAGTTCGAGATAGTTGTTAGCCTCCCCATGGGTGTTGGGAACCAAACCTGGGTCTTCTGCAAGAGCAGCCAGTGTCCTTAGATTCTAAATAAGTAGTGCTTTGGTTAAAAGGCATGCATTCCAAGCAGTAAAAACTGGGAAGCAGATTGAGAGAACAGTTTGTGTGGAATATGTACAAGTAAGAGGTAGTGAGAAATAAGTCGGGGGCAGACTGGGGCCAGGTTGTTGAAAAGCCTTCAGCACTAGCTAGGCTCAGTCATTTGGAGCTTATACTTCAGGTCAGTGCTTCTCAAAACGTCACCTGTCTATTTTATCAGAGTCTGCTGGTGTGTGTTTTAATGCAGATTCCCTGACTCCCATCCTAAATAAAAGTCTCTAGACCTAGAGGTCTGGGTATCTGGTGTTACTGTAAAGACATTTAAGGGTTTTGAGGTAAGAAATGAGAGTTGTTACGCTGTCTATCACTGCGAACTTCCATCTTCCCTGCTTTTATCTAACATACCATGTATTTTGCTATTAGAATCACCTCTTGGAACTCTTTTTTTTAATATATTTTACTATTTTTATGTGTTTGACTATATTGCCTGCATGTAAATGCACCTATGTTGTGCAGTGCTGGTGGAGGTCAGAAGAGGGCCTCTGATCCCCTGGAACTGGAGTTACAGATGGTTGTTGGCTACGCATTTTTGGCTACCTCCAGAATTACAATTACAGGTGTGCACCACCATGCCTGGCTGAAAATAGCTAAGTGGGTTAGACCATAGGCATCATTTTCTTTCTTTCTTTCTTTCTTTCTTTCTTTCTTTCTTTCTTTCTTTCTTTCTTTCTTTCTTTCTTTCTTTCTTCTTTCTTTCTTTCTTTCTTTCTTTCTTTCTTTCTTTCGGAGAAGTAAAGGCAAGAGTAATTACCATTACAAGTTCTAGACAGGGAACTAGAAATTCTCTCTCTTTCTCTCTCTCTCTCTTTTTTTCTTTCTTTTTTTGGTCTTTTTGAGATACGGGCTCTGTCCTAGTTTGCTTCTCCATTGCTGTGACAAAATACTCTGACCAATACCAACTCGGGGAGGAAAGAGTTTATTCAGCTTACATCTCCCAGGTCACAGTTCATCAGGGAGCCCAAGGTAGGAACGCAGGGCAGGAACCTGGAAGCAGGAGCTGGAGAACAGGCCATGGAGGAATACTGCTTACAGTCTTGCTCCCCTGGCCCCTGCTCAGCCTGCTTTCTTATGCAACACAGGCCCACCTGCCCAGGGGTGGCACCACCCACAGTGGGCTGGGCCCTCCCACATCACTCGACAGTCAAGAAGGTACTCAGTGGACATGGCCACAGGCCAGTCCAATGAAGGCAATTCCCCAATTGAGGCTCCCTCAACCCACGTGTGTCAAATTGACACCAAACCTGTCCAGCATAGGCTCCCTATAGCTCCAGCTGCCCTGGCTGGAAGTCGAACCTCAGTCCTCTGTAAGAGCAGCCAGTGCACTTAACCACTGAGCCGTCTTTCCAGCCCCAAACTCAAAAGTTCTTTATGTTGTATTCACTGATGTACCGCAGAGGTAATAGTAATTCCTAGTATTTTTATAGCTTGATGATGGATAAATTATAAGAATATTTTATAAAGTTATCTTGTCCTGGGGATTGACCCAGCACCTTGTGCATATTATACAAGTGCTCTTATCACACTGAGCTATTTCTTACCCTGCCCTTGGTCTTCTACATAGGGCGTATTAATATGATGCAGGTTTGCCTTGAACTCACTATAACCCAGGCTGACTTTGAACTCATTGATCTTCCTGCCTCTCTACCTCCAGAATTAGAATTACAGGTGTGCACTACTATGCCTGGCTAAAAATAGCTAGGTGGATGAGACCATAGGCATCATTTTTGAGACAGGGTCTCCCTGTAGCCCCAACTGGCCTGGAGCTCGCTATATAGATCAGGCTGGCCTTGAACTCACAGACCACCCACTGCCTCTACCTCCTGAATACTGGGACTAAAGGTGTGCACCATACCTGGAAATTGTATTTGTGGGGTACAGTTGTGCCTTTCATAGAGATATCCAAAGTGTAATAATCAGATAAGGTCAGTTGGTTTATCTGTCACTTCAGTCATCTTTTCTGTGCTGGGAGTATTCAAAATACTCAGCCAGGCGTGGTGGCACACACCTTTAATCCCAGCACTTGGGAGGTCCATTAGTAGTTTGAGAAGTACAGCTAGTTGTCAGTCCCAGTGATGTTACTCTGCTGTGAAGCATTAGAAGTTGGTTCCTTGCCCAGCTGCAGCCCTTTACTGGTTAATCACCCTCCCCTTCCCTGTTTCTCAGGCTCTATAACCTCTGTTTACTCTCTACTTCTGTGAGGTCAACTTACGTGTTAATTGATACTTGGGGTCTTTCTATTTGTGGGTGCTTTGAATTGAGTTTTATTTTCTCTTGGATTAATTAAGGTTCATATGGTAAATGTATATTTAGCTTAATGAGAAACTGATTTGTTATCAACCATATATAAAAATTCCATTTGCTCAACATCTTTGTAGTGATCATTGTGATTTTAATTTGGATT
>NW_008332402.1:2443030-2444202 GCF_000622305.1 Nannospalax galili
CCCTTCTTATGTCAGTCTTTCTCCTTTTGGGGAGCAATAGCAGTTCTGTGTACCACAGCTCATTGTTCCAGTGACTCTGGGTATTGACTATTAATTTCACTAGTAGTAAAGGACTACATTTTTTGTTACAAGATTTTAAAACACAGGTGCATAATGCTTTATTTTCCATCTTGAATTTTTGTCTCTGCTGTGAATTTAAGATTCATTTGTTTTGATTTTCTTGTTGCTATGACCAAATGCCTGATAAGCGACTTGAGGGAAGGTTTTTTTTCTTCACCTCAAGGTTCGAGGTGATAAGTGTCTGTCACGGATGTGGCTCCTTGGAGCTGGAGTTACAGGCAGTTGTGATCCACTTGATAGATGCTGGGAATTGGTCTTTGTGGACATACAAAACATTTCATTAGGGTAGAAGTGTAGAATTTGGATTACTGAGTCAAAGAATATAGGGCATTTAAAATTTTGATTATATATTAGTCATTTGTCTTCCTTCTAGACTTGAAGTGACTTCTTTAAGCAGCATAGAATTTCCTTTAATTCAGAAAGATGGCTGACACACTGCTGTCTTTTGTATCTTGATTTACCCTGAGGTGGAAGACTGACTTGCTCTTTTTATGCTTCCTGGTTTTCTGCTTCTGTACAGCATTTCATTTTTGGCCTTATACCATGAGCCAAGATCTGTCCTGGGTGCTAAGAGAGGATAGCTGTTGCCTTCAGCAAGTTCTCAGCTTACAGAAGGCTTGCCAAGCCAATAGGCGCTATACTATATATACCCTGTTCTTCAATAAGATTTTTTTTGCGAAAAACTTAAGATTACTTTTTAGTGTATTATTAGGGTCTGTTTTTTTCCCCTTCTATTTTAATGGGTTACATATGGCCATTTTCATGTAAGTATAAAATTATTTTGAGCATATTTCCCCCCATACCTTGCTAACCCTGAGCCCTCCTTCCTCCTGATCATTAGTTCCCCTTCTAGAGGCCTGCATTTTTAAATGATTTAACAATTCTATATTAAAGCTTTATTTCGTTAGGGCTATTTATGGAGAGTAGTGTGTTTAATGTGTATTATAAAAAGTGTGAGATACTTACATGCCAACTTTTCTTCCCTCAATACAGGAATGGGTAGGACAAGTGGAAATGAGTGCCCTTTCTCTAATGTACAGGTAAACACTGAG
>NW_008332402.1:2444311-2445298 GCF_000622305.1 Nannospalax galili
GTTTGTTTAATTCTATCATTGGGTTTTGATGCTTAAGAATGCCTTGAAGTTTTAATTTTCTATAAAAAGTTTTGGGAAAAGACAGAAAATGTTTTAGTCTGTTCCCAATAAACTGTTCCTAATCAGTCTTGTAGACGAATGACCTATTTTCTCAGGGCCAGTAGCGTTAGAATGCTGCTAGTATAGAGCTAAAGTACCTTTACTATTCAGTTAACTATGTTGGCCCAGCAGTTGTTTGTTAGTTAATGTTTCTTTTTCTTTCTTTCTTTCTCTCTCTCTTTTTTTGGTCTTTTTGAGACTGGATCTCCCTGTAGCCCCATCTGGCCTGGAACTCACTTGTAGACCAGGCTGACTTTGAACTCATAGAGAGCCTCATGCCTCTGCCTCCTAAGTACTGGGACTAAAGGAATGTGGCACCGTGCCTGGCCTTAATGTTTAAATTTTTATTGCTACAATTTCTGTGAGTTCAAGACCCTTGTTTAGAATTTTATCTGAAGTTACTTAGTTGTGTAGATTATATATAAATTCTATTTGAGATTTTACTTTTTATTTTTTAATGTTTTTTTGAGACAGTCTCACAATGTAGCCCTGGCTGGCCCGGAACTCACTATATTGAACTGACAGAGATCTGACTGCCTCTGCCTCTCCTGGGATTAACGGTGTGAACCACCATGTCTGGCTAAGATTTTGTTTTTTAGAAAAGATACTTTTACATAGGTATTTTATAGCATGGTTAATTATCTTTTTTATGTAGATGGATGAAATTTAGATTCATGAGGTGTAGTGTTTTAAAAATTTCTAAATGTTATTTTTAGGAAGGATTTTGTAATATATCAGGAGCCAAATGTTTCTCCTTCACAAGTAACAGAAAATAATTTTCCTGAAAAGGTAAGGATTTTTTGAACTATATTTAAAAAGGATTTAAAAGAGCTACGTAGTTGCTGCCCTGACCTCCTAAGCTATAATTTTAGACGACTTTTGAAATAG
>NW_008332402.1:2445414-2446410 GCF_000622305.1 Nannospalax galili
ATTATTATTTTTTTTTATAAAAATAGGGTCTCGCTGTGTAGTCCTGGCTGTTCTCTGAGTGTTTAAAAATTAGATTAACTATCATTGAGTCATTTGTATTCCCCCATCACCGTATGGAAGGCTCTTATAATGTTTAGTGGAGACACGGAAAAAAATTCTTAGTCTATTTGATGACCTAGATTATTACTCTTTATGTCATTATGAACATTAAGTAAATACGTGAAGGTTAGCTCTGCATACAGAAACACTTTGATAATTGTATGTATTTCCCATTTTAAAGATAATTTTAGTAGCAAGAATATTATTCTCATTTGACCTTAAAGTAGAAACAGTGGGAAAGTTTTTTGAGAAAGCCAGCTGACTCATTTGAAGAGAATTTCATTTTTGCTTTTGAGGAATTATGAAGGCCCAGGCAAAGCAACATGGGCGTAGTTCTTGTGGGGAGAGGGGAGGGGAGGAAGTGACTGAAATGCTGTGTTGTCCTTGAAGAACGTGAGGATTTCAGTAGACTGCTTTTTATCTGACCTTTCCAACTAGTTTTTTGGGGCTATGACATGCTTTAAACAATGAATATAAATTTCTTCATGCATCAAAAATAGATTACTTACAAAATACTTATAATTGACAAGCAGAAAAAACATTTGTCTTTGTTTTTTATCTCAGAAGTTAGCATTAATGGGGCTCCAGGGGTAGCCCAGCAGTTAAGAGCACTGGTTGCTCTTGCAGAGGATTCTAGTTCGAGTCCCAGCACCCACATGGCAGCTAACAATCTTTCAGCTCCAGTTTCGGGGGCTCCAACATCTCACCTCTTGGGGATTACACGACATGGGTGTTGCTTACACACATGCAGGCAACATACTCATACACATAAAATGAAGACGTTAGCATTAATAAGGCCTTGAAATACTTTCTTTCCCTTTCCCCACCCTTTCTCCTCCTTTCTCACTCTTCCTTCCTCCCCTCCCCTCCCCTCCTTCCCCTCCCCCCTCCTTCCCT
>NW_008332402.1:2446617-2473481 GCF_000622305.1 Nannospalax galili
CTTCCCTTTCCCATTCCCATTTTTTCTCTTCCCTTTCTTCCCTTTCTTCTTCCCTTTCCCTCTTTTGTTTGTTTTTATTTTTGGGGGGCGTACAAAGACTTTCTGTGCAGTTCAGCCTGGACTCAAGCTCTTGATTTTGTTGCCTCAGCCTTTTAATGCTGTGATTATAGGTATGAGTCATTAAACCTGACCCATAGCCCCAGCTGGTCTGGATCTCCTATGTAGACCAGGCTGGCCTCAATCTCACAGAGATCCTCCTGCCTCTGCCTCCTGAGTGCTGGGATTAAAGGTGTGTGCCGCCACACCTAGCATTAACTTACCTTTTTTGAAAAAAAAAAATTTCTTTATGTGTATGTGTCTGTGCACATGAATACAGGCGCATGCAGAGGCCAGTGGTTGTCGGGTCCCTTGGAGCTGGAGTTCCAGGTGAACTGTACTATGGGGGTTCTGGGAACCAATATTGGATCTTCTGCAAGAGCAATAAGTGCTCTTAACTGCTGAGCCATATTTCCATCCCAACTTAGTTCTTCAAATAATTGAAATCATGTACTTTGGTATTTATTTTTATTACTTTAGTTTTTTGAGACAGTCTCTCTGTAGTCTAAACTAGCTTTTACTTCCTGTCCTCTACCTCTCCAGTGCTGTGATGACAGGTATGCACCACTATGCCCATCTGGAAATACTTATAGAACCACACACTCACACACAAAACCAGACACAGTAAGTAGTCACAAGTGGTAGCGAATACCTGTAATCCAGCACTTGAGGCTGATGCAGAGGATCCGGAGTTTCAAGGCCGAGTTCTGTTACATAGTGAATTTGAGGCCAACCTGGGATACATGAGACCCTGTCTTAAAAATCCAACCACCACTAAAACGAACAAAAACCAAAGGGAAACTTACTGACGTAAGTGCTGTTTTACTTTTTCACCATGCTTATGTATTGTGATGTACCATAGTTTGACAACATTGAATCTTTATGTTTCTAAAATAGAAATTTGCAAACCAGTAATTCAGAGGCATTGGAAATAGAAGTTCCTTTGTGAATGTTATGTGTCTGATTGAGTTGGAATGTGCTGCTTTTTCTCTTCAGGTATTACTGTGTTTTTCGAATGGAAATCATTACGATATTGTCTATCCCATAAAGTATAAAGATAATTCTGCTATGTGTCAGTGTAAGTACTATCTTGTGTTTATCTTACTAATCTACACAGGCTTAATAAGGATTTATATGCATTTTTCACATTGTTACTATATAGCTTAAAAATCCAAATGACTGAGCAAATGGAGCATTTGTTGATGTTTTGCTTGGGTTTCCTAACCTCAGCACTTTTGACATTTTGGGTCAGATTCTTCTGTTGGGGTGATTCCTGTGCATTGTAGGGTGTTTAGTAGTACCCCGGCCTCTACCCACTAGGTGTCAGTAATATTTGCTACCACGTTGTTACAACCACAAAAGCATCTACAGTTTTCTCAAATATTTCATGGCTGAATGAATTCACCTTCCTTCGCCACATTTGAACGTACTATTCTAGAAGAGAAATTTGGGTGCTGGGTCTTGAAATTCATGCCCTTAAGCTTGCATGGCAAGCACTTGACTGACAGCCATCTCCCCAGTACTGGAGAATATATTTTCTGAGTTTCTTTTCAGTTCATGTAAAATTAAAATTTGAAGTCAGAGTAGGTTGAACATCCTTATGTTTTATAGAAACTTGATGAGTGCTTTGTCTACTGCTGAGTTTCTGAGCTAACGAAAACTAGAAATCCAAGCCTTGTCGGCTAGTGCACTCTGATACTCTGCATTCCTCTTTCCAACAATTTAGTGTTGGAAAGAGGAATGCAGAGTATTCTACCCAAGACTTTTGGTTAGGCATCTTGTGTGATATCCATATATTATGTATATATCCAGAATTGTAATACTGCATATGCTGAGATAAAATGGAAGGCTCCAGAAGACTTAAGCAGAGTGTATATAGAATGAAGTGATTGTTTAATATGTGTTTAACTTTTCTCATCATGCTTGATTCAAATATCTGAAGTCTTTAAAACCCTATTTTGTGTGTATGTGTTATGCCTGCATGTATGTAAGTGTTATGCAGTGCCCATGGAGGCAAAAAGAAGACATCAGATCTCTTGGAACTGGAGTTACAGGTGTTTGTTACTTGCCATGTGGGTGCTGGGATTTGAACCCGGGTCTTCTGCAAGAGCAGCCAGTGCTCTTTAATCACTGAGCCCTCTCTCCAGCATTTTTATTTTATTTTTTGTTTGCTTAAAAGTGCTTCAGTATTCTGAAACATGAATTCAAACCTGTATGCACAAACATCCTTGTTCTTTATAGGTAGCTTTCAGATTAAATACTATTACTATAGTTCTTGTATGTATCTACTTAGAATTTTAGAAGTCTGAGGAGTATAGGAATATTTCCTCTTCCTGTTTTTAAAAAGTGCTTGTAATTAATGTTGCTTAAATTGTCTCATTTATTTCAGCTCTCCTTTATGAATTGCTGTATGAGAAGGTGTTTAAAACTGATGTTAGTAAAATTATGATGGGACTAGACACTTCTGAAGGAGCAGATGAAAACAGTAGTGAAATATCAGATTCAGAAGATGACACCTGCAGGTAAGAATGAATTTCACTTCTGAAATATTTTTCTAGTGCCAGACAAGGGAACATTTTAATGTATAGGTGTCTTACATGTTGAGGTGTGGTTGAGGGTTCTTATCGTGAATTTTACCTAGTTTCTACAATGGGACTGTTTTAAAATGTTTTTGGTTAATAAGAATCTATGCATGTGTAATCTATATGCATATGTAGAATAGATTTGATCCTGTGTGTGTGCTTTGTAAAATTTTAAAGTTAACCTGTTGTTTACATATCCAATGATTAGAAAAATGCTTATTTTGGTCATTTATCGTTTTCTTCCTTTGTTACTGCCTCCTCCTTTTAGATATGGAGGGCCCCAGCATGGTGTTACAATATATACACAGCTCTGGATAATCCCTAAGGTTTATAGATAAACACCTTTTTTCTTTTCTTAAAATATTAGTTTCATGTGTATGAGCACACTCCCTGCATGTGTGTAGGTGCACGTGTGTTGTGCAGTGTGTGTGGAGGTCAAAGGAGGGTGTTGGATCCCATGGAACTGGAGCTACAAACGGCCTCCAGCTGCCATGTGAGGTGCTGGGAATCGAACCCGGGTCCTCTGCAGGAGCAGCCAGTGTTCTCAACCACTGAGCCATCTCTCTAGCCCATAGACTCTTTTTAATAGAGTCACTGGCAGCTTTTTCTTTTCCATATAAAATATACAGGCTAAGATTCTGAACCCTGGGCATCCAGGCATGTTTTCAGTCCTGGTTTCCTGCTAACTAACTAGATACACTAGGGCATGTAATTTAAGTTCTCTAAGATGCCTCATTTCTACCTATAAAATGAGAGATTTTCAGTATTTTCTGAAGGGGAGAGTTTGTGAGATTTCTATGAGAGCATGTGAGGTACATGAACCTAGTTCCATTATATATTGTATTATGTATTTTATCATGTTATATTAAGCCTATATGTAGCATTTGTTTTTATCAACAATATGAAGTTTATCTTTTATAAGAACCTACCCTATTTATATTCCTGTTGAAGCTAAAAATATATTACTCTTGTATGAGAATATGGCAGTATATATAAAGATAGAGATAGGTGGAACTTAATTTTTAATAGATGCCTAGTTTTGTTTTTCTTTTCCTTTTTTGGATAGCTAGTTTTTAACACATTAAAAAGTGTGTGTGTGTGTGTGTGTGTGTCTGTCTGTCTGTCTGTCTGTCTGTCTGTCTTGATTTGAACTGCAGAGTTTTTTTTTTCTTTTGTATACTGCGTATCAAACTTACAGCCTCTTGTAATGTAGCAAGCACTATACCACTGAGCTTTGTTTGTTTCTTAGATTAAAAAAATATTTTTAATTATGTGGGTTGCATATCTAAGTACAGTGCTTATAGAGGCCAGAAGTGTCAGATCCCCTGGAGCTGGAGGTTACAGATGGTTGTGAGCTTACTGCCCATGTGGGTGTTAACTGGATCCTTTGCAAGAGCAGAATGTGCTCTTAACTGCAGAGCCTTCTCTTCATCCCCTCGCCTTTTTTTTTGAGGCTGGGTCTCATGTAGCCCAGGTAGTCTTGGAATTCACTATTAGCCAAGAGTGACTGAGCTCCTGATTGTCCTCTCTTCACCTTCCAAATGCTGGGATTACAGGTATATGCCACTATGTCTAGCTTCCAAGAATTTGCTGAATTAAAATTTTCTCATCCTGGGCTGGAGAGCTGGCTTAGCAGTTAAGAGCACTAGCTGCTCTTGATACCCAGCACCCACATGATGGCTAACAACTGTCTGAAACTCCAGTTTCAGGGGACCCGGAACATTGCACGACACAGGTGCACTTACATGCAGCCAATCATACACATTAAAAAAAAACAAAACCCCCCAAACCAAAAACCTGATGATAGAGTGAAACAGTGTGGGGAGCCCTGAGTTTGAGTCTCCTGTTCTTGAAGGGTAAGAAAATCTTTTTGATGTGTCACATCTGATTTAAGGGAGGAAGAACATGATTTAACCTTGTCAAGAATAAATTGGCTTAGTGTGGTAGTAAGGAAGGAAGCCTTATTCAAAGACATCTCAGCAAGGGCTTTCCCTCGTCCACTTTTTATTATTTGAGTCTACATTGCTATGCTTGCTCCTTTTGCTCCTCACTACACTTAGTAGCATTTACTGTACTGATTACTTCTTTACTTTGTGCCTGTTCTTAGATTGGATGGGCAGTTTTTGTTTCTCCTGTTCCCTGCTTCCACCCAAGCAGTTAATACTAGGTGGTTCCTGGCACAAGTACTTGTTGAGTGAATGAATGAAAAATGGCCTGATGATGATTCTTTGGTTGTGCTGACGATGATGTTTGATGAAGGGTGTGATTTTGAGAAAGGGTTGGTTATATATAACTCGTCCTTTAACTTGAATTAGACATTTTTGTTATAATAGAAACATTTCTTTTTAAATGTCTTAAATACCCCATATTGTTGTGAAAAATTTTATGTTGAATCTTAAGTTAATAATTTAATTACTTCAATAATTCTGAACACTCCTACTGCATTGTTTTGTTTTATGGTTGATTACTGAGTCAATAAGAAATAAATCTGACTTCTGTTGTATACATACACACATACATGCATTATGTATTATACATATGATAAAATTTTACGAGTTAAAGGACGTGGTTGATTACTGAGTCAATAAGAAATAAACCTGACTTCTGTTGTATACATACACACATACATGCATTATGTATTATACATATGATAAAATTTTATGAGTTTACTGGAGTATAACTTTCACTTTTTGGCATGTGGCTACTGAGTTTTCATTGAGGTTGAAAGCAAATTATCTGCAAATACATTGTCCTTTTCCTAATCATGGATATATTCCTTTATAGGAGTAAAAGTACTGCTGCTGCTGCTGAGAATGAACTTAAACCTTTGTCAGGCAATGAGGTATTTTTAAAAATGACTTTGAATTTTTTTCCTTGAAAAATTTTAAACTTTTATTTGTATTTTGTTTGTGTGCATGTAAATGTATCCACGGATGCAGTACCCACGGAGGTCAGAAGAGGATGTTGGATACCCTGGAATTGGAGTTATAGATGGTTGTTTGCTGCTGTGTAGATGCTGGGAACCAAACCCAGGTCCTCTGCAAGAGCAGCCAGAGCTCTTAACCGCTGAGCCATCGCTCTAGTCCATTTAATTCTTTAATATATAATAAAACCTTATGGAATTTTGGTTATTTTCAGTAGTCAGTATTACCTTGCTAGTAACAAATTATCTTGCTGCTTTCTTATTTTTTCAAGTGTTTTTTCTGTTTGGTTTTGTTTTTGTGCATATCTAAAACAATGTTTTTAAAAGTATTTCTGTGTTGATTGGACTTCTGACTTTGTTTATTTAGAACCCAGAGAACAGTGAGAACTCTGCTGGCTTTCCTTTGTCTAGAAAGGTTCTTAAGTCACTGAACCCAAAAGTCTATAGAAATGTGGAGTATGAAATTTGGCTGAAATCAAAGCAAGGTGAGTTTTAAACTTTTTTTTTTAAATCGTATTGCTTTGTTGCACTTGAAAATAATGAAGTAAACTTATTTTACTGATTTCCCTCCCCCCCAAAATTAACAGCTCAACAAAAACGTGATTATTCCATTGCTGCTGGACTACAATATGAAGTTGGAGATAAATGCCAGGTAAGTGATTTCTCATTGTGGAGGAATGGACTTTGAGTCTTCTGTGATAATAACCAAAAGATTTGAGTGTGTTATTAATTTGAATTTCAGGGCACATTTATCCTATATAGATATTTGAATTATTTCAGTGCTAAAATTTTGTGTGTAACTAAAACCACAGTATCTTATTACATGATCTTTTAGAATAATTTTCTTTGGGATTGCTTGAAAGAAGTAACATCATTTTAGATAATTTAGGTGTTTTATGACAATTGGCAGATAATTCACTGAAATCTATTTGAAATTGACTTACTAGGTGAATTTGCTTTTGAAAGTTTATGGGAGAGTTTGATATATAATACTGTGTTTCTGTTGGGCTGACAAGTGAAACTTGAGAGTTCTCTTTACTTTCAGTAAGCTACTGTGTTGGACTTGACTGACTGTTACAGAGAAGTTGGATGAGATCTGTTTCTTAACTGTGATGTTGTATGTAGAAGTATGTAGAGATTTTTATTTTAGAAAGGAGGGCATTACTGATAACTTGTGGTTATTCTGTGGAGATGGCTACCCATACTACAATGCACAGGACTGCCTCTCTCCTACAAAGAACTATGTAGTCCAAAATCTTAGTAATAGTAAGGCTGTAGAGACACTGGATAAAGTAGTTTACAGTTCCCTTTTTTCCTTTTCCTTTTTACTTAATCTTAAGTTTTATAAATAGATTTGCTGCAGCATGCTCTGGTTTATATTACTGAATTAAAAATTTTAACACATTTCAAAAAAAATGCACTATAATGAATCTTAATACTGCAGTATTACAATGATTGCACAAAACCATAAGAGATGATCCCAGTGTTTGGATGACATCCATCAGCAACAATGAGCGGACATCCTATAGCTTCTGGGAGAGGTGTGTGAGATTGAGTACACAGTGAGCTTCTGCTGACTGGGTGATAACCAAATGGAACAGAACAGGTTTGCCTGTAGCTGATTTTCTCAGTCTAGGAAGTGCTTGCCTGACTGGGGCAAAGTCAGTAGATGGACAGAAAGATTAACTTGCTTTGGGGACTCTGAAAGGCTCTAACCAGAAGGTAGTAAAAAGTGACACAAGACAGTTCTAGAGTGATGCTGCAGACATCACTGATTGGCTTGAGACTTATCCTTTAGTAATTGGTGCATTTATCAGTTAACAGTCAAGTGCTCCCTTATGGAGAACTCTTCATTAATAATTACTAATAGAGAAGGTGAGCCTGTGGCTTCCAAGTACCTTCTTTGCTGAAGGTCTGCATAGAAAGAAGAACATTGTTATTCATTAGATCAGCCAAATCTAACTTATTCCATCCTGGAAAATAGCACTCAGTATAAACAACTGTAATAGCACCCACTGATTACTAAGCTGCTCGGGGCGGCTCTTCTGTACACCAGGAAAATGAGTTCACTGACTTACTGCACATACTTACTCTGCAGCAGTTTGATCAGGCCCTAGCTTGTGTCAGGAATTGTTTATTCAGTGATTGGACCTTCAAGTAGCACTGTAACTATCAACATTCAGATTTTCAGATATATATTCAGTTCATTTGAATAAAAGAATACCTTGGCTGTAAGACACATTTTTTCCTTTCCCTGTACTGTACCTCAAACTCCTGAACTGTACCCCAAACTGTACCCCAAATCTGGAGTATTCACTCTCTGAAAGTCTCTTTAGTTAGTTTTTGGTTTTTGTGGCAGGGACCTAGGTATCCCAGACTGGCCTTGAACTTTCCCTGTAGCCAAGAATAAACTTGAAGTCCTGATCCTCCTGCCTCCACCTCTCAGTGCTGGGATTTACAGGTGTATACTACTGTGTCACCACAGCTAGCCTCAAAATTTTCTTAAATTTCTCTATTAAATGGGCGGTACAAGTAGAATAAGAATCCCACAGAGGGCAAGACCTCTGCATAAGAGGTAACCTGTACTCTGCCCACCTGAAGAACTCCCTCTGGTAAAGGGGATGGGACCACACTCACCTGGAGGTAGATATCTGCCAGTATCTACCAATGCTGACAGCCTACTCACACAACATAGCATTTGCGAATTATCTCATAGCCACAAGAGCTATGTGTTTGGTTTTTGGAAAGGGCTATGACCTTAAAACACTCTGTTTTAATACGGAATAATGGTAGAAGGACATGAAAGAAACTTGGAAAAAAATGAGTTTCGGTTGGGCTACTTGTTTTTCAGTACAACCTAATTTCTGAAAAAACTCTACCACATAGTACATTTGGAACTGCAGAGCTCTGCTAACCAAAAAGTAAACACATTTACTTTTGTCAAGGTTGTTTCAGAACTGGGTTTTGGGGTGACTCTAAAAAGTAGAGTGATTAAACAAATGAAGGACAAGTAAGGTTTATATACAAAAAGACACAATTTTTCTAAGATTATATACATTTATATTTATTTATTTATTTATTTTTAGTACTGGGTCATGTATTATTTGTGGTTTAGACATATAACTATTTGATCAGGAGAAGTTTTCCTGCCTCTGACTTGGGAGTGCTGGGACTAAAGATGTGTGCCACCATGTCCGGCAATTTTATTTTTAAATAGAAAAATACTCCCATTTCAGAAACAGAAAAGTGTTGCCTTTTAAGTTTTTTTAAAAACTTTTTTTTGTATCTTTGTTTTGAATTATTTTTATTTTATGTGTATATTACTTGCATGTATGTTATGGCACCCATGTCGTACAGTGCCCACAGAGTAGAAGAGGGCATCATATCCCGTGGAACTGAAGTTATGGATGGTTTTTAGCCACCATATGGATGCTGGGAATTGAACCTGGGTCCTCTGCAAGAGCAGCCTGGGCTCTTAACCACTGAGCCATTTCTCCAGACCCCTAAGTGTTTGTTGCTTTTTTAAAAGCTCAACAAACATTCTTAAAAAATATAGGATTTTCTTTATTTTGTGTGGTGCTGAGGTTTGAACCTCATGTTCTTGTACATGCTAGTCAAATGTGCTCTAACACTGAGCTGTATCCCTAACCCAAACATTTCTTCTTGCTTTATGGGGGCAATATTCATGTGCTTTATGATAAATTGGTCTATCTGAAAAGTGTCTGATTGACCAGGATTATATCTATGGCATTAATGACAGACTTTACCTTAATAGTCTTTAACAATATTCTGATTATAGGTTTTTTAAAAGGTAAGTAGGTGACTCATTTTGATGGTTCTTTACAGAATTGTCAGAAATGTGCTCTCCTTGTGGACCTCAGTAGAAATTTAATACATTGATTTTGAGAAGTTGAAAGAGAACAAGGACAGTTAAACCAGGGTTTTTAGAGGCTTTCCTAGGAAGAGAAGAGAAGATTGCTTTATTACTAAAGTTATGTGGCCTATTATTTTAAATAAGCATAGCTCTTTTGAGGTTGCAGTTGGCTTTGGAAAATTAGATGCCAAATAAGGTAGATGGTAAAGCATACTCTTTATATTGTTTTGAGACAGGGTCTCCCTGTAGCCCCAGCTCTCTTGGAACTCACTATGTAGACCAGGCTGGCCTTGAACTCACAGAGATCTGCCTGCTTCTGCCTCCCAAGTGCTGGGACTACAGGTGCGCACCACCACGCCCAGCTAAGCATACTCTTTTAAATCTTCTGTTTTCTACTCTGGCTTTTTATTTTTATTTATTTATTTGGCTTGTTGAGACAGGGTTTCCTTATAGCCACAGCTGACCTAGAAATTGCTGTGTAGACCAGGCTGACCTCCAACTCAAAAACAATTTGCCTGCATTTGCCTCCTGAGTGCTGTGCTGGGATTACAACCTGGGTTTTACATTTTGAGACAGGATCTAACTTATCTCGTCTTGGCTGGTCAGGAACTCACTATGTAGACCAGGCTGGCCTTGAACTCCCAGAGCTTCATCTACCTCTGCCTTCTGAGTGCTGATTAAGGTGTGTATTATCTGCAGGACACAGTGCACTTATATGCATGCAGGCAATACACTCATAACATAAAATAAAAATAATAAAAATAAAATAAAGATGTGTGTGTTACCAAACCTGGCCTTGCTTTTATTTTTTTAAAGAAAAAAAAAGACATGGTCTCACTGTAACCCTGGCAAGCTGAGAACTTTTTATGTGGACCAGACTGGCCTCAGAAACCTGCTTGCCTCTGCCTCTGCCTCTGCCTCTGCCTCTGGAATGCTGGGTCTTAGGCTATTTTATTTGGATAAAATGTAATTGAAATTTTAACTAAAATGATTCAGATGTGAATTGTTTACTGAGGTGTATAAGACAGTTTAAACATTTGATAAAAATAATCTTTTAAGGGAGTGGTGAGATGACTTGGAGTTAAGACTGCTTGCTCACTCTTTCAGAGGGTGGGAATTCAGTTTCTAGCACATGCATCAGGTGGCTCACAGCTGTCTGTAATTTGAGTGCCAAGTGTCTGAGGCTCTCTTCTGGCCTGTGGGCACCTTGTCCCCCCATGACATACACAGGAACCCCACCCCCCACCTGTTGCATACATAGCCACTCGCACACACGTGGGGCATACATACAGACACCCACACATATCCATAAAATTCTTTAAAAATCTTTAAAAGCCTGTTTATTGCAAAATCTTCAGAGAGAGGCAAGCAGTGTCATGATAAATGAGGAATGAAATGCCAGCTTGAGGACTCGTATGCTGATAGAAAGAGGTTGTGTAAAGCAGTGCTGCATGTAATGTGCTGTGTTAACTAATGCGGTGACTGGCCAGTGCAGAAGTCAGTTGTGCCGCTGAATTAGAAAGGAACTTCCGTGCTTACTTACCCATGTCACCATTCACAGCCGAAGCATCTATTTTTAGGGAGCAAAACAGCCCTTATATATTATTAACATCATAACAATGGGAAAATGGTAATTATAACAATAATCTTGCTCATACGTAGAGTGGCTGCTGTGTAAGTTGATGTCCCTTCTATGTGTCATATACATTTCCATTGCGTCTCCATGAGTTCTCTTACGTATTAATATTATTAGTTCCCTTTTACATATGAGGAAACTGAAGCAGGTAAGTAACTTACCTAAGGTTATGCTACAAATCAGTGGAAAACTCAGGCCTGGGGGGTTCAGAACCAGGATAGGCTGATGGCTGGTAATGTTTGGAGCTTTTTCTTTGCTGCTGCTTCTAGAAGTATTTAGAAAATTAGAAAAAAATTTGACAAGACAAATAAAAGTTTCTCTTTTAGGTAGACGTGGAGATTGAGAAGCTTATAGAGGGACAGATTCTGTTGTATTCCTTTTGTATGTACTTTATTTTTTTTCTGATGAATGCTTATTTTCTCTTTAATTCAAGATAATAAAGATATCAGGTGACTGATCATTTTTCTCTGGCATTATTTAACAGGTTAGATTGGATCATAATGGAAAATTTTCTAACACAGATTTTCAGGGTGTTCACTCTGAGAATGGACCGGTTTTGGCTGAAGAACTGGGAAAAAAGTATGTATTTTCCTTCAGTCAAGGTGTTTACTACTGCTTACATTGAGCCTGCTATAATTGTGAACACTTTTTAAGACCGGGTCTCCCTGTAGCCCTAGCTGACTTGAACTCACTATGTAGACCAGGCTGGCCTTGAACTGACAGAGATCCACCTGCCTCTGCCTTCTGAGTTCTGGGATTAAACGCATGCACCACTATGTCTGGTTGTGAACACTTAAATGCTTGTGTATTTACACATTCAATGAAACGTATTACGCATATATAAAAGTAAATTTGGTCAGATCTTCAAAAATTGTTCAAGGAACTGGGAAGATGGCTCAGTGAGTTAGAGCACTTGGAGTGCAAGCAAGAGGAACTCAACTTTAATGCCCAGAACTCATGTTAAAAGACAAGCATGGCTGTGCCTGCTGGTAGCCCCAGTGTTAAGGGGATACAAATAGGTGGATCTAAGAAGCCCTCAGCTTAGCCAAAATGATGAGCTTCAGGTTCATTGAGAGACTTGTCTTAAAAGTAGAGACATGGACACAGACACACACAGACACACACACACACACACACACACTCACACTGTACACTACACTCTTAAAAAAGGAAAAACATTTGAAGTTCAAATTGAGTGTTTTACATGGTTGTATCTTAAAGCAAGCTTAGGTTATTGCCCACAGTTTAAAATGTGTTCTAAAGAAAGTCAGTTTGGAAATTTGCTGCATTGCCTACAGTTAACAAGATTGTCAGTGTCAGGTAGAGTAGAAAAACACTGTTGACTTACTACAGAGTCATTTTAGTGTACCTTTTGAGTTACTGCTGCCTATATTAGAGAAAATGGCACTAAATAGCACCTTACACTTTGCCATATTAGTTTACTTCCTTTTTGCTGTGATAAAAATACCATAACCAAAGCAACTTGAGGAAAGGGTTTATTTTATCGTACAACTCCCAGATCACAGTCCATCAATGACAGAAGTCAGGAATTCAGGGCAGGAACCTGGAGGCAGGAACTGAAACAGAGACCATGAAGGAATGCTGCTTCCTGGCTTGGTCCTTTGGCTTGTCTTCAGCCTACTTTTTCTCGTTTTTTGGTCTTTTTGAGACAGGGTCTCCCTGTAGCCCCAGCTGTCCTGGAACTCACTATATAGACCAGGCTGGCCTTGAACTCACAGAGATCCGCCTGCCTCTGCCTCCCAAGTGCTGGGACTAAAAGCATGTGCCATCATGCCCAGCCAGCCTACTTTCTTATACAATCTAGGACCACCAGCCCAGGGAAAGCACCACTCACAGCAGGCTTAGCCCTCCCACCTCACTCAGTAATCAAGAAAATGCCTCATAGACATGTCCACAGACAAATCTGTTAGTGGTGATTGCCCAGGTGATTTCCACATATGTTGGACAACCAAAGCCAATCATGAAATTTACTAAGTGAAAAAATTTAAATGTACATAAATGTAAAGGGGAGGTGTAGCACAGTACAATCAGCACCCACTTTTAGCTTCTCACAGAGATCCACCTGCCTCTGCCATCAAAGTGCTGGGACTAAAGGCATGCGCCCTGGCCTCTTACCTAATATTTTAATTGTGTACCTCTTAAAAATTTTTTTATTTTAAAGTTCTATTATTTTTATTTTATGCGTATGAGTGTTAATGTCTGTGAGTAAGTGCACTGTGTCATGCAATGCCTGTAGAGGGCAGAAGAGGATTTTGGATCCTCTGGAATTGGAGTTATGGGCAGTTGTTAGCTGCTATGTGGGTGCTGGGAACCAAACCTGGATCCTCTGCAAGAGCACCAGTGAGCCATCTCGCCAACTTACTTTTTAATGGGAATAAAATTAGAATATTTTGCCGGGCGTGGTGGCACACGCATTTAATCCCAGCACTCGGGAGGCAGAGGCAGGCAGATATCTGTGAGTTCAAGGCCAGCCTGGTCTATATAGTGAGTTCCAGGACAGCTGGGGCTACAGGGAGATCCTGTCTCAAAAAGACAATTTTAAAGCAAGTCCAGAGGTTATACCATTTCTCTGATGTTTACAGGTATACCTTTTAGAATAAGGTTTTCACTTGTTAGATTTTTATAGGTGTCTCTAACAAAATAAAATTCTCTCTTGTTATATTAACTGTACTGCCATTAGCTAATTAAATAGCTGAATAACACTTGTTCTTTATAACTTAGTCCTTTGCTTAGATTTAAGTTCTTGTACTATTCCATTTTTAAAGTTGTAGAATGTGCTTATGACTTAGATAATTTTATTTGATTAAAGTCTGAATTGCTAAATGCTGGTTTTACTTAAATTCTGATTGTTTACTTTTTGATGGTATGTGAATTGAACCCAAGGCCTTGGACTTGTTAGACAAGTGCTCCTAGCCCAATTTAAATTCTGATTTTTAATTAAAGTTTGCTTTTATGTATTTTTTTTGGTGCTGGTTAATGAATGAACTCAAGGCCTTGCTAAACAGGTGCTCACTGAATTATATCTCCAGTTTCTTAAATTTGTTTCTAATGTAAGAACTAACATGGAAAAATGGAGTCTTCTTGTTGGGAGTACTTTCAGTTACTAGCAAATCTTGTTCCTTTTGAAGACATGTACTGAGGAACCTCAAGGCCCCTCCCCCAGAAAACTGGAATATGGTGTCGGGAAAGAAGGTGAAAAAGCCTAATTCTGGACAGAGTCCCCATTCAGGTAGTTCACATCGAATTCTCACTTCTTTGGGCTTAGGGTAATCATACTTGGAGTAGTTTACAGCAGGAAAATTGAGATATTTTTGTATTTTACCACAGACACGGACTATAGAGGGCCAAAGAATCCAAGCAAGCCAATAAAAACCCCATCAGCACTACCTCCTCGACTGCAGCATCCTTCAGGTGTGAGACAACATGCATTTTCTGCTCATGCTTCAGGGTCCCAGTCACAGAAATCCTCCAGTGAGAATAAGACTCTTAGTAGAACACCCTCACAGCTCCTCAGGTAAGTTCCTGAATTTGAGAGAGGTGCAGATCATATGAGAGGCATTGGTGTATGTATGCCGTTATGTTCATTTTAATAATTACCAGCTTTTCGTAATTATTTATAATGCAGTATTTAAAAGTATTGTTGACAAAACTCCAGAACAGTGGAAAGTAATATTGTAGGGAACAATGGCCTTTGTTTTTGAATGTTTTGTTTCAGATGGTTTGATTGTCTTGTAGCTATATCGTCTTTAAATTGTGTGTGTGTGTGTGTGTGTGTGTGTGTGTGTATTACACGTGTGTACATAAGTGCACGAATGCTTGCATAGATGCATGCAGGCATGCCATAGCACGTGGAAATCAGGACAACTTTTGGCGTTGGTACTTTCATGCCTTCCGCCTTGTTGAGGCAGGGTCTCTCCTTTTATCTGCTATTTTGGGGCTTATTTCAGGCTAGCTATGTAGCGAGTTCAAGGCCAGCCTGGTAGATAAGACCCTGGCTTTAAAGTGAAAAATAAAATGCACAAAAAACCAAAACACTTAAATGGTTATCCCAATACTGTCTCTGTATTTTCCCAGTGATTTTTTTTTTTTTTCGTTTTCTTTTTCAAAGGTATCCAGTATTGGGTTATTTTGTAATTTTTGTTGCTTTTATTTTAATTTTATTATTACTTAAATTGTTACTAGGTTTAAATTTACATGAGAACAAATGAAAGCTGAAAGATGACATTTTAAAATTCCTGTTTTATTTTTAGTATTTGTTTTTTTTCAGTATTTTTGTAAGATCAAAATAAAAAGTTACTACTATTATTTTGTTAGTATTTTCATTGTTTTTTATTGAATTTTTGCACATTTCATACAATATATCTTAGTCATATCCCTTTTGTACCGTCCCCCCCACTGGATTTCATGCATTCTGTCGTATATGTTAAAGCTTACTGAGTCAAGTTTGTATACCCAGGGGTCCCCCAGTGCAAGTTCATCCATTTGAGTACAGTCAGTCTATCTAGAGTCTCTCTCTCCCTTAAAGAAAACCCACTCTCCCTCTCCTAGCAGTGACTAGCCGCCAGTAGCTCCTAAGATAAGGTTGGGGCCTCCTCCCCATTCCTCAGTTCTCTTCCGGGTGCTTGTCTGAATTCAACAATGCTGTAAGTTCATATGATCAAGTTCCCAGAGGCTTGGAAAAGTATGTTTCCTTATGATCGTGTACCAACCTTGGCCCTTACAATCTTTCTGCCCTCTATTCTACAATGGTCCCTGAGCCATGGGTGAGTGATCTTAAATATAAGAGCTCTATCCAGGGACATGTACTCTGTAAGCTCTTATTCTACACTTTGGCCAGTTGTGCCCTTCTGTGTGCATCATCCTTGGTTGCAAAAAGAAGCTTCTTTGATGAGTGGTGAATGATATTTTTGTCTGCAGATTTCATGATTTCATCTTTTTTACCATTGAATAGAACTGCAGTGTGTAAATGTGTACCACATTTTCATTATTTGTCACTTGAGGGACATTTAGGTTGTTTCCTTGTTTCCATTTCTTAGCATTGTAGAATGCAGGTCTCTGGCAGGCAGATCAGGAAGGTTGCCTAAGGACAAGGTGGGGTTGGGGACAGGCTGGGTAGGGTCTCACTAGGCAGAGTAGGTGTTAGCCCTGGTAAGCCTTAAGACCTGATTTTCAGTCCTGGGATCCACATAGTGGATAGAAAAAGATGAATGACTGCACATCCACACAAGCACATAAACAGACACACATGCACAAAACAAATAAATGAAATACAATTTAAAAATGAGTGCTTGCTTCAGCGGCTCATGTACTGAAATTGGAACAGTGCAGAGATTAGCCTGTCCCCTACACAAGGAGGATGGACAGATTTGTGAAGCGTTCCATATGTTTATATGACAGAATGCATGAAATCCAGTGGGGTGTGGAGAGGGGTGTAAATTTGATTAAGATCTGTTGTATGAAATGCACAAAAACTCAATAAAAATATTTTAAAAAATGAAACCCAATGAAAATAAATGTGCAAACACACCACCACATTCTCAGTGTCGTCACTAATCAGAAGAGGAAGTACATGTGAAGGAAACTTGGGTGACATTCCTGAGAGACCGTAACTAGGAGTTTAACATCTCATAATGGCCACCCGGTAATCTAACCAGTTCAGGTTAGGGTTGTCGTTGTCGTTGTCGTCGTTGTTCTGATTTTATTATTTTTGTTTATGTGTATGTGTGTATTGCCTGCGTGTAGGTAAGTTGCACCCGTGTCATGCAGTGCCCACGGAGGACAGAAGAGGCTGTCAGATCCCCTGGGACTGGAGTTACGGACAGTTGTTGGCTGCCATGTGGGTGCTGGGATTCGAACCCGGGTCTTCTGCAAGAACAACCAGGGTTCTTAACCGCTGAGCCATCTCTCCAGCCCCTCAGGCTAGGTTTTAATACTATTTAATTATGTGATAATTTTCTCCTTTACAAGAACACTGGCACATGATGGGTTACCTTTTCTCAGATGGAATGTTTATGTCATATCAGCTAGTTGTAATTGAGAATTATTCTTTGATTAGAATAGTTGTAGGAAGGTCATTGATACAAGCAAAATGTCTTTCATACAGTTGTTTTTGATGGAGTCGAAGCAGTTTCTCCCTAGCCTAGAAGGAAAGGGTATGCTTTAGTGTCTTAAACATTTTAAAGGAAAATCCACAGACTACTAAATGACTATTAGAAAATTTTTGTTTGTCACAATTTAATTTGTATCCAGAGTATTTCTGGTGTTGACTCCAGAATGCTCAGAGAGATGTTCAGTATGCATAATACTCTTTTTTTTAAAATTTTTATTTATTTTTCAGAAGAAGCATTTCATTACCGCTTTAACATACTCAGTAAAAATTTCCAGAGCAAAGATACATCTCTTTCAAAAGTCGCTATAAAATTTTTAGTTTCACAGTTGAATTATTACAGTTATACAATATTGAACTCAGTATAAACTCTGTAAGACATAAATTGAATGAGTTTTTAACCTTTGAAAAAGATCTCCGTTTCATTTTAAAATACACTGTTTCTTAAAGACTCATTGTTTTTGCTAATAACACTTAGATGTTGGCACATGCATCTCTAATCTGTATGTATCTGATTATTACTAGTCATGGTTGGATCCTTGGCACCTGTGTATGGACATAAAGTCATTGGGTAGAAGAAAGGAGCCAGGGGCTCCTCCCAAGCCCATGTGACCCCTGAGGAACAGATCCTCAAATGGCCTTAAAGAGTAAAAATAAGTTGGTTTATCTGGGCCATCTGTATGACCTTAACACCTGAAAGTCCCTGTATAGCCAAAGATTAAAGGGGCCAATATTTTTTAAGAGTCAATATGTATAGCTAATGGCTACATAACAAGAAACAATGCCAGGAGATACCTTCTTTTGAGTTGTTGGCCAGGGTGGCCAAAGGGATTCCCAGATAGTAACCCAGCATAGAACTGGGAAAATGAACAGCAGACCCCAATCTTATCTAAAGGAATATTGACAACTGATTGCTCCTAGATGAGGAACAGCTGACCCTCCTAAAACAAAAGACCTCTAGATAGGCTGATTAGATTCGCCAGCTGGACAAGTAGTGGGGATTGGCTGGGGTGCCGACAACACAGCGGACAGTGGCAGGGATGACAGAATATAAGGGTTGGGGGGGGGCTGCGAGAGGGTGCCATCTGGGAAGTGGGTATATAGATGAATAAGATTGTTTGGGATGTTCTGTGTGATATACGCACAAAAGAATCAACAAATTAAAAATATGAGTTATATTTGAGGAGGAAACATAAAAATTTATGTCATAGCTGGGCGTTGGGGCAACAGGGAGACCCTGTCTCAAAAAGACCAAAAAAAAAAAAAAAATTTTACGCTATACTAATTAGTAGAGGTGATCACAAACATTACCACTGAAATCTACCCGATGACTTTATACTCATACTTTTTTAACTTTTAAAAAAAACTTTACTGAGAATTTCTTACATACATTGGATCAAATCCACACCCACTCCTTCCCATATCTCCCCATCACTCCCTTCTGGCAACTTTCTCTCTCTCTGTCTCTCTGTCTCTCTCTGTCTCTGTCTCTTTCTCTCTCTCTGGCTTTTTGCTACCCTAACAGTCCCCCCTTTGAAGAGGTAACCCTAGAGACTAGATAAGAGCTCCCAAATACTTTTGACATTTTTGGCCTTGGAACAGAGTATGTTGCTAACAGGCCCAAGGACATTTTGACTTTTAGCCAAGAAACTGGCTACATTTCTTTGGGGTCTTTTTACCCTAACTGCCTAGCCGATTCCTACCTCCGATTCTTAATCACACCATCCTCTGAAGAGGTTACCCAGCTTGTGGATAGGGAATCAGGGTGCAGACTGCTCTGTCTTCTTCCATGCTGAATAGGGATGCAGGGTGAGAAATTGGGGTACCCCTTCAGTGGGTCTATCTAAAAGACTCCCAAATTGCATAACTGTTCCTCTGTAGGGGGAAAAGAAGGTCCTTGACTGGTGAATAGGAGATGTGAAGAAGTAAAGGCAAGATTAGTTAGCATTACAGGTTCTAGACAGGGAACTAGAAAAAAAGTCAGAGCAAGGCAGGTTTCAAATGTTCCTTTGAGAGTCCTTTGGACTTTCTTGATGAGAACTTCCAAATCATCCCTCTATTGGGTTCCTCCTAATTTTTCTGCCAAAAAGAGAGTGATGGATTCAGGATTTGCTTTCAGGCACTTTGATTACTGTTGGAGTGATTAGAATCAGTGTCAGTTCCCTCTCAAAGGCTTCACCATGTGGAGGCAGGATCCGGGCACTCTCAGGCAGTCCACTGTGTTCTCTGCCCTTATGCTGGGGTTGGGGGCAGACCAGAACAGGCACTCTGTGGCGGTTTGCTGAGATCACAGCCGCTACACTCACAGAGTAGTCTGAGATTTTTGAGGGTCCAGGTTTGCCCTCCTGCTTTTTACTAAGTACTATTGGAGTAAGACTATCTGAAGGCATTAATTGCTTTTATTTTAAAACTTAAATAATGACATTGTCTATATTATGATAACGTAGTTTTTCTGTACGTTTTAAAGTTTCATTTCCTATTTGTGCAGTTGATGATATAGTATTTATACTGTATTTAATGGCTATAAGCCATATAAAACATTACATTTATTACTAAACTGTATTCATGAATCTCTTGTGATCTTTCATTGAGTAAAATTATATTTTAGGCGGTGGTGGCAGCTAATGCCCAACCTGGCACATACCATTGTTTTTGTTTTTCTTTTCAGTTCTCCATTTTCTTAGTGCTGTTAACACTCAGGAGGGTGGTCCAAGCGTTTAATTTGACCATTGCTGTTAGAACAGAAAAATCAGAATAGACCTAAGCTAAAAGTTTTTTCTTCTCACTTCCTTTTCAAAAACTTATATTTTTAAATTAATTTAGTTGTTTATGTATGTTTATGTGTGTGTGTATGCACATGCCATGATGCATGTATGGAGGCTGGAAGAAAACTTGTGGGATTCATTTTTCTCCTTGTGAGCTCTGGGAGTTGAACTCAGGTGGTCAGACTTGGTAATAGCCTAAACTGTGTTACTGGCCCCACCATTCCTTTATTTCCTTTTGAGACTAAAATTTTAATGAAAGTGTTGGAACATGGCGTGAAGAATATACTTAAATTTCTGCTTTCATGAAAAATTCAATTACTTCTGTATTCTGTAGAAGGAAGCGAGTTATAGTTTAATTTTCTCCTCCATTGTAAGTTTATCTTAACTTTGTAAATGAGCTTGAGTGCTGTGAGTGTTTCTGTTTCAGACAGGCAGTCTAAAATGTCAATCAGTGGTGTTTGGTCAGTTATATTTGTATGGCAAAATAGATTACTTCATTTTTGTACTATATACATTTTGTCTGGTTTTTTTTTTTAATCCTAACAAGGCTTTATCATTTGACAGAAAACCTGATCGTGAAAGAGTTGAGGATTTTGATCACCTGAATCGTGAATCTCACTATTTTGGCCTCTCCCCAGAGGAACGCAGAGAGAAGCAAGCTATTGAAGAGTCTCGTTTGCTGTATGAGATTCAGAACCGGGATGAACAGGCTTTTCCAGCCCTTTCTGTACGTATATAGAAACTCAGGCTTAATGCTTAGAAGTCCTTCTTAGTATAGTTTGTATTAACCTTAGTTTCTGATGATGGATAATTCTTAAACTGAAAATACCTTAAAGATTAGATAGACCCTGGCATGATGATATGCCTGTAATCCCAGCTACTTGAAAAGCAGGAGTATCCTTTAATGGAAGAGCAGCTTGAGCAATATAGTAAGATCTTGTATCAAAACAAAAACTCCCTCTTCCCAAAAGGAAGGGAGGGAGGGAGAAGGAAGGAAGGAAGGGAGGAAGGGACATGGTAAGTAGCTACTGAAAAGTTGGTGTCAGTTGAGGCAAGGAAATTGATTTACTCACCTAACGGTATTTAATATTTCTTTTTGGACCAAAAGACATATAATTTGCTAGCAAAAACTGTGGTTTAGAGGCTCATGATTCAGTTAACTGTTCACTTTTCTGGACAGTCAGAAAACCTTTTCACTGTTTATCAAATGTACGATGACTTGATCTGCCCATGGTAGCCCTCTGTCAAGTGTAGGTGGTTGGAAGTAGTGGCACTTGCGATTTTTGTCTTTGTTTATGTGTCAGACACTGGACTGTACTTTGTACTTGATACTTATCTGGTGAAAGAAAGATTTCTACCTTTAGTTTTAACTTTTGGAGGCAGTCAGAGGGAAAACCATAGTACATGAGTGAGGCTTCATTAACAGGACATGGAAGGAGTAATTGATTGGTGCTGGGAACTCTGTGCCTGTGGTCTTCATTAAGTCTTGGGAAATAATACTCAAATGATTCTTTCATATAGAATGTTAACTGTGGATTAAACAAACAAAATAGAATGCTGTTGAAAGCTCCCTGCTGTACCAGAAAAAAAACTCAATAAAACTACATGTGTTCAATTTTCTGTCTTCTGATTGTGGAATTCCTTAGAGGCCTGAGGGAGCAGCGCAGTTGGAAGGAGCTTATGTGGAATAGAAGTTCATTTTGGAGCTTAGGGATGATTGAAAACTGTGCCCAAGTCAAACGTTTGGGATAGGCTTTGTGCTGATCATGTTTTATTTGCTATTTTCCCGAAGCTTTTCTGTAATAGACAAATATAAATCAGTTGGTAATATGGGCATAGATTATGAAATTTTTTTATTGTTAAAACTAAGTTTTCTTACTTAATACTTAAATGCTTGAACTGGTGTCAGATTTGATAGTGGATTAGATTTGTTTTCTAGAAACTGGAAGACTGCTAGCCTCTTTGCTGTATGCTACATTAAGAGTGCTATAACAAGAATCTTAGAACCTTCTGTGATAATTATCTTAAAAACCTGACTTTTTGGGGCTGGAAAGATGGCTCAGTGGTAAAGAGCACTGACTGTTCTTGAAGAGGACCCATGTTCGAGACCCAGGACCCACATGGTGGCAATAAACAGTCCTTAACTCCAGTTCCAGGGGACTCTGAAGCCCTCTTCTGACCTCTGTGACATTGCACGACATAGTTGCACTCACCTACATGCAGGCAATACACTCATACACATAAAATAAAAATAATAAATAAAATATTATTAAAAAAAAACCCAAAACCTGACTTACGGGGCTGGAGAGGTGGCTTAGCAGTTAGGAACACTTTCTGTTCTTCTAGAGGACCCGGGTTTGATTCCCAGATCCACAAGGCAGCTAGCACCGATTCTTAACTCCAATTCCAGGGAGTCTGATGCCCTCTTCTGGCCTCTGTAGACACCAGGCATAGACATGGTCCACTTTACATACATGCAGGGAAAATACTCATACATTAATTAAAAATGAAATTTTCTTTTTTGTTTTAAATTAAAAAAAATATTTTTATGTGTATGTGTGTTATGCCTGCATGTAGGTGAGTGCACCCGTGTCGTGCCATGCCCATGGAGGACAGAAGAGGCTGTCGGATCCCCTGGGACTGGAGTTATGGACAGTTGTTAGCTGCCATGTGGGTGCTGGGATTCGAACCCAGGTCTTCTGCAGGAACAGCCAGTGTTTTTAACCGCTGAGTCATCTCTCCAGCCCCAAAAATAAAATCTTCAAAAACAAAACAAACAAAAAGAACCCTCAGTTCCTCTGGTCCCTTTGTTTCACCAGTTACATAGTCATGGCTCATATAGAGCTTGGGTGATTTGCTCTTGACTATAAATACCATTTCAGTGATGAGAGTCCTGGAGCACTGCCTCAGCTAATTCATATTTTTCCCTTCACAAAGGACTTTCTTGGGGAGGTTAGTAGAAAAGATACTGCTGTTTGTGCAGACAGTATAAATTATAACGTAAACGTTTGATTATTACGATTTCATGAAGTAAGAGATGTGTATTAATTTAGGCTGAATGACTGAGTGAGTACATAATATTTTAATTCAGTAATTAATGTAAAGCATAATTGAATATGGTCTTCAGATCCTATCAAGTAGTTTCCAAAGTATTAGGCTATGGATTTCAAAAAATTTGGCTAGATTTCTGAGTAGTATTTGTAGAACTTTTATTTATATATTTTGTTCATAAATTTTAATACAAAATGTGACTTTGTTTATTTTAAAGAGCTCATCAGTCAGTCAGTCAGCTTCTCAGAGTAACAACTCATGTGCCCAGAGAAAATCTTCACACGGAAGTGACAGGAAAGGAAGCAGGCGGAGAATGGACATAGAAGAGCGGAAAGACAGAGGTACGTTTGGTCGTCATTTCAAAGGAGACACTGTACATCTGTGCCATTTTTGACGTCACATATGGTATTCCTGCCTTACCCATGGTTCTGCTTTTTGCAGTTTTTTGGCTTTTAAAAAGTTACTTACTACATTTATTTTATGTGTATGAGTGTATTCCCTGCATATATGTGAGTGCATCTGTGTCATGCAATGCCTTGGAGGTCAGAAGAGGGCTTCGGATTCCCCTGGAACTGGAGTTAAGGTCGGTTCATAGCCACCATGTGGGTGCTGGGAATCGAACCCGGGTCCTCTGCAAGAGCAGTCAGTGCTCTTAACCGCTCTTAACTGCTTTCTGCAGTTTTAAGAACTCAAGGTAAACTTATCTGAGAATACTAAATGGAGATTGTCCGAATCACCTCATACTACTCAAATTGAGTACTGTTCTCAGTAGCCTGATCAAGTCTTGTGCTGTCTTGTTTCTTCCTATTCACAATGTGAAAGTTCGTTTGGCTGGTGTTGCCTGCCCATTAGTCACTTAGTAGCTGTCTTAATTATCACTTTGTCTGGATGTAGCAGTGATTGTGTAGCAACAGTGATCCCCACGTGCAGAGTAATGATGTGGGCAATTGAATTCCTAAAGAAAAGCCACAGAGTATTTCCTTTAAATGAAAAGATGAAAGTAAGATAACAGGTAGAGACAACTGTTATTATAGAACAGTTGCGATTATTCTATTTTGCTGTTAATGTTAATCTCTGTGCCTACTTTATAAATGTATGGAAAAAAAATCATAGAATTTATAAGCTTAGGTGTTCAACTGGGAGAATGTATCCCCTGCGAGTAAGAAGGGATTAATGTATTTTGAAAAGTCACCTAATGTCACACATTTGACATTGGAGAGTAAAATTGACTTGAACCAAAACAAAACCTCAGTGCTTCACATACTACACATGGTGTAAATGGAGCTTTGACTTTGTCTTCATATTTGTTTTTCTGTATTCAAACCTGGTAGTTGTTGCTGCCTTTCTTAATCTTAATCTGTTACAGACTCCATACATGTGCATACTCACATGGATAAAAAACCTGAGCCAAACGCATTGGAGGTAAGGTTTTAATTCTTTTTATTTTTTAACATTTAAAAAAAATATTTTTATGTGTACGAGTGTATTGCCTGCATGTATGTGAGTGCACCTGTGTCGTGCAATGCTGCGGACATCAGAAGAGGGCTTCAGAGTCCCCTGGAACTGGAGTTAGGGATGGTTCGTAGCCTCCATGTGGGTGCTGGGAATTGAACCCACATTCTCTGCAAGAGCAGTCAGTGCTCTTAACTGCTGAGCCATCTCTCCAGCCCCAAGGTTTTAATTCTTTAAAATAATTTTCTTTAAAAAAGTTTGTTTCATTTATTTGTGTTGTGTGTGCCCATGTGCATGCACAGATGGGTGCCTGCAATGGTGTATGTGGAGGTCAGAAGCCTCTTTTGCTTCTTGTTCTTTAATTCTGTGATAGTGTGGTATGAAGAAGAAAAGATGGAAGGCATTTATATTTTACAAATGAAGTAGAAAATGGAAAATGTGATGAAGCTTGAGGAGAGAAAGTCTTATTTCCTCAACCTACCTCAGGATGCTCTATCTTTTTTCAAAAGACACTGTAACCTTGACTATCCAGGAACTCGCTATGTAGTCCTGACTGGCCTGTGCCTCCTGAGTGCTCAGATTAAAGGTGTTCAGTGTGCTCGGCCGCCCTCTATTAATAGTTGCAAAATAGTGTTTACTCCCTATCACCCTATAGGTTGGATTTTTTTTTTTTAAATAATAGAAAAGCTATGTTTGCAGATGTCATACCCCAAAGAAAAACTGCCCAGTAGTGTGATAAAATAAAAATCACGAGTGGTTGGTTCTTTTGATGCACGTTAGGGTGAATTAGAAAGGCGACCATAGTTATCCCAGAGTGGAGGCCTCTTAAAGTGAATTTTACTTTTTTTCCTTGCTACCAAAGAAAACTGGTGATGATAAATGTGCAAGAGGATCGTCACCACCAAAGTCAAAGCAAATAGAGTGCCCATCTTCTCCTGTAGAACAAGTAAGTTATCTCATTTGACATGTAATGCTGTCTTCTCTGCATTTCTTTTCTCTGTATATGAAAGTATCTGTGTGGTAAATCAAAGAACATTTTCTGACATAATTTGGTTGCTGTTAAGATTTTTCTGTAATTCTGGTTGGTCTATGATATCAATGTTTATAGAATATTTCTGATCATCTTATGAATTGATTTTGACTATGTTTGTATTTGTTAACCTTAATATTTGGTACCTTGTGTTAATTTTATGATGCCTCAGTTGAAAATTATTTCCAAAAGGAAAATGAATTTTTACTGTAAGTTTTCTAGAAGTTACCTGGATCATTCACAATGACTTAGTACACATTTTAAAAAGTATCAGTAGTTTTCCAATTAAATGAACAAACTTGGGTTCAGTGGACAGTTTGGTTCTTTGCCTATGAGAGGAGAAAACGTTAACCATTGCATGCCTTTGAATTAGTATTGCTTGTGTTAATAAAATTATAAAAAGCTAAATGCAATTTTATTTAAAGGCTTTTCTGAAAAGCCTTGGACTTTGAAGTTGATTTCTGTGAATCCCCCTCCGCCCCGCCTCAAAAAACATTGTGTTGTTTCTAACTTTGCCTGGAACTTCTGTGACTTGTGGTAGGCAACTTTTTGTTAAGATTAAATGTATTTGCATGTGAATTTTGGCTGTTGAATTTTTCATCTCTAAAACTAGCTTGAACAGTTACTTCCTTCTATAGCAGGACTTTATACATTTATACTTCAGTTGTGTGAAAGGCAACTCCAAGGTACATTGGTTATTAAAATTTGAGTCAAAACAAATGATGAGTTTTTCTTTTTCTGCCCTGTTCTTGAAGAAGCCAGCAGAACATCTATCTTTGTCAAACCCAGCTCCCCTCCTAGTTTCTCCAGAAGTACATCTCCCTCCTGCAGTGCCTTCTTTACCAGCCACTGTGCCAGCCTGGCCAAGTGAACCTACAAGTTTTGGACCAACAGGTAAGAGAAGAATTTAGAAAAATTTTCCAACAATCTATAACAAAAACTTTTCAAGTCGGAGGCTTCAAGTTCTTGACTGTGAACTTGACCACAGAGAAGATTTGTGTGTAGGAGCCCACAGGGCTTTTAACTTGATTGTATTCCAGTATGGGAGGGTCAAGTTCATGTGCGTAGTGTTGACTGGGGTGTGCTTTTATAATCTCGGGTACCTGATAGTTAAGGTCATTGTCTCCACTGTTGTCTTTAGTTGCTCAGCACTGACTGGTGCCACAGTTTGATATTTCTGCCATAGGCCATACTGTTATGTTCCCCAGAGGCATACTTTGCAGGACATTTGTCTTAAAGGAATTTTTTTTTTTTTTTTTTTTTTTTGGGTCTTTTTGAGACAGGGCAGGAATTCTCATCTTTTTATTCCACCATTCTACTTTCAACAT
>NW_008332402.1:2473511-2494949 GCF_000622305.1 Nannospalax galili
TCAGGAATTTTTTTTTAAAGAATTTTTTTTTTTTTTTTTTTTTGAGAGCTATAGTTAGAAGATAGTGACTCAGCTTATTTCCTTTGTGTCCAGTGGGTCTTGGATTGGTCTTAAAAGTACTTTAGGTATCTTAACTACACACTAATTTACCAGGTATTTGAATAGTGCAGTATTATTTCTAGAGGAAAATGATCTTCACCTTTTTGTAGTCTGATTCTTTCCCTCTCTTTTTTAGGTGTCCCTGCTCAAATTCCTGTTTTATCAGTGACACAGACTTTGACCACTGGACCTGATACTGCTGTGTCACAAGCTCATTTAACACCCTCGCCAGTTCCTGTGTCAATACAGGCAGTTAACCAGCCCTTAATGCCTTTGCCTCAGACAATGAGCCTTTATCAAGACCCACTGTATCCTGGGTTTCCTTATAGTGAAAAGGGAGATCGAGCCATTGCACCACCTTACTCACTGTGTCAGACTGGCGAGGACCTGCCTAAAGGTGAGATTCTTCTCCAGTTTCAGATTGATATACATGGGGGGTGTGTTGATTTTAAGATGTAAGTAGAGGCCAGAGAAAGGGCTCAATCAGGAAAGACAGCAGAGGTTTGGCAGTTCATTGGACTGTGTGGTGGCGCATGTCTTTAATCCCATCACCCAGCTCTTCGGAAACAGGCAGAAGAATCTGTGAGATCAAGCTCAACCTAACCTGTTTTCTATAGTGAGTTCTAGTCCAGCTGGGAAACCCTGTCTTAAAAAAAGAAAAGGAATAAAAAAATCTTGTTATTCAGTACTGTTTTAGCTTGGTCTTAGGAAGATAAATGATTTTTTTTCGGCTTAGTAAAAGCCTTTCCTGCATAACTTTTCCCATAAACAGCTTTGAAACTATTTCTCAGCTTTTATTTTTATATTTTCAGGCAGTGTCTTACTGTTGCCCAGGTTGGCCTGTAACTGCATTCTTGCTTCAGCCTCCTGAGCACTGGGTTATAGGTGTATACCACCAAATGCTTGACTTGGTTTATGGAGATCTTACATTTTCCCCAGTGTTTTCCTTTTGTAATTTTTAAAGCCTTGCAGAGGACATGAATAATACAATGTCCTCCTGAATTTCCTTCTCCCAGATTGAATTTAATCACATAGACTCAGTTATTTGGGAACTTAGATCTTAATACAGGGAAAAAGAGCAAACCTAGAATTACCATCTAATAGCAGCTTTGTTTGGGGGTATGTTTCCATTTTTGTGTTTTACTCTATAGGCCAGAGAACTCAGTTCTGGCAGGAAATTCATGTTTAGAACTGCAGTGAATAGTGGTGAAGAATAGAAAAGCTTTGTGAACGTACAGTTTTAGTGAATGATTTCTTTAAATTTTTAGATAAGAACATTCTTCGATTCTTCTTCAATCTTGGTGTAAAGGTATTTGCATTTTATCATTTTAAAGTTGCTTTCTTAATATTAAATTTTATTATTCAAATGGTATTAGTTTAATCTATCAGTAACCTAAGGTTTACCAAATGTTATTTATATTCTAGTTTTTGCTTCCTTTTCCCCTTAATTGGTGTTGGCTTGACCTTGGGGACTATATTAGGGACAAACTAATTCCCTGGAAATGCCCTTACTGTGGGGAATTATAGAGACGATCTGAGTTCTTTGTAGGCAAGAGAGACTTTGCTTGAGCTAAGTACTTTTAGATAGATAGCTTCCTAACCTCTGCTATTATTCCTGTTTATTTTACTTTTTTTTGTCTTTCAGGCATATAGTTGTCCTATGTGGGCCCCACATTCTTATCTGTATCCTCTGCACCAGGCCTATATGGCAGCCTGCAGAATGTACCCAAAGGTCTCAGTTCCTGTGTATCCTCAGAATTCTTGGTTCCAAGAAGCTCCTCCTGCACAGAGTGAAAGTGATTGCACATGTACTGATGCACACTTTTCTATGCACCCTGAGGCCAGTGTTAATGGTCAGATGCCACAGGCAGAGATTGGACCTCCGGCGTTTTCTTCACCTCTAGTTATCCCTCCATCTCAGGTGTCAGAAAGTCATGGACAACTGTCTTACCAACCTGAACTTGAATCTGAAAACCCTGGGCAGCTTCTTCATGCTGAGTATGAAGAATCACTAAATGGCAAGAACATGTACCCACAACCTTCCTTTGGACCTAACCCTTTCTTAGGTCCAGTTCCCATCGCTCCTCCTTTCTTTCCTCATGTTTGGTATGGGTACCCTTTTCAGGGATTTGTAGAAAATCCTGTAATGAGGCAAAATATTGTCCTATCCTCTGATGATAAAGGAGAATTAGATTTGCCCCTGGAAAATCTGGATCTGTCTAAAGACTGTGCTTCTGTCCCAGCAGTTGAGGAATTTCCAGAAACCAGAGTTGAAGGTGCACACACTCTCTCTGAAGCAAGTGTGAGCAGCAAGCACGAAGGCCAGGTGGAACAGTCGTCCCAGACACGAAAGGCAGATATGACTTTAGCTGCTCTTTCTCCTGGAGCAGAGGAAAAGGCTCATCTTCCCACTCAGATTTTAAACAGAGAAAGAGAAACTATGCCTGTTGAGCTTGAGCCTAAGCCGACCGTTCAAAATCTGAAAGAAAAACCAGAGAAAACAAAAGATACCAAGACTGCTGCTGATGTGGTCAGCCCTGGGGCCAACTCTGTGGATCGAGTGCAGAGACCAAAGGAAGAGAGTTCAGAAGATGAAAACGAAGTGTCCAATATTCTGAGAAGTGGCAGATCCAAGCAGTTCTATAATCAAACTTATGGAAGCAGGAAATACAAAAGTGATTGGGGCTATTCTGGTAGAGGTGGATATCAGCACGTGAGAGGTGAGGAGTCCTGGAAAGGGCAGCCTAACAGAAACCGGGATGAAGGCTATCAGTACCATCGAAATGCCAGAGGACGCCCATACAGGGGAGATAGGAGGAGATCAGGGATGGGAGATGGCCACAGGGGACAACACACTTAGTGCTTATTGCTCATACTGTAGAGCAGAAGGCTTTTTTAGGTGGTATTTCTGAAGGCTTTAAAAATGACATTAAAATAAAAACCCAAATTGGAACTATGTCCTCCCTTCTCCCTGTACCCTTGTACCAATTCTGGATGAGATTGTGGATATGAGTTTAAGGGATAGGTGAATTTCTGGCGTTGTCATTTTCCTTATTCAAAATTTGTTGGGTAACTGGCCCATAAAAAGTAAACATGAGTTTAGTATTTTTTATAAACAGCTCAGATCATAGACTTAGTTTTTTTTCTTTTGTAAGTTTGATTTGAAATGTTGGAAATGTGTGCTTTTTAGTGTTGACTTAAGTCACAAGAAAATAAACCACTCAACACACTATAGATTCCAAAACATAACATTGCACCAAATAGAAATGTATATTTTATTATGCAATGCCTTAGTCATAAACTGGGCTCAAACATTTCTCAGCCTAAAACACTGTTGTCTTTTAATATGCTTCCAACCCAAAGGCCTTTCATCTCAGTATCTGTCAAACTTGAATAATTGTCTTCTCTTTACTATTACACACGAGGCAGCCTATTAACCTGTGTCTTAGAATTGTTGTATATAGTTCTTTTAATATTCATAGGATATATTTTTGAATTTTGGTGAGTATTTGTTGAACTTGAGATTGCATACAAGAAGAGATGTTTAAGAAATAGTAGGAAATCCAGTGAAATGGCTGTTCCCATCAAGAATCCTTAGCACTGGTTTAGTATCATGGTGCCTACTCGAAAGAAATGTAGATGCTATGCATTTTGAAAATAATCTGCATCTGTTAGAATTGCAGAGTCTTTTTTTTAATGCCACTTTAACACTAATGCACTGACAGATTCTAAATATTTTGTGAGAAGAAATGTTAAATTTTTTTTAGCTTGATAGCTTCTCTAGCAAGTTAGTGTTTTGTTTACTCCTTGCACCATTGGTTGTGTTTTTTACTTTACATTTGCATGTTCAACTTGTCATAGCTGGAATTACTGTACAAAAAGATGATTGTATCTTCTAGTTCGTCTCTGGAGGATGCTGCTAGAAAATGACTCTGCTTTGCATTTTGTAGCCCGTTACTCATGGGGAACGTCTCACCCTGCTTCTTCCAGTCTCCTGTGTTCACTAGAGGCTCCTTTGCATGTTGCACTCTGTTCTCATTTGGAGATGGGACTCTGAATTAACACAGTATTCATGCATCTGTGTTATTTTGTAAAACTAACTGTAGCTTGTTTCTTATTTGTACATACCAATGTGAAAATTTGCCCTTTTTTACGTTGAGATTACCTTTTGATCAGGAAGTTTGAGTGCTATGCAAATAATATGGTAGTGATTTTTCTTTGCATGTCATGTGTAATGTACCTAGTCGAAAGGAGATGTGGCTTTTATTTTGGGGGGCAGATACTTTAAAAGCAAATACAATTCACTTGAATTTGACAAACTGAAGTAGACAGGTTTTCTGGGTTCTGTGATAACTTGTGGGAATGATTGGATGTCAGCTAGGTTCAATGTCTCCACTGTACTGTAATAATGGTTGTTTACCTCTGTACTGTTTTAATTACCCTAATGTCTCTGTGACTGCTGATTTGAATAGTGATTAGCATTTAGATATTTTGTAACAGGATTTTAGTGAGCACTTTGAAAGATAACATTTTATTATGATGGTGCTAGGAAAAAAATTGTATAGACTGGGACATTGCAGCAAAAATTCTTGACAGGACCCATTGAGTTTGTTGTCAGTGTCTAAGTCAGAATGGTTGTAAGAGGTTCTGCTTAAGCCAGTGTTGTAGTATCAATGGCTGAATTATGTATGGCATAAGAAATTTAGAGGATCTACTTTTAGTTCATGGTTTTTTATGTAGGATTAGCTTGTCCAGCAATTTTTATTATGAAAATCACCTTTTGATAAATACCAGATTTAAAATTTTAGTTTGATGTTTGGTCTCAGGAGTCCAAAAGAAGTAGCTCTTTCCAATGTCCTTCATGTTATTATTGACTGGGGTTTGATCTGTTTGTGGAAGTGTTTGAAAATTGGATAGGGAAGAAATACTGTTTGCTTCCTGTCACTCCTATCTTACCTCAATGAAGTAACAGTGCTCCATAGCTCCTGAGAGAAACACTGATTTGCTTCCTGTTTCCTCATCTAACCTTGATATTATGGATCAGTGGTGAAAGAGAATTCTAGCATGTGGTACTTTTCTCAGTGACCTCTGTAGAGGAACTCTGACTTTTGTAGCTACAAATTAGCAATCTTTGCATAAGGTGAGTTTTTTGTTAGGTATGTTTTTAAATGTATTCATCCAGGGGATTTTGCCTTATGCTGAGGTCAAACTAGGGCCAAGCAAGCTTTTGTCCTTCATACTGTCAGAGTACATGTTGGCATATCGCTAGATGAGAACAGTGACAACTGAGTCATTTGTACTGTAATTGGGAATCAGCGACACCTTGTGATCAGATACATTTTGAACAGATGCTTAAACTGACCACTGCTCACCTGTTTTGCTTTAGTTGAATTTCAGCTCAGCCTCTTTCCTCTCAGTATTGTCTGTCCCTCATTTCCCCTCAAAATTCATTTTCCATTTGTGTTCCTTGGCCAGCAGGATGCTGGCCAATGTGTATCCTTGCGCTGTTTCGTACACGTCCACTTCATGGCAGAACTAAGCTCATACTCTTGTCTCTCCATGATAGGAGTAGGCTTTTCACAAACCGCAGTGCTGAGGCAGTTTATTTGCTGGAAACTACTTGTGGAGTGTGGTGTTTCCTCTGAAGGGTGAATTAAAATGCCTGTGAACTGCAAACTTGCTTGCGATTGATTTGGTGCAATAAAGTTCCTTTCTAAACATTTCTGGTTTAGAAAATACTCAGCCATCTTAGAAACTAGCAATATTTATTTTTGCCTCATTTATTTTACCTCCAGTTTTAGATGAGGTAAACTGTTTCACTTGTGGGTACTAAGTAAGGTCCATTCTAGTGTAGCAGAAGAGAAAGCAGATTTGGCTATACTTTTTCTGTTTGTTGTATTTTATGTCTAAATACTATTTTTATTTTTTAAAATCTTAATTATGGCTTCTAGTATGTCAGTTTCAAAAAAAAAGTTTTCCTAATCAATATTGGCCATTTACTTATTATTCTCCCACTAATTGGGACTTTTTTTTTTTTTAAAAAAAGATGTTCCTTCCTCTGAAATTTACAAGTTTTAGAAAATCCTAGAAGAGGGGTGGGTGCATGTCTTAATGCTGAGAAGCAGCAACTTTGGGGTTGAACTTACTTGAATGGATTAAGAATTGCATTGTTACAGAGCTAGAAAAAATTTATGTCTGAAAAATACTAGCCTTACACTGAGTACAAATAATACTTGTAAGCATGTGAAGATGTGATTTGTGATGTTACTTGTAAAAAAGTGTCTATACATATCTATACATATCTTTTGAAGTGTTGAAAGGAAAATAGTACTTTATATTCTTTATCATATCACCTTTTGTAAGTGTTGAATATATTCCTGTTTATTTTTCTATGTTCTGTTTTGTAGCCTTAAGAAGTGTTTCAAACTCTCTGAATGTATAAAATAAGAGTGAATGCCCTACATGGTGTGATGCTGCATTACATATAAAACTGTGCATATATTCAATTTTGTCTGTTGATTGTGGTCTTGATTCTTTAGTCCTGGGGTAGCCAAGTAACATATCACATGTAAGTTTTAGTAAACTCTTTAAAGTAAGATGGTTTCCATTTATTTTTCATGCTAGAACACATTTATAGCAGGGAAACTGAAAACTGGATTTATAGCTTATGTGATGGGTACTGTTACTGTCCCTACCGTATACAAGCTGAGATCACTAAGTGCTGTAGTGGAGTTTGTACTTGAACCCGGGAGTACTGATTTTACAGCACACATTCTATCCTTTTCAGCAGCCATTAAAATGGGAATGTGCAGAATACCTAAGAATTTATACATTAAGGACTTTCCTTTAATTTTTTTTTCAACTTGTGTTCAATAATGTGCTTTTTGAAGTACGAAACTGAAAACAGGGCAGTAAGGTTTTCCTTTTTTTGCATTTTTGTGGTGCTAGGCAAAGCAAGCATTCTTTGAATTACAGTACCTCAGCCCTGAAAAGCCAATTTTGTTAACTTCATATTCATCACCAAATAATTTACCCAAGAATACCGTCAAGTCAGTGCTTGTTTAAGGTTTCCTTGGGAAGCAGAACAATGATCCTTCAATGCAGATACTTGATAGACTGACCTTGGAAGAGACGGCAAAGTGGCACCAGTGATTAGTTCACTAAACTATTTTTTAATAGTTTATAATTTTATGTATATGGCTGTATTGTCTGCATGTAATGTATGTAACCGTACATTTAATTTGCATTGTTAATACTGATTTTATAGACAAACTCCTGTGTTAGCAGTTACAGGCCTTTCTATTGCTATATAAAATTTTAAGAATATCTAAGCGAGGCGTGGTGGCATATGCTTTTAATCCCAGCACTCAGGAGGCAGAGGCAGGCGGATCTCTGTGAGCCTCAAAAGGGCCCAAGACAAATCAAAACAAAGACAAATCCAAAGCCATTGTTTTCAAATTTCATTTGCATGGAAAATACTACCTTATTAACACATACATATATTGTCATCAGCAATTAAGTTGAAAGAACTTTGCTTTTATTTTAACATGTTTTCTTCTTTAGAACAGGATAAGAAATCAGTAAATAAAAACATTGTCTCATTCAGTGTATCTGAAATAACCACAAATTTAACCTGCCTGTAAACAGAATCACTTACATTAATATAATCCCACTTAGGTAAAAATAAACCCTTTGCTTGTTCACACTAATTAAGTGCATAGAAACATAAAGAATAACCAAACACTGGTAATCTCTGAGAAGGGTAATGGATATTTTATTCCATATACTTCTGTATATTTTAATTCTTTTACAACATATTTATGCATTATTCATATAAATTCGTTTTTAGGTCTAAGGGGGTCCAGTTAAAACAAAGGTTCTTTTCGAGGTTGTATGTTAAGATCTTGTCAAATAATTCGATTTTCTTCTCTGGCCTGCTTCATTATTAATCATAAATCCTCTTCCTTGTAAGTTAATTCCATCAGCATATTTGTAAGGACTGGATAACGTCCTGGTGCTCAAACTTAGAAATGAGTATGTATGGGAGCACTGGACACATTGTATTGCTTCTTCTTGCATTCAGTGGAGAAGTGGTTTTAAGGTTGTCCTTGGTTGCCTGATAGAAAATCTGTAGTCCATATAAAAACACACAGCTGGGGTGGAGCTCAGTTGTAGAGTGCTTGCCTCGCATGCATGAAGCTCCAACACCGCATACACCCAGCACACTTGGTGGGACAGGATGATCAGAAAGAAATTCAGTCACCCCTTGACTACACAGAAAACCCCACTAAAATCCAGATACTTAGGCACCAACTGTAAAGATGTTGAGTATGTAGTTTTTTTCCCTCTTGTGTGCAAGTGGGTGTGCACATATGCATGTAGAGGTCAGAGGATGTCCGGTATCTTCCTCAATCGCTTTCCTCCTTAGTTTTTGAGACAAGGTCTCATGGAACCCAGAGTTTAGAGTCCTGCTAGGGTGGCCGGCCAGTGAGCTCTGGGATCTGCCTAGTATGCCATGGCCAGTATTTAAGTCGGCACCGTGGGTCCATGCGGGTTTTGTGCAGCCAGCATTTTACTGACTGAGCCATCTCCCCGGCATGAGCAGACACGGCAGTTCAAAGGAAGCATATATTCTTTAGAAATGTTTTTTTTTTCTTCCTAAATCTTGGTCAGTAGTGATTAAATTTATGCTTACAAAATGACAATTATAGAATGTGAAAACTGAAAAATCCATAGTTAAAGTTAGGGCATTGAAATAATTTTTTGACAGATGTTCAAAAGCACCAAAAGCTCATTAAAAACAATTTGTAAGTTGGCAGCAAACACCTATCTTCCAACAATGGTGTTTTGTAGTAGACAATCTAAATTGGAAGCGTGCAAATATTAATAACATAGCAAATATAATTCCAATGTTTATCAAGCTTCATCAGTATGATCTGCCTGCCTTATAAAATAGGGCAATTTCATTATGCTACCATTATTTGGCAAACCAGGTAAGTACAGATCTTATTCAAGATTTTTAAACGGGGCCAACACTAATAAGCATTTGGTACATGAATATGATACATGAATTGAAAATCTTCCCAGATCACAAAAACTTGGAAGTAATTTGTATAGTTTGAAATTAGTCTTCATTTTAGCATACTATGCATAAAAAGGGCTTTATCCTTAAGAACAGAAAAAGTTCTTAGGCTAATTTACAATAAAACTGGCTTCTGATGTCACTTAAGAAAAATCATACTTTCAAGCTCCAGAGTATGTGGGGCCATGAAACCTGATTAAAGTTTTATATGATAAAAATCCCAGGAAATAAATGGCTTATTGAGACTCAGAGTCAGTCTAGTCATCCAAGAAAAAGTAGTTTCCACTCTTCTTTTGTTCTACATCCTAAAAACAAAGAAGCAACAAAAATAAATCAGTACCACTTTTCCGACACGAATTTGTAGAAATTCACCCAAGGGGTTACTTAGTGTTCATCTCTTAGAACATCTCACATACCAGCCCTAGGAAACTCCCTTTATACAAGATATACCTTACGTGGATAAAACTGTTAATATTCTTGGGGAAAACTACTTCATTCCACATTTAAGCTCAAGGTGCAAAAAGCTGATATCCAAGCTGTATTTAAAAATCAAACATTTTATAGAATGGCCAGCATCAATCCATTTAACCTCCCTGCCCAGCTTCTCATTCCCAACAAGACTATAAAGTGTGCCCAATGCTTAACAAGAAGTTCATGTTCTCTTCTCAGTTCGAACTGGGGAAAGATTCGTTTTATGGTAATGTCTATCATTCTTCATCAATCACATGAGATTGTACTGGAATCCAGATAGGTGTTCTGGACCTCCCAGATTAGTAAACCTAGGACTACAAGTAATGCCTAACATACTTATAAAAGTGTTAAAATGATGGTGCAGGGTGACAGGTACAGTCTGAGTAGGAGCTGCAAACGAGTACAAACAGGAAGTGCTTTTAGATTCAGAGTTCATTCACTTTTTTGGGTGATCAATCTTTGTCCTCTAGGAAACTCAAAGTGGGGTGCACAATTATTTTATGTCCTACTAAGAAAAAACCTGCCAATTAATCTAACAATGTTTTCTGTTCAGAATTTTATCAATGAAAGAGCTGGTTCAGACTGAAAATAGTCATTTTTAATTATGGTTTGAAAAACAAAAACGAGAAACTGGTTAAAGTATTCTCAAAAACTTCATTAATAAAACTCCACAAAGCTACTTTGAATGGCACAATGTACTGTTTTTTATAAATGAACACACATTATTAACAGATAACCACAGATACAGCTGCTGCCTGTAAATATGACAATGTTAAAAAAAAAACTGAAACGATACCTTGATTGAGTTGAGTTTATTTATTCGTGGTCTATAGTTGTTTGGATCTCTTCTGAATGTAATTTCCAGCTGAGACAAAAATTTATTCATCCCAGCCAAAAGTGTCTGAGGACTAGGGGAGACAAATTTACAATTGTGATTTATTACGTTCTGGAATGAAAGGTACTAAGATCCACTACTGCCTCTAATTCCCCAATCACCAACCACAGGGATAACACCACCGACCACAACAGCTGCACCTACCTTAGGGCTAGAAATGGCCTTATTTGAACTATCATAATTTGCTTGGTTATAATATTTCTGTGCAAAACAATCTGCATTTCTGGCATAGGAAAAGAAACATTAAGACAGTATTTTTTGCAGAAATGGAGATCAAATGCAGGAACCTTTGTATGTGTGAGGTAAGCACTCCACCATGAGTTAATATTAGCCCCTGCCATAAACTAGCCCTTGCCATAAGTATTAATAAAAGCAAGATGTTATTAATAAGGAGGCTTATAGGACTTCAAATGACATTTTTAGGGGAGAATATAATTTATTAAAAATGTTAGATTTAGGTTATTAAGGCAGAGAAGGGAAAATTATATACTTATTTTTTATTAAAAACTTTTATGCTTAATTTTTACCTGAGTTAATTCTTAAATAACAGTATCAGGTTGGAACATTATAAAGCATTTGTAAATAAAAAGTAAAGATCATTATGTGAAGAAATAAGTTTTATATACTTAAATTTCCTGAAAGGAACATATATTCTCAACTGACCAAAGAATTTCACATGAAAACAAAGGAATTCTGGGAAGCATGGTACTTTTATTTCTTGGAAGAACTATTCAAATAGCAGTTTCATCCTCCTCCTCTAATGTCAGGAAATTCTGTTAGAAGCAAATGAAATTACTTATTTATGGGCCCAAAGTGTTTGCGTACTGGTGACTGTACACAATCCAATGAAATACCTTTTATTTTGGTTTTGAGACAGGGTCCCCCTATAGCCACAGCTGCCTGCCTCTCTTTCCCAAGTGCTCGGATTAAAGGCTTATACCACCATGCCTGGCTCAAATAAGTTTCTGAATGGTAGATTCCTCTATATTACAATCAAGCTAGTCAAGAAAAATGAGGAAAAAGGTGAGCTTTGTCGCTAGCACCTATTAGTTGGGCATATAGTATTAGTTGGGCATATTTTGTTGATCCCTTTGGACTTTGTTCAAGTTTCTAAGGAATTACAAAACTTTTTTTTAAGATATTTTATTTTTATTTTATGTGTATGTGTGTATTGCCTGCACATAGGTAGAAGTGCACCCTGTTGCACATGTGTGTAAGTGCACCCTGTTGCACAATGCCCAAGGAGGTCAGAAGAGGCTGTCGGAGTTATGGACAGTTGTTAGCTACCATGTGGGCGCTGGCTTTCAAACCTGGGTCTTCTGCAAGAATAGTCAGTGTTCTTAACTGCTGAGCCACCTCTCCAGCCCACAAAACTTTCTTAATAAAATCTATAAGTTGGAGGAAAAGGGATCTAGAGCCTTTTATGATTATCTACCTGGGTCAGTGGTTCTATACTATAGCCTAAAAACTATTGGACGTTCCCAATCGAGTATTGCATAAGAATAATATTCGGCGTCACAGAAGAGGAAACTGGGTTACTGTTATCTCTTTAGTTAAAAACAAAAACCGCTATGAATAAGTTTTCTGCAAATTTACTTACAAATTACTTACAAATTTAATTACAAATTTACTTACAATTTACTTCTGAACATTTCAAAGAGTAATTTTACCTGTTTGCAACTGTGTTCTTAGATGGAACACCATCAAAAACAATAACTCGATCTGCTAGATAGGTGGCCATGATGAAGTCATGCTCCACAACAAAAGCTGTCTTCTTCGCATGGAGTATGAAACTAGAACACAGTAATTTGAACAATTTTGATAGCTTCTCAATCACAAAATAGTCAAATTTTTTATTAGGCACACTTGTATGCCAGTGTATGAATCAAAAGTGGTATGCTAGAAGCAAGACTTTTACCGTTTGACAACCCGGGCTGCCATCAATCTTTGTTCAGAGTCCAAATATGCAGACGGTTCATCAATTAAATAGACATCAGCAGGTTTGCCCAAACAAAGAGCTAAAGCTACTCGCTGAAGTTCACCACCAGATAATGTTTGTACCTAAGTGAAAAAAAGTTAGCAACGCATGGAGATACCCAAAATCAAAAATAATGAAATACACAAAATTCTAAAAATAAGTATGTCAGAATACCTCTTGATCAATGATGTTTTCAATTTGCAGAGGCTTCATTACATCAGTCACAAATTGTGGATGTGTGTAAGCATCTCTGATCTTTTCATGTAGTAACTGGCGAACACTTCCCTTGTTTTAATGGAAAAAAGCATTTTAATGCTAAATTATTAGGAAAGAACGCTTGTATTTATAAATCTGAACGCTAAACTCCAGAGCAAAATGATTTCACTTAGCCACCAACATAAACCAATTCTAGTTTTAATGCTTATTCATCATCTAGCTCATTTTATGGCTTTCTATTAAACAGCAATCATGTACAGTAAGTCAAAAAGTAACAATAATCTTAAAATTTAAAAACAAAGCATTGTAAATGATTGTATTTTTAAAAAACATTTTATTTTTAAAATTATTTTATGTGTATGGATGCATTGCCCATGGCGTGCAATGCCCGTGGAGGTTGGAAGAGGGTGTCGGAGTCTCCTGGAACTGGAGTTATGGATGGTTGTTAGCTGCCATGGGGGTGCTGAGAATCGAACCTGGGACCTCTGCAAGAGCAGCCAGTGCTCTTAGCCACTGAGCCATCTCTCCAGCCTTGGGAGAAATCTTTAAGAACAGGAATTCTAATTATCAAAGTGGATTTATGAATCTTGGATAATCTGTGGGAGTCAAACACAAAGTGCACCGTGATAGCTATTAACCCTAGGATGGCTTTTAGGAGTGTAGTAACACCTTTTTTCTTAAGTGTTAAAGAAGTTTATTTTTAACACTAGAGATAGGAAAACAGGACTTTTGCTTTGACTCTTCCCTGTATGCTGGGCTTTGTCTTTTGCTTTTGTTGCACATTTATGAATTTTTATGAATTGTGTGGTTTCTTTTTTTTTTGGTCTTTTTTGAGACAGGGTCTCCCTGTAGCCCTATCTATCTTGGAACTTGCTGTGTAGACCAGGCTGGCCTTGAACTCACAGAGATCTGCCTGCCTCTGCCTCCCGAGTGCTGGAATTAAAGGCTGGGATTAAAGACGTGCACCACCATGCCCGGCTCCTTTTTTTTTTTTTCAATTTAAAAATTTTTATTGATTTTGTGTATTTCATACAGAAAATCATCTTTATACCCCCTTCCCCTCTGGAACCCTCCCGTAGTCTCCCCACTGGAATTGATACATTCTGTTATTTGTATTAAGGCCTATTATGTGGTATTAGTGTCTTCAGCTGTCTCTCAGTGCATGTTCATCCACTGGGATCTAGTCAGCCTATCTACAGTCCCTCCCTTTAAGAAGATCAGCTCTTCCTCACCCAGCAATAATCAGCTGCCAATAATTCTTTGACTATGATTGGGGCCTGCTCATTTCCACAGTTCTGTGCTGAGTTTTTGTCTGCTTAAGTTTGCATGGGTCTGGTGCATGTTGACGCCATTGCTGTTAAGTTCATATGTCCCAGGTGCACCTGTGGGACTATTTCTCTATGGTCATGCACCTCCTTCCTTGCTCTTACAATCCTTCTGCCCGTCTCCCGCAATGGTCCCTGAGCCCTGGGTGGGTGGATTTTGATATAGGAGTCCTGTCCAAGGACCCACACTGCAGACTCTTATTCTGTGTTTTGGCCATTTGTGACCTTGTGCTTTTCTGGCCCTCTGTTACATGAAGGAGCTTCATTGATGAGAACTGAAAGATGCATTAAGTTATACAAAGTGATACTGAAGAAATAATCGTTTTAAGATCATGCTGTTTGAAATATGTAATAACATAAAGTCAGTGTTGAGGCACTAACGTATAATAATTAAATCCCATACAATATCTTCAGAAATCAAAGGGGCTTATTGCTTCAGCCTAACATTTTCAAGTTTCATACTTGTAAACATTTATCAGTATTTCATTTCTTTGAATGACCTTACATAACTACACAGTGGTTCTGCAGCTTTACACCCCAAATACAAAGTCCAGTTTCCACACACCCTCACAAATACTTGCTACTGTCTTTTAGATTTTAGTCAGCTTAATGGTCAGGAAGTGGTATTCACTGTGGATTTTATTTACATTTCCTTAATAGAAATGATGCTGAGCCTCTTTTCACTTGTTTATGGGTCATTACTATTTCTTCTTTGGAAGAATGTTTTGAGGCAAAGGTTCACACTAAGGCTGTGAAGGTGTATCTTGGAAAAAAGATGACAGTTTTTAAAGGGGTTGGGCAGTAAAGGCAGGCCGATTGAGAGGTACAGGTCAGTTACACAGGAAAGTCTAGGCCAGCCTGTGACTATAGAATCTAATTTGGCTAAGAATTTTAATATAGTAATTTTGGGGGTATGGTACATACTGAACCTAGTGCCTTAACTCATTTTAAACACACACTCTACCACCCTTACTATACCCATTACTATAGCAAAAGATTAATAAAGGTATAGGCAGATACATACATTTTAATAACCAAATGAAAGTAACTCACTGTTGATTTGGGACTGATTTTCTGTGGCTTGTAACTGACATTTAGAACAGGTACTTCTCCTGGAAAAGTACAAGTTACAAGTAAATATGACACATAAACTGTCCAGATCTTTAAAGTTTACTTTGTGGGCCAGAGTCAAAAGACAGTACCTCCTTCATCAGGTTTAAGCCTTCCAGCAAGCATTCTAATAAATGTTGTTTTACCTGTACCTGGCAATACAACAACAACATAAAACAATTAACCTTCAAATTTCAAGTAAATCATAATTTCCTACTTGTTATGAACTGAAAAATTTGTTTTAAAGATATCTATCAACACCATGGAATTCTGAATTATAAAGAAACTACTTAAATCTCACCTGTAAAGTATCAGTCTAAGCTTTATCAGGTGGAATAAAGACTAGTCTAACAAATACTTAGTCTACAGAATTTAAGTCTTGAGATAGCTTAAAATTTAGCTAAGTTATCATACAATCTATTAAGGGTAGTATAGATTATTTTATGATAGAAACTATCTATGGCTAGTATATAAAATTGCAACCAAACTAAAAATTGGTTAACTGAAACCTGATACATTGCAAAAATTTTACATAAAATGTTTCTTCTACAATTTTATAAGCTGCAAGATTAAAATACAAATTGTTACCCTTAAATCATAAAAGCAACATCAGACATTCAGTAGTCAAATTTATCTTAGTTATAGTGACAATATAATATTGAAAATATTGGGAACAAAACTGTCAAAGTATATAGAACTTTCTGAGTTTAAAAGACACATGGATATAGGGAAAAAATTTTCTGAGTTACCAATTCATCCCTTTTTTCTAGTCCTTTTGTGAATTTATACACAGCAAACAGAGCAAAGACCTTATTTTCAATGGAAAAAATGAGTAAGAAATATTAACTTGGTTGAATGAACATGATTTAATTTGTAAATGGCACAAAAATGTGAATTTGAAACAAATGTATGAATTAAAACTCAGATGCCAATTCTCAGAGTCCATTTCCCACAGAATAGGTAATTTACACAACTGACTTTTACCTATCACAAAATGAGGAACTTACCATTTTCTCCGAGCATCACCATGATTTCAGAATCTGTAAACTCTCCAGCTACAATTGCTAGCTCAAACTCTCCCATCTTTTTCTTCATCCCAGGATACTTATACATACACATCTTTTTAACTTCTTCTTCATTTGCTGTCTCAGCTACCTTAAAAACAAGTGATGCGTCTCTGAACCTCAAATTTTCTGTTGGAACGTAGCCATCCAAAAAGATGTTTATGCCTGTTAAGAAAATTGTGAACAGATTAGTAAAGACCAACTAAGAGTATTCTTGGCATCAATCTATGCACAGATTTTATACGTCTACTGATCTTTGATAATAGGTTTATATATAATGAAGTGCCACCAGTTTCATGTTCCAACAGTGTAAGCACGCTAGGCATGGTGGATGACACCTGTAATCCCAGTTCTCAGAAGGCTGCCAGAGCAATCAAAAAGCCCAACACCCCTCACCCAGATAATCATGAAATAATGTAAGCTTCATTTTAAGTTTAAACAATCTGTGATTATCTATGTTCCATATCCATATGTGAAACACATTTTTAGTTATTCACTATTAAATTATTATGCAATTTTTTCCCACCAGGTTTAATGCAAGAGTATATGATGTTATTTTTGCAATATTTTTTACATCAAAATTGTCATTTTGGCTCAGCAAAATGGCTCAGTGGGTAAAGGTGCTTGTCACCAAGCCTGAGGACGTGAGTTTGATTCCAGGAACTCACACAGTGGCAGGAGAGTACCATCTTCTGCAAGCTGACCCCTGACTTCCATAAGCACATTGTGGCATGTGTGTTCCCACACACATAATATAAATGTAAACAAAAAGGGTAAAAAGAATCATTTTGCTCTAAAAATCGAAGTACATAAGAAAATATTTTCAGGTAGTAACTGATATGAAACAGCTTTCAGAATAATTTTTAAAATAAGAAATTTAATGAGTACTGTTTTGGATGAAATAATCATGCACTTGCATGTTATTGTTGAGATTTTTTCAGATTAATTTTGAAGTTTCATAAACTAAATAACGAGCTAACTTACTTTTTACTTTTGCTGCACAAAAGTAACAACCATTATTTAAATCTACTTCCAGTAGATGAAAGAATAACACTACATGAAAATCCCTCTCTACTAAAATGTAGGCTTCATAATGGCAAATAGAAATCAATTATTTGAATATAAGTAATTAGTTATACTTTCAATGTATAAGCAAAGACAAAGATAACAGCTGTAATTTGGGGAAGACTTGAAGAAGTAAAGAGATTCCTCATCCTATCTGGATTGAGAGCCACATCAGAGACTTCTACTGAGCCTAGAGCACAATAAACACGAGTGAATCAATTTGTCTAAAAGCAGCATTTTTAACCTTAAAGTACAAATGCTGCTGGGCATAGTAACACACACTTTTAATCCCATCTAGGAAGACAAAGGCAGATGGAGTTCTGTTGATTTCAAGGCCAGCCTCATCTATAAAGTGAGTTCAAGGACAGCCAGGGCTACAAAGTGAGACCCTGACACCGGTACACTTACAAACATGCAGGCAATATACTCATACACATAAAAATAAACAACAAAGTATTTAAAAACAAACAAACAAAAAGACCCAAAGCACAAATGTAAAGTTAAAAAAAATTAAAACCAGGGGCTGGAGAGATGGCTCAGATGGTTAAGAGCACTGACCCAGGTTTGGTTCTCAGCACCCACATGGAAACTAACTCCTAGCTCCAGTTCCAGGGCATCTGATGCCTTCTGGTGGGCACTGCACTCATGGGTACACTCATATACAAACAGGAATAACCTTCACATAAAATATAAATAAAAGTTTCCTTAAAAAATAAAAACAAACAAAAACACCAAAAACTTTGGTGAAGTAGCCATTCAGTCCAAGTGCCTAATCTAGTAATTAAGGAAATGAAGGCTCAAAGAAACAAGTGACTGATCAAAATACAGTTAAGGTAGTCTTTAAATTTTTACTGCATTATCTGTCAACTTAAAAATAAGTTCAAACAATAATCATCTTCATATATAGTTCAGAGATTTTAAATATAGTACACGAATTTCAGTATCAGAAAGTAAGGAGGATGACGTTCTTACCAATTTTCAACAGATAAGGCACATTAGAAACCTCACAAGGACCCACGATTTAGCTAGAGCACTTATAACTAGGATTCTTCAAGAATGACTGCTGAGTGCCTATATCATAAACCTGATTATGAAACAACATAGTGCACAGTACTGAAGAGAAAAGATTAGTAACTGGTTCTAAGCAGGGAACGGTGGCGCACTATGGTACTACTAGCACTCAGGAATCTGAGGGCAGTCAAAAGAACTGCCATAAGTCTGAGAGCAGTCTTGGGTACACAGTGTGTTCCAGTCTCAAAAAAATGAAAAACAAGCCGGGCGTGGTGGCGCATGCCTTTAATCCCAGCACTAGGAAGGCAGAGGCAGGCGGATCTCTGTGAGTTCAAGGCCAGCCTGGTCTACATAGTGAGTTCCAGGACAAAGACCAAAAAAAAAAACAACAACAAAATAAACAAAAGCAAAGCTAACAAAAACACAATCCCACGAAAAACTTCAAAAGTTTAGTTTTGATATCATTTAAGAATTATTAAGTGTGTGCATGTATGTGTGTGTACGGGTATACCTGGGGGCTAGAGGACAACTTTGTGGACTCAGGTCTCTTTACCTTTACATGGGTTTCGCTGACTGAATTCAGGTTGTAGGCTTATATAGCAAGCACGGAGCACTGCCATCTTGTCAGTTCGCTTCATTCATTCATTCATTCATTCATTCATTTGTTCGTTCAATTAATTTTATGTGTATGTGTATATTTCCTGCATGTAGGTAAGTGCACCCGTGTTGTGCAATGCCTGCGGAGGACAGAAGAGGCTGTTGGATCCCTTTGGAACTGGAGTTACAGACAATTGTTAGCTGCCATGTGGGTGCTGGGATTTGAACCCAGGTCTTCTGCAAGAACAGCCAGTGTTTTTAATCACTGAGCCATCTCTCCAGCCCACATCTTTTTTTTTTAAGTATTTATTTTAAGAAGTTTTAAAAATTACATTTATCTGTGTGTTTGTGTACATGTGTACAAATGCCAAGGTGCATGTGTGGAGGTCAGAGGACAACTTTGGGATATGGTTTCTCTCCTCCACCATGTGGGTCCTGTGAACTGAACTTGGGTCGTCAGGCTTGGCAGCAAGAGCCTTTATGTGGTGAGCCATCTTGGTATTCCTAGTCCATATTTTAAAGAGAATTTCGTAAGACTACCGGCAATAACACTGGGGCAACCTTACCAAGTTTTCCTTAAAATATGCAACTAATCACCGAGTAGGTAAGTTATAAACATACATTTTGAAGAAAATATTTATATACTTCTAATAAATTATAAAAACGGGCAATGTCTTATGAAAAGGCTACGATACAGTGTCAATTTAAGGTTTTCCCAAGTTTCTTAGGTATCTCAATTTCCTTGAAGAGATAACTAAGGGGGGGGGTAGAATTAAACTATCACCACTAAGCCAATCTGAATTATTCTTCATCCAGAATATGGTTTCATATATGTGTGTGTGTGTGTGTGTGTGTGTGTATATATATAAATTTTTTTTTTCATTGTTTGTTTTTGTTTTTCTGAGACACAGTCTCCTAAAAACTTGCTTCAAGACCAGCAACTCACAGAGATCCACCTGCCTCAGCCTCCTGAATGCTAGGACTGTGTACCACCTCACTTGGGTTCATAGTCTTTTTAAGATACAGGCTCACTGATCTAGGTGATCAGCTTAAGACATGAGGGAAGGGAGGAGTAAAACTAAAACAAGTAAAAAAAATCAAAAAGAAAAGAAAAAAATGAAGAGTAAAGATACAGAAGATGGAAAATACACTGCTATTTTTTTCAGGAGTCACTTAATAGTTTTTAGTTTCTACTTTTATTTAACTTGCACAGGCAAGGAGACATGGAAGAGATCAGAATCCCTCTTTTCTGAAACATATAAAAATACTAATTTTATTATTAGATTTTTACAAAGCCTAAGTTCCACAACACAAGATAGGGATAATAGATAAATTTGAAATATGAGTTGGGCTTTGTGATATACATGCCTTTAGTCCCAGGACTCAAGAGGTAAAGGCAGGAGAATCTCTATGAGTTTGAGGCCAGCCTGTTCTACAAAGTGAGTTCTAGCCTGCCAGGGCTATATAGTGAGACCTTGTCTTGAAAAAAACCAAAAACAAACCTATACAACAGTAACAAATTATATTAAAACTTGGGGGTTAGAGAGATGGTTCAGTGGTTAAAAGCATTGGCTGCTCTTGCAGAGGACCCAGATTCAGGTCCCAGCACCCACATGGCGGTTAACAACCAGCTCTAACTCCAGTTCCAGGGGATCCAATGTCCTCTTCTGGGCTCTGTGGGCATTGCATGACAAGGTTGCACTTACATGCAGGCAAAACACTCATATATATAAAATAAAAAATCAAAACCAAACCAAAATACCAAAGCCTATTGTTTAAAAAAAAAATTGAAACATGAAAATAAGATGGAACTTAATGAATTTTAAGCTTTGTTAAAGGTGCTGGTCTATTAAAGACAAATCTGAAGATGACAAATATAAACTCTATCTCTACCCTCCCAACAGGAAAAGTCTCAAAACCTTTGATATGACCTTTACAATCTACTCCATTCTCTGAAATGAGTAAATGCCCAAATATGTTTCACATATTTACCAGAGCAAGTTACTTATATCAACAAAAATACATTTTCTACGTATTACAGAAGAGAATAGAGCATATATGAAAATAGTTTTTCAAGTTACCTTCTCTTACACTAAAAGGCATAGTGACAACACCATAAGCACTTGGTACACCATATAAACAGCAGATGAAGTCAGAGAGATAATCTAATACACTTAGATCATGCTCCACCACAATGATATATCTGAAAATCAAAACAAATTTAACATAACATATATAATTAGCTAAGACTCCAACACAATTATTATTTTTTTTTTACTATAGTTGAGAGTTTTTAGAATTTTTAAAAGCATAAAGACCAGAGCAAGTAAAACTAAAATGTATTTTCTTATACAAGGCTCATTATTGCCTTTATTTAAAAACGTTTTCCTAAACAAAAAGAACATCAGCTAACATGAAAGTTTGTAAGTATATATATATATTTTTTGGTAAACTTCACAAAGTGGGAAAAATTATAATACTAAATCAAGATGTTCCCTAAGTGTTTGAATATTTTACTATTTAAC
>NW_008332402.1:2495063-2519091 GCF_000622305.1 Nannospalax galili
TATAAAAAAAAATTATATGGCAATATTCTAGAGAATATTCAGTTAAATGAATTTGTCTTAGCATCATCCATCCATCCATCCATCCATCCATCCATCCATCCATGTCTTATACAGTACAATTCGCACTAGTTTTTGTGATCTGTTCACACCTATTTAGCTTTCTATTCTTTTAAAAATTTTATTTTTATTTTATGCATCTGAGTGTGTTGCATGTATGTTTGTATGTCCACCATGTACACGCCTAGTGCCTATGGAGGACAGAAGAGGATGGCTGATCTCCTGGAACTGGAGATAGGTTGGGAGCTACCATGTGGGTGCTGGGAACTGAACCTGGGTCCTCCTCTTCCTATTCTTTATATCTTTTAAATTTATTTAGTATAAGTGTGACGTCTTGTTTTCTAGCGATTTGCCTCAACATTTATAGAATGAAATAGAAGTCACCTGGTTAGGAATTGTTTTCAGCTCTCTTTTTTACAAGGCTAGAACATTTGATATTATAAAATAGTTTTATAAAAGTAGGTAAATATGACCTATGTCTTTCACTTTAGAATAAAGAGCTGTAAAAATATTTTAGAAAAAGGGGCTTGGGTTAAAAACTACTTAGTTGTCGGCTACTATATTCTTTAGGACTGGGATACTTAACGTATTCTTTTCTTCACCACACTGTGATGTTCTTGACTTTCAGGATTATGTTTTCATTCCTGTATTCCCCAAAGACACTAATGTCCAAACATATATATGAAGTGAAAATTATGGCTATTTGGCCAAATAAGACTGTCTTTCCCAATGCTATTTTTACCTTTGTTTTGAAGCATTTAGGTGTTATTTTTCTTCTGTAGGACTTGTGCTGCCTAAGGAACTGATAGCTTCATCGATTCTGAAAAATTAACAGCCACGATCCCTTCATGACTTTATTTTTCATACTTCACCTTACCCACCCTATTTTTCAGACTCTGAAGACACAACCAAATGATCGTACTCTAACCTCCATGTCCCAGCATCTCCTTTTCTCTTTCTCTGCTGTGCCCCACTAACCTTGAGGTGAAGTTTTAATGTTCCCAGTGTCCTCTCTGGTTGTTCCTAACTTACCAGACTTGCTCATGGAATTTTTAATGTTTCTCTACTTTCATGTATATATGTGGGTGCACATGTGTGGGGACCAAAGATCAACATTGGTCTCTGAACTGCTTGCTTTACTACATTTTTGAGACAGCAAGACTCTAAAGCATCTTTCTGGGGATTCTTTTGTTTTTAAGTGTGTTGTGTGTATATATGACAGATTTACAATTCAGGATCTAGTAAGACTAAGGATTTGTTTCTCCCTAAAACATATATATGGCGCGCGCACACACACACACACACAAATTTGCATACAACTTGAGAGCATCCAAGTCCAATCCAATCCTGTACTAAGAACTTTAGTTCTAGATTGAGGACAGCAGCTCTAAATGACCAAGACAAAAAACAAGTATGTGTACATGATACGTTTAATCTTTAGACATCTGTAAAATTTCCGAATCAAAACTTAGGAATATAACAGATTTGTACTTACCTATCTGGATTTATTAGAGATCGAATAGTAATAGCAGCCTTCAAGCGCTGTTTGACATCTAGGTAACTGGATGGTTCATCAAACATAAAACTAAGACAAATAAAAAGCAAGCATGTTAAGTTTGAATGACACGTGACAGAATTCCACCTTATATATTCTTTCAAAGTAGCACAATAACGGCTTATGATTTAACAACAACACAAAACCCTCTTATGCTAAAGAAAGGCAGCTAGCTGTACTGGAAAGAAATTCTCTATTTTGTTCAGAAGTGGAAGGAAGAAAACAATTATGAAAAGCATAACTATATACCCGTGAGTCTGAGGAGGATCATCAGACTGGGCTCACATAAACTGATACCTTATCATGAAAAATATTCTGGTACATATAGTCTTGAGGTAGTCTGAAGAATCTTTTGCTTAATTGGATGAAGTTCAAATGCATTAAAGCAGATCATTTCATGTGTACAGAATTCATAGAGTACTTTGTGGAGACTTAGTGTATACCGTATACCAGAGTAGAAACGTGGAAAAAGATGGGAACAAAAACTGTCTGAGAGAAGGGAGACAGAGACAGCAGGAAGGAAGTTTGTCTTTTCATTCCTATTCTCCCTCACATGGCATGTCATTCTGACTCAAACTAGTCCTTTAAAGAACCATGTTTTACTTGATTTATTTTAAAAAGGCTTACTGTAGTTTAAGGCACAACTACTTATAAAAACAAATGATTTCCTCCCCCGTGGGACTGACCACAGGAAAAACGGAGTGTATATACACAACTGCTTTAAAATACTACCTCAAAATTAGAGCCTCAGATATCTTTACTATTAATTCCTCTCAAAATTACTGCAGTATTAGCAGTGTTACAAATAAAAACTCACAAAGATTAAGATACATAAAAACTGTAAAGTAACCTACATATCAGCTTTTTGTATGCAAACGACAGCACAAGCAAATCTCTGCAATTCTCCTCCTGAAAGATCTTCAACATTTCGTTCTTTTAGGTGAGTTAAATCTACAAAGAACAATTAGAGGCATTGTGTTCAGTATTAGAAATTTCATTTTTACCTCTTTTGGGCAAAATGTTCATTCCATGTCTTACTCTGGGTTTGAACGATACACTAATTGAAAACTGAGTATTGTAACAAGTCAGTTACTATAGATTTTCCTGTTAATTCAATAATCCATATAAAGATGGATTTATAACTAAATTTACAGTCTATTAAAGTATGCACTCAAAACAAACACTTACCAAGTTGCTGACATACAATTGCCTGTGTCTTTGTTTCATCTTTTCGGTCTAAAATAGACCCCACTGTCCCCTGTCAGAATATAACAGAAAATTTTCACTGTTTTCCATTAGTATTAAAAAGTCACAAAATACAGCAAGTCTACTTTGATATAACTTTTACACCCACACCAATAATCTATAATATACAGATTTTTCTCCCTATAAATCAACTGACCTTTGCAGCCTTGGGAATTTGGTCTACATATTGAGGTTTGATAATGGCTTTTAGGTCATCTTCTAGAATCTTGGTAAAGTAATTTTGTAATTCAGATCCACGGAAATAAGTCAAAATCTCTTGCCAGTCAGGCGGATCCTAGAAATATATATAATACTTATCTGAGTTCAAGTTAATAATATTATTGCAAAGGCAACAGATGCTTTATAAAACAGACCATATACCTAAAATGGAATACTTTTGTTTCTAACTTTAAAATTAGAAGTAGATTTAGTTTCAAATCAAAGCATACCAACTCAAAAGTTTAAGAGAACTAAGAATTTTCAGTTAACCAACACTAATAAATATTAATCTAAAAGGGAATGAAGATGAGATTCTATCCCACACAAAACCAAAACATAAGATCTAGACATGATATTGTGTGCTTGTAATCCCAGTATTTGGGAGGCTAACTCAGGTGAATTTTGAGTTCAAGGTCAGCTGATACTACATAGCAGACCAGATCTCAAAAAACAAAACAAAACAAAAAAAAAACAACAAAAGTTGGGCGTGAAGTGAATTCCAAGCAGCCAGGACTAGAGTTGAGACCCTGTCTCAAAAAACAAACAAAAAGTGTGTCCTATACAATGTCTTTGAATCAAAGTCCACAAATTATCTTGAAAATAAAAACATTAAAAATTACACACCCATCTCTCTCCTCAAAATCTCATAAAAACATCCAGACATACTTGTTTTCATAAGCTGTTGATACATACATCATACTTTCCAAGGTTTGGCTTTTGCTTTCCTGCTAAAATTTTTAATGCAGTTGACTTTCCAATACCATTAGTTCCAACTAATCCCAAAACTTCACCTGGACGAGGGATAGGCAATCTATCACAATATAGAAAGACAAAAACAAAAAAACTCAGTGCTAGGTAGAAAAAGGTACATAATAGCTGAATGATGTATTTTAATGCACCTGCATGTCACACACATCCATTAATAAGCTAAGAAACTTATGTTAAATATTATTGGCTATTAGGGAAAAAAAACAGCCAAGAGAAACTTAATTGTTGGAAATGCATCTGTAACCATGCATACTCCCAATTTTATTTATGCAATTCAAAGTCTATTTTAAAGTAATGTTTTTCTCAACATTTAAGACTCAGCTTTAACGTACCACAAAATGCTTTGGCAAACAATTTCACAGCAGGTGCGGCCTCACACCGTCATTCTTTTCCCTTTTCCTTTCCTGCCTGCCACTTACTTACAAGGAGAAAAGTGCCACATCAACCAGAAATATTCCACTTCATTCTCCCTGCTGGCTGGTTGAGAGACACCTTTTTATTAGTAAAATCTAGACTTCCAGATTCAATGTAGTAATATTCAGCAGATTAAAAAAACCTCGAAGAATTAAGGACCTACTGATTTAATATGATGTCCAAGTCAGCATGACATTCTCTGTGGTTCATAAGGTTAGTCGATAAATAGAATCAAAGGCAGGTTTCTTTAAAGGTTATTTGGGGATACGGGTATTAAGACCAACAGTGATTCTCAATCTTTATCATATTTTAAAATAATCTGGGATTTGTTTTTTTAAAATCATCTTTAGAGGTCTAGTTTCTATATTCATTTATGATATAACTCAACAGGGCTAAGCCCTGGGCGTTTGTAGTTGCTTGAAAGTTCTCTGGGACTTAATTCTAATATTAACCAGAATGAACCACTGACATATAACTTTGCATAATGTTATAATATTGTATTTCTCTTTGGTTGATGGCCAATATAATTTTTTCCATGTTTCCATTGCTCTGAAAACACTAAGTGAAATTTAACCTTAACTGAAGTTAAAGAGGAATGTTGACTTGAAAATATACCTGTGAAGTTTGAAGGCATTGGCACAATATCGATGTGTTGTTTCTTTTTCCAAGTTGCTTGGTAAATTGACAATTGATAAGGCGCCAAAGGGGCATTTCTGTTATTTAAAATAAAGAATTTTGTATTAATTTATAAAAAATACAGACTTAAATAGATTAAGAATATTTTTATATGAAATCTTCCAAGCACAGTAGCTTCACAAATATGTGAATTTTTAATTTACCTAAAAATAAAAATTAAGTTCCTTGAAGGCTAAAGCTGCATTGCCAAATTCAATATTCCCCTCATGTCTGGTATGATCCTAGACATTCAATGAGTGCTGAATAACTTCTCTACAATGGATGCTTTCTTCCCCATTATTTCTTTTTAATTATTCCTGTCTCTGTATGCTTCCTTTCCTACCTTAGAAAAATTTTTTTAAGGTATTTGGAGTGTGTCCTTTTTGGGGGGTTACTTCCATCCTATTAATTGTTAGCATGTTGGATCAAGGCTTAACGCTTTTCTGTTGTGACTTTTATTTATCCATATTAAAATGATGCTTCAATGCTAAGTTCATATTACAAAAAGAAAAAATCAACAGAAAAAGCTATTCAAATAATATCAGGTGAATATCCATAGAAAAAGAATGGGAAGCATAAGAAAGTCATCAAGAGTGGTAGTATGTGGACTGAGAGATGGCTCAGTTGGTTTTAACATCCTCCGGCAAACATGAGGATGTGAATTTGGATCCCAAACATTCATGTAAAAAGCCTGCTTGTGTTACTATACTCCTACAATCCCAGAGCTATAGAAGTGGAGATGGGAGGATTTTTGGAGTTTGCTAGCCAGGAAGTCTAGCTGAACCAGTGAAGTCCAGGTCCAGTGAGGGCCATGTCTTAAAAAATAAGATGGAGAAAGACATCTAACACTGACCTCTGACCTCCACATGGACATGCACCCATGTATGTGGCATACACTCTCTCTCTCTCTCTCTCTCTCTCTAATAAAAAAAGGAGTGGTAACAAGGTTAGAAAGTATCTCTAAAGTACAATGATAGAGGCATATGCAAAATGTACAACCTTGTATTAGAGAGCTCTTCAGCAGACATGTTCAATGACCTTAGGGTACTGACTGAGAGAGATTTCAGTGAACTTCCATTTTATAAACTACATGAACATAAAGAATTAAAGAAAGAGGTTGGGCGTGGTGGTGCACACCTTTAATTCCAGCACTCGGGGGGGGGGGGGAGGTAGATCTCTCTGAGTTCAAGGCCAGCCTGGTCTACATAGTGAGTTCCAGGACAGCTGGGACTACAGGGAGACCCTGTCTCAACTTACAGGGAGACCCTACTTCAAAAAGACCAAAAAAAAAGGAATTAAAGAAACAAAATATTTGTTTTCTAATTATCTCTGCCCCATAACCATACTATTATTTACAAATTATGCATATCTAAAATTTTTGAATATTCTATTCCTACAGAAGCAAAAGAAGAAAATAGAGCAGATGGTACTGTATTGTTAACACCAGATTCCTAACTCCTAACAGAGGTAGGCATATGTAAGAAAACAAGGGAAAATATTTTCAGGTATTCATGAACTTTTTCTGGATACATAAATATAAATAACAAAATCTAACACACACACACACACACACACACTCCTCAAATGAACTAAAGATGCTATTTACCACTCCTAAGTCAATAGTCAATGTATTCAATGCAACAAAAATTGAGATGTTTAAAATGGTATTATTGGGGGGCTGGAGAGATGGCTCGGCAGTTAAGAGCACTGACTGCACTTGCAGAGGACCCGGGTTCGATTCCCAGCACCCACATGATGGCTACGAACCATCCTTAACTCCAGTTCCAGGGGAATCCGAAGCCCTCTTCTGACCTCTGAGGCATTGCGTGACATGGGTGCACTCACATACATGCAGGCAATACACTTATACACATCAAATAAAAATATTATTGTGATAAATACAATAGATGCATATACAAGACATAGTACTTTTAGGTCATATTAAAAAGAAATTTAGCTGTGTGTATTCCTACTTAAAGGTACAGAATTTTAAAATTAAATCAACTTGAAAAACCTGTAAACAAAGTTATAAAGTTTTTTCTTAAAAATTTGTTGCTGGGCATGTTGGCACATACCTTTAATCCCAGTACTCAGGAGGCAGAGGTAGGGGGATCTCTGTGAGATCAGGCCAGGCTGGTCTACATAATGAGTTCTAGGTCAGCTGTGGCTACAGAAAGATCCTGTCTCAAAAAGAAAAAAAAGCTATTTTGCCTGCATATGTATGTGTGTGTGTGTGTGTGGGTATGCATGCCATGGTGCACATGGAGAGGTCAGTCCTCTCTTTCTGTGTTTACATGGGTTTTGTCAGGTTTGTGGGCCAGGGCCTTTACCTGCTGAGCCACCTCACTTTCCCAATAATTTCTTAAAAGTATAGTTTTAGGTTCTCTGTACCTTCCTAGTCTAGACACAGCTGCACATCTTCATGCCATGCCAGCCAGTCCGTGAGACATGATGATGAAGGTTGGAGTGAACAGATTTGGCTCTACTGGGCACCTGGTATCAGGGCTGCCTTCAACTCTGGCAAAGTGAATACTGTCATCATCAATGAGGCCATCTCCATCTTCAGGAGTAAGATCTACCAACATCAAAAGAGGTGATGCAGGTGCAGAATTTTTTTTTTTTTTTTTTTTTTTTTTGAGACAGGATTTTCCTGTAGCCCCAGCTGGACTGGAACTAGCTATGTACATCAGGCTGGCCTTGAACTCTCAGAGATCCCCTTGACTCTGCCTCCCAAGTGCTGGGATTAAAGGTATGCGCCACCACACTCAGCTCAGTGCTGAGTATGTTATGAAGTAAGTATATTGGCATCTTCACTACTATGGAAAAGGCTGGGGCCCACTTGAAGACTGGAATTGAAAAGGTCATCATCTCTGTTCCTTTTGCTGATACCCCCATGTTTGTGATGGGTATCAGCAGAAGGAACATGTCTATGAACCACAAAAGTATGAGAACTCACTTGACTGTCAGCAATGCCTCCTGGATCAGTAAGTGTTTAACCTCTCTGGCTGACATTGCCCACAACAACTTCATCATTGTGGAGGGATTCATGACCAGAACTCATGCTGTCTCTGCTACCTGGAAGACTTGGATGACCCCTCTGAGAAACTGTGATGTGATAGCTATTGGGCTGCTTGGAACACCATCCCTGCATCCACTAGCTCTGCTAAGGCTGTGCACAAGGTCATCCCAGAGCTGAATAGAAAGCCCACTAGCAAGGCCTTCCATGTTCCTACCAGCAACATGTCTGTTGTGGATTTGACCTGCCACATGAAGAGAGATGCCAAATATGATGACATCAAGGTGGTGATGCAGGCATTGGAGGGTGGCCTAAAGGGCATTTTGGACTATACTGAGGATCAGGTTGTCTCCTGTGACTTTAAAAGCAATACCCGCTTTTACATCTTTGATGCTGGAGCTGGCATTGGTATCAACCACTCCTCTGTCAAGCTCATTTCCAGGTATGACAATGAATCTGGCTACAGCAACAGTGTGGTGGTCCCATAGTCCACAAAAAGAACTCAAGGAGTAAGAAGTCCTGTCACCTCACCATAGCAAGAACTTAAGGGAGAGAGAAGCCTTAGGCAGCTGGCGAGTCTCCACCCCGACTCAGCTCCCAACACACTGAGCATCTATCTCTCTTCAGTTTCCTTCCCAGATCCCCATAAGAAAGGGAAAGGCTTAGGAAACCCTATTCTCTTACATGCCTTCAATAAAGTTCACCATACCAAACAAATCAACCAACCAACCAACCAACCAACCAACCAACCAACCAACCAACCAACCGTGTGGTTTGGGACCAGCAAGATGGCTTAGCAGATAAAGGTGGTAATCTGAGTTTGATCCCCTGAACCCATATGGTGGAAGAGAATTGACACTGCAAGTTATCCTCTAATCTCCACATACATGCCATGGTATGTGTGCACCCACATGTGTACACACACACACACACACACACACACACTAAATAATAAAAAAGGTATAGCTTCATTAATTTAAAAAAGCAATACTACTATTACAAGGATATTAGTTCCCTAAATTTATTTTTAATTTATTTGCCCTCTACTTTGCATCTTTAAACATATGAAGTATTTAGAAATTTGCAGATTTTCTCACTTTATAAATAAAATATTATCACTTACCTTAATACAAATACCACAACCAATACAAAGAGTTTCAGAAATCCATGCTATTTTGCTCTGGGGTGTAACCTCTATACATAATTTTCCTGGAAAAAAAAAAAAAGTAATTTCCTTTATTTATTAAACTTTCTTATAATTATTTAGCAAATGCTCTTTCCAAAGTCTCACATAAAATTTTCAGTAACAAAGGCCACACAAAGCAATACATTTGAGATAATGTCTTAAATCAGTGTTTGGTGGGATTCTGAATTAAATATCTGAGATTATTAATTATATATTCTTGTTAAGCAATAGGTATACAGCTGATATATTTTGTTTATCTACTTCTGTGAAAAAATATGATAAAAATAGGGCAAATCTTGAAACATTGCTATTTTTAAGTTGACTGACCTGAATTTATTTATTTTTTGGGGGGCTGCTAGAGATAGATAGAGATAGTGTACACACTAACTGAATCTTTAATTCATGACACAAAACATGTCTTGGAAATGGTAAGGCATACCATAGGTAAGAATGAAACATGTTAGCTAGATAAGTGAAATTCCAAAAGCTATGCAGCCTTCCAGGCCAGGATACACATAAAATTCACATGGCATTAGAGACATGAACAATGAACTTCTGAATAGCATGGAAAACATTAATAGATGATATCTATAATTTTTCTTATGATTTACTAAGTCTTCACTAATATAAGGCAGCAATCATACAACAGTACTTAATGACTGTCAACAATTGGCCAGCTTAAATCATTAGGTTTAAAGCTAAAAATATAGCAAAACCTCAGGAAATTAATATCATTAAGCTCTAAATTTTTGTGTTTTTGTGGTTTAAAGATGAAAACAACATCTAATACAAAGATTTTGATAATCCTTTCCCCATGACTTAATTATAGAATATGGCTGAATAGGAAAAATTGCAGTTAACTTCAGGTTTTATTTCATATTTAGTAAGCTTTTAATATTGAAATTCTACAATTTCTTTTAAAAAGAGCATTTAGTCACAAACTAATACAAGAAATTTTGAATAAACTCTGAATTTCTCATTTTGCAGTTCAAAGAAACTAATGGTAATAAAGCACCTGCTAAAGCCCGTATGAAACTGCCATACCCGTTTGTTATTCCAAAGCTGCCTTCATCATCACATGAGCAACAGAACAGCTTACCCATTCGAACCACAGGGCAACTTTTTTTGCACTCCTGTCGACATTTCTTAGGTTTACACTTGTCATGGTTAACAATAGCAATTCTTGTTAATTTGTCCGCCATAATTGTAAAAATGATTATCCAGCTCTTCTATTAAAGAAAAATGAACAAAATTATAGCAAGTAATGTAATTACTTAAGAGAAATAATTCATGAGCATAAAAGGAGTACATTATATCCATCATTATATGGAGCTGATATGTTTATTTGGAAATTAAAAAAAAAGATCAGAAACAGCAAAATAATCTACTTAACTATATATGTGAGAAAACTTTCAAAAATGCTAAATGACAAAAAAAAATCTAACCAATAAAATATGGTATCTCAGTTTTTACAACAAAAAATAGCTGTTACCAAAAAGTCGAATTCTCCTGAAATTTATAATGCTAATCCAATGTCTTTGGGAAAGATAAGTTTAACAAACCAAAGCTACAGCTCTTCCGGAAAAAGAAAATAATAGGCACGGAAATGAAAAAAGCAAGGATGAACTTTCACTTGACAGATTAAAAATACATAAGGCTTCGATAATTAATACTGATACCACTGTATGAACATAAACTCATAAAAGAGACAACATATGAAAACACACACACGTGCATGTGTGAAAAAGATATTTCTTCTCTTCCAAACTAATTACTTCGCTATCTTACCCAACCTACTATATGGACGCCTGGAGCTGGAGTTAGGGAGGGTTCTTAGCTGTCATGTGGGTGCTAGGAACTGAACCCAAGTCCTCTGCAAGAGCAGTCATGGTTCTTAACCACTGAGCCATCTTTCCAGGCCCCGTCTTGTGGTTTTAAATTCCATTTTTAATGCTAGAAATGTACAAATTTTGATACTAGAGTTTCTCTCTTGAATCCTAAACATGCAATTTATCCACCTGCTTATAAAACACCAGGTCTAGTAGGAATCTCTCCAAACAAGCTCCTACATGCATTCCTCACCAAAACTGTCTTCTTTAGCTGTCCTACCTATTCTGCTAAACGGCAACTCCCATTCCATATCTGCAGGCCCAAATCCTTAGTCATCTTTGTTTTCTACTCCTGCAAAGCAAATTCTGCGGAATTTACCTTTAAAATACACCTACAATCTGATCACTTGTCACAACTCTAGCATCACCCATCAACATCATCTTTTATCTGAATTGCTCTAATAATTTCTTAACAAACTTCTTTCTTTTTACCCTTGCTTCCTCCTACTCTAATCCTCAACAGTTACTCATCTGACCTCTAACTATATTAATTAGCTCTTTTTCAACTAGCTCCAGTGACACTAGTTCCTTGTACCTAGCACATGCCAGACAAGTTCTTGCTTATGGTCAATTTTTGTTCCTTTTACCTATAATTCTATTCCCTTTAGAGAATTACATGGCTTAATCCTTCAAACCATCTCCCTTCCTCAGGAGAGTCTTTAGCTATGTGAGCCCCCCCCTCCAAGCACTTTTGCACTTTTTAGTTTTACTATATGACATTATATACATGTCATATACACTAGTGTATTATAAGTACAAATCCATATGTGTATGTATATGTATATATATGCACTCCCTTTCTTCTCATACACATTTCCCACCCCCTCCAAGTAGAATGTATTCCATCATGAGAAAAGATTTTTGTCTGTTCACTTCAATAGCTGGATGTGTCTGACACTCACACTAGGAACTAAAAAATTTCCTCTGAATCAAATGAGAAAATGAATTTAAATATAGTAAATCATTTGTTGAGACAAGAGAATCACTAATTTGGGACTAAACTGGGCTACAAAGCAAGTTTCTGTCTAAATAACAAGCAAAACTAAACAAATTCACGCCAAAAAACCCCCTAAGTTCTATAATAAACAGAGCTATGTTAACAAGAAAGGTTGTTTCTTTAAAAATGGATTCAGATCTTCTAAATGTTATAAGAAATTAAATGATTTTACTACAAAAAAGCTACTTTAAAACCCCAAAGGTGGGGCTGGAGAGGTCGCTCAGTTAAGAGCACTCACCACTTTTGCAGAATCCAGGTTCAACTCCCAGCACCCACATGGCAGCTAACAACAGTCTTTAACTCCAGTTCCAGGGGAATCTGACACTCTTCTGACCTCCATGGGCATTGCACATGGGTGCACTTACATACATGCAGCCAATACACTCATGCACACAAATCCCAAGCATGTAACTTTCTAAGAACTTAAGTACTTTAGCAAGCAAGTTACTAAACAGGGCACCATGCATTTCAATTCAATATAGAATGCCTTTCTTTTTAAAAATATTTTATTTACTATTTTTATTTTACGTGTATGAGTGTATTGCCTGCATGTATGTGAGTGCACCTGTGTCGTGCAATGCCTCAGAGGTCAGGAGAGATGGCTAAGCAGTTAAGAGTACTGACTGCTTTTGCAGAGGACCCAGGTTCGATTCCTAGCACCCACATGGTGGCTACGAACTGTCCTTAACTCTAGTTCCAGGAGAATGTCTTTCTACATATTACCTTATGAATGCACCCCCTTCCAGAGATAAATCTTTCACTATGAAATTGCTTATGCTAGCCTTTATTTCTGTGAAGCTACTAAAATTGATTCAATTTCTCAAATTATTTTAAAAACCAAGAGTCTGTAAAACTAATAGTTTATAGAAGAATAAAAGCGTACTAGCAGTGGTTAGTAAGGTGACTTATATAACAATGATAGATATTTCAGATCTGAAGACAAACTGTTCAAAACAGATACTACTAAAGCAAGAACTCTGGCAACATTTCTCTAGGTGACTGAAAGGATTTAAGTGAAGCACCCACAAGGGAGCATTTGCAGTCTAAAATCACATGACCTGTCCTTACTGTAAATTAACCTTATAAATCTTAGTAAGGTGGGAAAGGCACATTAAGTTTGATTTGAATGTTTCTTCTTTCAATCAGTAAATAGTCTTCTGTTTTTTTCTTTTTTTTTTTTTAACGTAGGAGTTAAGCTATTTTAATGAAGGAAAAAAGAAAACAAAACATCCCTAGCACATTTTGGTTCAAATATATAAAATAACTTTTGATTACACTGAATACATTGGTGTGAAGTGGCTGACACAGGCTCATTTTCAGCACACAGTTGTAGTGACAGCAACACATATGTCACTCATAACTCCAGCTGGGAGTCCCTTGGAAGAAAAGGTAAAACTAATAAAGCTTGTTTGGCCAATTCCTTAGTCACCGGTCTCGCCATCAAAAAAGATAAAATACTTAACGAAGTTCACGCGACGTGTGGGGATTCGGCTTTGGCCGTCGTTCCTTGGCCACAAAGACGAAAGGCCTGCAACGAATGAAGCTCTGAAAACGTATCTAAAGCTATTTGGAGTAAAGACACCACCTCAACGTCAAGAAGCTCAAGATGGAATAAACGGCAGTGAAGTCACGAACGAGAAAAGTGAGGAGAGTTACAAAAGCACCACTCCAAAGCCCTACAGACGGCATTCAACTCGGAAATGAACTTGGAACAACTGTCACGGCTACACGCTGCTCTACGAGGAAAGCACAACGACGTCCGACCATCATGTCTACAAAGCTTGGGAGCGGGCCACAAGTAATGGTCTTCACGGCGGCAAGACGCCATGACTCACACCACAGTCATCGAAAGGTACAAGCAAAACCGCGACTTCCCACCACCACGCACGCCTCTATGACAACGTAGCCATCTGACGGTGCGGGGAGGCTGCGGGGCCCAGGGATGCGCCAGACGGTGCCTTCCGTCTCAGAGCAGCCCCGGGGTGGGAGCTGGGAAAAGGGGGCGTGGAGGGTGGGCTGCTGGGGGCGAAGGCACCCGGGACCGTCCCCGGGGCGGCAGGTGGGGGCTGGACGACCGCAGCCGGGAAGGCGAAGCCCGCTCCGGCGGTCCCAGCTGTGCGGCCGGCGCCGGTTGCCACGCGCTGCTACCGTCCCCGCTATGGAGGCCTAACTACCCGCGCCACAGCGTAGCTCACGGCGTTCGAAGGAGGCAGGCGGCCACTCCAGGCCCAATCCCCTCCCACCTACTCACGTACCTGGAGACAGCGGTCCCCTCGCAGCCGGGCGTGCAGAACACCGCTGGCCTTGCCGTCTCAGCCTCACAGCGTGTTCGCACCGCCACCGGCCAAAATGGCGGTGCCCAGCCAGACGCCTCGGGAAAGGCATGAGCGCGTACTGCGCTTGCGCGACAGCGGCGCGAGTGGGCGCCCTGGAGGGAGGTGGGGAGTGACGGCGCGGTGACGTCCTTCTTCTGCGACCCCAGTGAACACAGGGGCGGAAGCTTGGCCGCACTAAGGGGCGGGGTGGGGGTGGCTCGGCTCCGCCAGAGCCGCTGAGAACCCGACTTGCGGCGGACCGGGACTGGAGGCGGTAAGTGGATGGGCTGTTCTCAGTTTAGAGACCAGTCAGCGGGACCAGAGGCGTCCTCCTCCCGTCTCAGGCCTTTGAGCTCCGCTGTCTACTCAGGGCCTTCGGGTAGACCGGGAATGTCAAGCAGGAACACAGGTCTGGTCTTCAGGTCCTTCAGTGTTGTATGTTCTGTGAAGCCAGGATCCCAGCCTTCTCCAGCTTTGTGTTTTATCCACTTGGTGGCTGTTCGTTGAATTATGACCTAATGTAGAGATGAGCCTGTAATTTTTTTTCTTTTCTTGAGGTGGTAGGGCATTCAGGCTTGTACGAAATTTAATCTCTGCCCTTTTTTTAATGATTATTATTTGGCGGTCTAAGAATAATTTGAAATTTAAAGGGATGTGTCAAGCTGGTGGTGTACAGCATTTATAGTAATGTTGAGAGTATCAATTTAGCACACTCTTCATTGTCCAAGAAATTTTTGTTTCGTTTTTGGGGTTTGGGCGGCTTTTTGAGACAGGGTTTCCCTATAGCCCTAGCAGGCCTGGAACACACCATGTAGACCAGTCTGGTCTCGATCTCACTGGTAATTCATCTGCCTCTGCCTCCCTAGTGCTGGGATTAAAGGCATGCACCACCACGTCGAACCCTAAGAATTATTTTTTTCATGCTTGCTTGCTAGGATTAGCAAACGATAAGATGATGGGGCTGGAGAAAGGGCTCTGTAGTTAAGAGCTCTTGCAGAGGGCCGGGGTTCTGTTTCTAGCATCCACGTAGCAGCTAACAACCGCCCTTAACTTCAGTGTCAAGGGCTCCAACTCCCTCATCTGGCCTCCTCCGGCATTGCAAGCATAGGCGCACTTAATATTTGTAGACAAAACTCTCAGACACATAAAACTAGAGAAAAATTTAAGAGTAAGATGAAGGGAATATGAGTGATTACTTTGCTATTGAAATTTTATTTTTACCCTTTGCAGGAAGATATGTCTTGGCATAATGCATAATGCTTCTCTCTCCATAGAATAACTTTAAAATGACCACACCAAATAAGACACCTCCCGGTGCTGATCCTAAGCAGTTGGAAAGGACTGGAACAGTGAGGGAAATTGGGTCACAAGCCGTTTGGTCACTCTCATCTTGCAAACCAGGTAAAGCAAACAAAACCTGTTGATCATCATTACATACAGTTAGTTTCCTTATGTGCTGGATTAACTTTAATGTTCTTTTTGTTTAGATACTTAATTTTAATTCTAGTGAACTGGGTTTCTATTTATTGCATATTTTTTGTTCAACTGCTTTACTAATTTAGTAAGGGTTTTTTTTTTTTCCTTGACACAGGCTCTCCTTGTAACCCAGCTGGCCTTGTAATGCACCTTGTAGACCAGCTGGCCTTGATCTCACAGAAACCCACCTGCCTCTGCCTCTCTAGTTCTGGGATTAAAGGTATGTGCCACCATTCCTGGTAAGATTTTTTAAATATAATATTTTTTATTGATTCTTTGAGAATTTCTTACAGTGTATTTTGATCATATGCAAACCCCCCTCTTACACTCTCAGTTCAACACCCCCATTCCTGTCCTCTATATTTTTAAAGGTTTATTAAGATTTTTTTTTTTTTTTGGAGACGGGGTCTCCCTGTAGCCACAGCTGGCCTAGAACGCACTATGTAGACCAGGGTGGCCTCAGCCTCACAGAGATCCATCTGCATCTGCTTCCTGAGTACTTAGGATTAAAAGCATGTGCCACCAGGCCTTGTAAGATTTTATTAATTGTTAGATTTGACTATGTATCTCACAAGATTCCCCTCTTTAGACAGATAAGACCCTTATCTCTGCTGTGATTTAATTGTTATTTAATTCACTTTTTTTGTTTATTTGCTGTTCTTGGAAACAGCTATGGTTTTTCTTTTACTTCTTGGAGTCTCTTGCTAGGATATGTCAGAGTATGATATTTATGCATCTTTTCCCATTTATCTAGCCTGTAATTTGATAGGCGTTTTCAATCTGAAGAACTCACGTTAAAAGAGTTCTCTAACTTCAGGAACTCTGAATTATAATTTTATTAGTTTAGTACTCTCTTTTCAGGAACTTATTTATGCAATTAGACTCACGTAGCTACCCTCTCAACCAAGCCTCTTCTGTTTCTCTTTATGATTACTTTTTTTTGGTTTTGAGACAGGGTCTCCCTGTAGCCACAGCTAGCCTGGATTCACTATGGAGACCAGGCTGGCCTTGAACTCACAGAGATCTACCTGCCTCTACCTCCCAGGTTCTGGGATTAAAGGTGCACATCACGATGCCCAGCTATAAGTCCTTTTTAAATGAGCAATTAATTGGAGTATAATTTCCATGAAATAAAACTTACCAATTTTAGGTGTACAGGTTCTATGAATTTTAATATATAGTTATCATCATTGCAATAAAATATAAAATATTTCCATAATTCCCCAAAGTTTGCGCATGCCTCTTTGTAGTTGTTTTTCTGTTCCCTCAAAGCACCTGAAATTCCTTCATGTCCTTTGGGTGGCTTTGCTTTTGTCATTTGAAGAATTCCATTATAAATATAGTCAAGTAGTATATAAACTTTGAGTCTGGTTTCTTTCATGAGTATAATATGTGACTTCTGCTGTTGTATGTATAAATCGTATGTTTTTTATTTTTATTGCTGATTACTGTTTTAGTATCTGAATATATCACTGTTTTAAAAAGTCTATTCATCAGGTTTGTGGCCCAGGTGGTCCTCAATGATTCTTTTTTTCTGTAAGATTTAAGTTTTGTGTGTGTGTGTGTGTGTGTGTGTGTGTGTGTGTTATAGATGCCCATGGAATCCAGAAGATATGCCTGTTGGATACCCTGAAGCTGAGTTACAGGTGCTTGTGAATTGCCCAACATGGGTGCTGGGAACTGAACTAAGATCCTCTGGAAGAAAAACAAATGCTCTTAACACTGAGCCATCTCTTCAGCACCCAAAACATTGTTTTTGCAGTCCTGGGACTTGAACTCAGGGCCTTGCACATGCAAGGCAAGTACTTTACCACTGAACGACATCCCCAGCCCTCTCAGTGATTCTTGACTTCTGATATTCATGCCCTTTAGAAGACCCCTCCCACATTGTACCAGAGTTGGTCCTTAAGATCAGTGGAATATGACAAAATGGTAATATGTGATTTCTGAGACTAGGTCATAAAAGGCTTTAGAGCTCCTGCTTTGTGTTTGGTTTGGTCACTCACTTTGGGGGAAATAAGCAACCACTTTGTGAGGAAATAACTGGCCTTATGGAAAGGTTGGATTATCTAGGAGCCATTGCCTCCTGCCTGTAGCTAATGAGGAAATGAGGACTCTGTTGATAGCTATGTGGGTAGTCTGTCTTAGAACAGATCTTCTGTTGAATTGACTCTATCATGATTGAATCCTGGTTGGTTTTCCTGGCATAGTTTCCTAGCATACTATAAGAATTATTATAGTGGTATGGGGAGCTTTCATACTGGACACAGAAACCATTAGTATTAGTAATGTGTGTGAGGTCTTTGACACTAGCTTGAGATAAACTAGGTATGTTCCAGCTTGAACGAAATCTCGTCCTATTATTTAAGCATCCCCCTTCTAACTGAAATTGTTGGGACCTCTCTTGTCTTGTTGCTGCCTAAGACATGCTTGGAGTGATATGTTAGATAGTGATGGCTGGGACAAGATTGTTCCCAATTTTGAGTTGTGAATAAAAGTACTAAACATTCCTGTAGAATTTTTTGTCTGGACTTGTTTGCGTTTTGAGGGGGGTAAATATTTAGGAGTAGATTTGCTGGATTATATTGTCTTTATTTTTTCTATTCCAGTCTATGTCTTTTATTTCCTTTTCTAGACTTGTTGCATTAACAGTAAGATTTTCAGTCTGAAGTTGAATAGGAGTGATTGGGGTGGGGGGCACCTTTGTCTTATTCTCTATCTTAGGGATAAGTATCCAGTGCTTTTCTATTAAGTGTAGGTTAGTGCGCCATGTCAGCTATTGCGTTTTTTGTAGCTATCCTTTGTTGTGTTAAAGTTCCCATCTTTTCCTAGTTTGCCGAGGTTTTTTATATTGAATGGGTATTGATACATTTCTGCACCTACTGATATCATATATTTTCTTTTTGGATTTTAGAATATATAACAAGTCTTACATACTTGGAATAACTCATTTCATGTGTATAATTCTTTTTTATATGCATACTTCATTTGCATATTTTTTTGAGAAGTTTGGCTCCTTTTTATAAGAATTGTTGTTCTATAATTTTACTTTCTTGTAATATCTTTGGATGGCTATTAGAGAATTACTTCTCTCATAGGATGAGTTAGGAAGCTTCCCCCCGGCTTCTGTTTCCTGAAGAAATTTTAGAGACTTGGTATTATTCTTACTTAGTTTTATAGAATTTATAAGTGAAACTGCTTAAGCCTATTGAATTTAATTATTGATTCAATTTCCTTTCTAGATATAGACCTATTCATATTATCAATTTTTTGTGTGTTTTTATAGATGTGTCTTTCAAGAAATTGGTCAATTTTATTGTTATCAGGTATGTAGGCATGAGCTATTTATGACACTACTTTGTTGTCCTTTTATCATGACATCATAGTGATTGTCCACTTTACTTTCTGAATATTTGTATTTGAGTCTTCTCCCTTTTGGTCTTTGTTAGATAGCTAGAGGCTTATTAATTTTATGGACCTTTCAAAGAGCTAGCTTGTTTCACTGATTTTTCTCTATTAATTGTTCCAACTTTATTATAGATTTCTACTTTGATTATTTATCTGCTTACTTTCAGTTTAATTTATCCTTCTTTTATGAGTTTCTTTAGATGGAAGCTGTGCTGGTTAGTCTTTATGTCAACTTAACACAACCTAGAGTCACCTGAGAAGAAGGAACCTCTCTTAAAGAACTGCCTCACTGGGCGTGGTGGCACTTGCCTTTAACTCCAGTTCTTGGGAGGCAGAGGCAGGGGATTTCTGTAAGATTGAGGCCAGCCTGGTCTACATAATGATTATTGCCTTCATGAAACTGGCCTGTGGCCATGACTGTGAAAAACTGTCTTGATTGATATTGGTGTGGGAGGGCCCAGACCACTGTGGCAGCACCATCTCTAGGCAGGTGGGCCAGGGCTGTATAAACAACCTGGCTGAGCAAGCTAGAGAACATGCCAGTAAGCATGTTCTTCCATGGTTCCACCCCCCAAGTTCCCCTGACTTCCCTCAGTGACTGACTGTAACCTGTAAGCTGAAATGAACCCTTTTGTTTCCTGTGTTGCTTTGGGTCAGAGTGTTTTATCAAAACAAAAAGGGGGGAAAGGGTAAATATTTGCTAATTGTAGATCCATAGAAGATGAATTATGTTTTTCTTTGTTTTAGGGTAGTTTTCTTTTAATATTTTATTTTTTTAATTTTATGTGTATGAGTGTTATGCCTGCATGTAATAAGTGCATCCATGTCATGCAATGCCTGTGGAGGACAGAAGAGGCTGTCGGATCCCGTGGAACTGGAGTTACAGACAGTTGTTAGCTGCTGTGTGGGTGCTGGGATTTGAACCCCGGTCTTCTGCAAGAACAGTCAGTGTTCTTAACTGCTGAGCCATCTCTCCAGCCCAGGGTAGTTATTTTTACATATGAATGATTTTATTGGTTCCCCCACCCCCACTGTCACCCCATGCCCCAACCTTTAGTAATGTCTGTAGATACATTTGATTATCATGACTGTGGGAAGGAGGAAGAGGTTTTTTTTTTTCTTGTTGTGGGTTTTTGTTTGTTTGTTTGTTTTGTTTTGTTTTGATTTTTCCTACTGGGTATCTAGTAGGTAGAGATCAGGACAGCCCTCCTACAACAAACAATTATTGAGTCCAAAATATCAGTAGTGCCAAGAATAAGAAACCCTGCCTTAGAACAGTAGTTCTGACATTGTAATGTCAGAATCATCTAAAAGATTCACCAAAACACAACTCTCAATGGGGCTAAACTCTCAAATTTTTGATGTGGTAGCTATAGAATTCCCCCCCTCCTCCCCTCTCCTCCCCTCCCCTCCCCTTCTTCCCTCCCCTCTTTCCACGTGGATGTCATTTCTAGCTGACTTTGCAGCTCCAGCCCCCTAACACAACAGCCTGGTGTGAGACACTGGGCCCCATGGCATAAGGCAGCGCAGCTAATTAGCGCAGTGTTTCACTTTGTAGCTCTGGTAGACCTAGAACTTGCTATGTAGACCAAGATGACCTTGGACTCCACCTGCCTTTGCCTTCTAAGTGTTGGAACTAAAGGCATATGCCACCAGGTCCAACCCTAGAATTCTTTACAAATTCCCAGATAATAATAACATTACTGAACCACTGTAGACTGTTTTGGCATACAGATTTTTTTTTCTGACTAATACTATTACTTGGGTACATTATCATAACATATGTGAAAGTGGTGATCACAGGTCTGCCATTGTTAATAAGTCTTTTGTTTGACTAAAGCAATTCAGATATAATAATGAGTTGGAAGCCTTGGAAAAGAGGTAGCAATATAACAGTGACATATGAGCATGTTTCTAAGACATTCCAAGAATGACTATCGAAGCAAACACTGTTACTTATACTTGGTATCCCAGAGGTAACAATTCAGAGCAATCAATTCTTGAAGAGGTTACACCTATTGAGTTTTCCATTATTTTTCATAAGTAATGTTTTAGAAACAATTTCAAATGATCAATCTTGCTGCAAGATTAAGATTTATTTTGCTTAAAAATAAATTCCGTTTTGTGAGATTCTTTGAGGTGAGATACAAATCATAATATGAAACAAAGAGGGAGAGCCCTAGCCAGTTAGCTGAGGTAAAGTAAGTATAAAACCCTTAATAGAACATTTAACTGATAGAGCTCCTAAGAAAGAGTTGTGTGATTTAGTTATCTTTATTTAGGGAGTATAAACTAGGAAAAAGCAAGTATGGCAAATTGGGCTTGCTCGAGTCTGCGTAATTTTAAGGCTATCACAGGACATAGGGATCATTCTTACTGCCAGCTTACAAAGAGTATAAGAAACTAGATCTGAGTAAATATGCACTTTATATATTCTGAAAGATGCTTTTTAAAAACCAACCTCCCTCAAAAGTTTATCATAATATAAGCTTCTGTGCATGCAGGAGGTTAAACCTAGGACCTCACACATCTACCTCACAAGGACGTCACAAGCCATCTTGAATGTATCCCCACCACTGAATGGATCCCCAGCCCACAAGTGACACTTCTCAGGCTTGAGGTCTGGAGACGAGTGGAAGAATTCTGATTAAGTTGTACATTTCTAACCATCGTGTTAAAAAATTTCTGGATAAATATATATGTTAATCTTATGTTTTAAATATATAACTCTTTCATGGAAATTTATTGCCACTTTTACTGTTTTTAGGGTTTGGAGTGGATCAGTTACGAGATGACAATTTAGAAACTTACTGGCAGTCGGATGGCTCCCAGCCTCATTTAGTGAACATCCAGTTCAGGTAAAGTATCTTTTACTTTTTCAAATAGTATAGGTTATTTGTGACAAGGAAATCTATATAATTTACATAAAATTTAAAGAAATGTAGAAATAGGAGCTGGACAGATGGCTCAGCGGTTAAGAGCACTGACTGCTCTTGCGGTGGACCCAGGTTTGATTCCCAGCACCTACACTGCGGCTATAAACTGACCTTAACTCCAGCTCCAGGGGAATCTGAAGCCCTGTTCTGACCTCTGCGGCACTGCACGACATGGTGCACTCACATACACGCAGGCAGTACATTCACACACACACACACACACACAAATATTAAAAAAAGCCAGAAATGTAGAAATACAAATGAAATACATTTAACTCTGCTTTTAGACTTTATAAAGTCTTAGAGATTATTTTTTGCTTAGCCAGAATGCAAGCATCTTCAGTTTATTCTGCCTAACCCTTTGTACATTTCTCCTGTGTGCGTGTGTGTGTGTGTGTGTGTGTGTGTGTGTGGTGGGGATGTTGTGGATATGGTCTGTGCATGCACGTGTACAGGTGCCCATGCATGTTGGATGTGCATAGGCCTGAGGCTGACAGTTGGGTCTTTTTCCTCAGTCTCTGTGCATCTTGATTTTTGAGGCAGGGTCTCTCAGTGAACCTGATGCTTATTGATTTCGCTAGGCTGACTGGCCAATGATCTTCAGGGACCTGCCAATCTCTGCCCAATCCTCCTGTACCTCCATTAGCCCATTGTACTACTCGGCATGCGTGGCTGTTTACATGTGTTCTAGGGATGTGAGCTCAGGTCCTCATGCTTGAAAGGCAAACACTTTACCCACTAACTCATCTTCTTAGCTCACTTTACACATTTCTTACGATTCTTGTGTAATTCCTTTTATGTGGATGGCTTTTAAATAGTATGATTGGGATTTTGGAGATACATTCAGAAAAGTGTATTTATGGTTGTAAGTTCCTTAGGCTGTATTCATGTAACTTCTTTTTTTAAATTTAAAATAAAAAATGGGGCTGGAGAGATGGCTCAGCAGTTAAGAGTACTGATTGCTCTTGCAGAGGACCCGGGTTCAAGTTCCAACACCCACATGGCAGCTACGAACTGTCATTAACTCCAGTTCCAGGGGACTCCGAAGCCCTCTTCTAACCTCTGTGGCATTGTACAACATGGGTGCACCACATGAGTGCAATGCCCGCAGAGGCCAGAAGAGGGTGGCGGATCCCTTGCAACTGGAGTTATGGGCAGTTGTTAGCTACCATGTGGATGTTGGAAACCAAACTGGGTCCTCTAGAAGAACAGCAAGTGTGCCTAACTGCTGAGCCACCTCTCCAGCCCTATTATAGCGCTTGAATTTTTTGTCAGACACTGTATCATCTCACTGAGAGCTTAAATTTCATGTTTAAGAGAATTGCAAATATGTAACCTTTTGTAATCTGCATAATAACCCTAATGGGATGTAGCATCTGTTATTTTTCTTGTTTTTAGGATCCAGTGGTAGTTCTATTTAACTTTTTAATTTTTAAGGTACTATTTTCCATAGCAAATGCTTGATTTTACATTCCCACAGACAGTGCATATAAACTTCATTTTCTCCATATTCACATCAGCACTGCAGTTTTCTTTTTTCTTTGGTAATGATCATGCTCATGCCTGTGAAGTGGTATCTCATAGTTTTTTTTTTTATTTTAACTTTTAAAAAAACTTTATTGAGAATTTAATACATGCATACAAGGTGTTTAGATCAAATCCACACCCACTCCCTTCCCTCCAACAGCCCCCATATCTCCCCATCACTTTTTTTCTGACAACTTTGTGTTCCCTTCTTCTTTGATTTATTTATTTTTATGGGGCTTTTGGCTACTCTAACATTACCCCCTCTGTAGAGGTAACCCTAAAATCTTTTGAGGATTAGAGAAAAGCTCCCAAATACTTTCGACATTTTGGGCCTTTGGAACAGAG
>NW_008332402.1:2519229-2521006 GCF_000622305.1 Nannospalax galili
AGGGAATCAGGACACAGACCACTCTGGCTTCTTCCATGCTGAATAGGATACCCCTTCAGTGCGTCTATCTAAAAGTCTCCCAAATTGGATAACTCTTATCTGTAGGGAGAAAAGAAAGTCCTTGATTGGTGAATAGGAGATGTGAAGGAGAAATAAAGGCAAGAGTAGTTAGCATTACAAGTTCTAGACAGGGAACCAGAAAAAAGCCAGAAGAGGACAATTTTCAAATGTTCATATCAGAGTCCATTGGGATTTCTTGACGAAATTTCTTGATGCTTCCAAAAGCATCCCTCTATTGGGTTCCTCCTCATTTTTCTTTTGTCTGCTAAGGCTGGACTCAAGAGTGATGGACTCAGGATTTGTTTTCAGGCACTTTGATAGCTGTTGGAGTAGCTAGAATCAGTGTCAGTTCCCTCTCAAAGGCTTCTAGATAGGGGGAGAAAACAAATTTATCCATCATTTTAGAACAATAGCTGGTTGTCTCCCTTAGCTACAGGTGGGCACTGCAGTATTGCAGACCAAGATTTGAAGTCTCACATCTGAGCAGCACTTTTTGCTTAGTAACAAAATCATCAATGAGAAATTGTTGTCTACATAACATAATGTCTGGGAAGTGTAATCCCTTGAACTCTTAAAGAAATATACTGATCACTTTAATCTTTGGTTATACTTTCCTTTTGGGTGTTTAAGACCGTACAGTTGGCCCAAAGAAACCAATTTATTTTTACTCTTCAGGTCATTGGAAGATCTGTTCTCAGGGGTCACATGGGCCTGGGAGGAGCCCCTGGTTCCTTTCTTTTACCAGTTCCATCTATGTGAAGATAAGTCAAAGGTCCTGCTAGACCATGGCTGGCTTCATTTGGAAGCATGGAGGAAATGTTTCCTCTGGGTATCTCATAGTTTTAATTCCTATTTCCCTATTGGTTACTTCTTTCCTTGCTGTGGTAAAATGCCTGATAGGTAATTTAAAGGATGAGAGGTTTATTTTGATTCAATTTCAAAGGTTGTAATTCATCATGGCAAGGAAGACATGGTGGCAGAAGTGGCTCTGTGGCAGCAGGAGCGTGAGGCAGCAGCTCTTCTTCACATCTTGTCAGATTAGGAAGCAGAGGTTAGACCAGAACTTGACCTAGGCTGTATTTTCAAATGCCTACCTCAAATGACACATCTGTCAACTAGGCCCTACCTCCTAAAGGCTCCATACCCGCCCCCAAATAGTGCCACCAACTGGAGACCAAATTTTCAAACATTTGAGCTGAGGGGTCATTTCACATTCAGATCACAATGCCTAGTGATCTGTGACATTAAGCATCTTTATTTTTTTTTTGAGACAAGGTCTCCCTGTAGCCTCAGCTGGCCTGTAACTTGATATGTGGACCAGGCTGGCCTCCATCTCACAGAGCTGCCTTCCCCTACCTCTGAGTGCTGGGATTAACGGTATGTGCCACCATGTCCTGCTTGTTAAAATATCTTCTTGTATACTTATTGACCATTTTTATGTTATCTTTGAAGAAATGCAGTTCAGTTTCTTTGCCCATTTTAAAGTTGTTTATGCTTTTGTTACAGAGTTATAAAAGCAGATACTCAGCTTTTTCATATTAGAGTGAAACTAACCATAGAAAGTATGTAAATAAGTATTTCTTTGTTTCAATAAAGCTTTATTTAAAAAGTAGGTGACAGCCCACATTTGGCTTGCACTTGGAGACTTGTCAGTTCTGTTCTAGGACAACTGTTCTCAGAATGTTTGTTCTTTTTTTTTTTTTTTTCTAGAAGAAGC
>NW_008332402.1:2521602-2527155 GCF_000622305.1 Nannospalax galili
CCCAGCTAGAATTTTTGTTCTTAATGTCAATTATAAACCTTAATTTTGGACTCCAACAGTCTTTTATTTTTATTATCATTATTTTCTGTATTAGAAATTCTAAATGAGTAGATGTAAAATATTTAGTTATTAACTAAAACTTAACAGTAGTATACTCTTTTATATATTAGCGTATGTAACAGCTTTATTAAAAATAATTGTTTTTCTCCAAACTCTGAGAAAGTGCTGTTTTTTTAAATTTATTATGAGCATTTTTGTTTTCTGCCTTAAGGTAGCTGGAGTCTCATTTCTGCTTCTTTGTTAAGTCTTCTAGACTCCCCTGTGAAAAACTCTACCATATTACTCAAAAGAGGATTCTGAAGAAGGTAGTTAACATGCTAGTATTAGCTAGAAAATAATTATAACCTTGCTGATTTGAAGGGCTCTTTGGAGCCCCACCTGAATCTCCAGATCAGTCTTTAAAATTTTATTTTATTTATTTATTTGTTTGTTTTAAATATTTTATTTTTTATTTTTATTTTATGTGTATGAGTGTATTGCCTGCATGTATGCGAGTGCACCTGTGTTGTGCAATGCTGCGGAGGTCAAAAGAGGGCTTCGGATTTCCCTGGAACTGGAGTTAAGGATGGTTCGTAGCCACCATGTGGGTGCTGGGAATCGAACCCGGGTCCTCTGCAAGAGCAGTCAGTGCTCTTAACTGCTGAGCAATCTCTCCAGCCCCCTTATTTAATTTTTAAATATTTATTATTTTTATTTTCTCTGTATGCGTGTATTGCCTGCATGTAGGTAAGCGCACCCGTGTCGTGCAGTGCCTGTGGAGGACAGAAGAGACTGTTGGATCCCCTGGAACTGGAGTTAAAGTTTTTAGCTGCCATGTGGGTGCTAGGATTCAAACCCAGGTCTTCTGCAAGAGCAACCAGTGTTCTTAACTGCTGAGCTATCTCTCCAGCCCCCTATTTTTATTTTATATATATATGAATATTTGCCTGCATGCATATAAATGCACCACATGTATGCAGTGCCTTCAGAGGCCAGAATAGGGCATTGGAGTCTTTGGAATTGGAATTAAAGATGGTTGGTAGCTGCTGTGTAAGTGCTGGGAACCAAAACTGGGTTCACTACAAGAGCAACCAGCGCTCTTAACTGCTGAACTCCAGCCCCACCTCAATCATTAACATCATGTATCTTGGGAAAAATTAGTTTTTTAGTAAGGTCTGATCTGCTTAGGATTCATTTAAATCTAGATATTTGAAGACAACTGTTTTCTTTAGTTTTGGGGAACTCTGTGACCTCTGAGAATTGTTTACTGTTTTTCTAGTAATCATTCTCCCAGCACTTACTCTTTACCTGTGTCCTTTAGTGTTTAACTTTCTCCTGCCCCTATATAGATTGACATTCAGAAAGAAACTCAAAGGGTTCCCATGCAGATTTCTACCCTGTATAAGGCTCCTTCCTCAGCATGGTGAGGCTGCCAGATCCTGCTTGGCTTCCTAATGCCAGTCAGCATGTCCAGTCAGTTGTTTGTAAGGCTCTCTTTGGTTGGTCCCTTTCTGGATCTCCAGTCCTGTGCTACCTGTCCCTCAAATCTGTAGAAAATAATTTTATATGTTTTCTTATATTCTAGCAGCTTGTGTGTGTGTGTGTGTGTGTGTGTGTGTGTGTGTTAAGAAAGCAAGTCTTATAGTTTTTCTGTCATGAGTAGATATCCCTGGCTTGTTTTGTTTTTGAAAGCTGTATGTCCTGAAAATTTTGCATTAAATTCTCACCTGTCTTGTTAAAACAGGTCTTTGTTTGCTTGTTCTTTAGTGAAATTTTCCATTTTAGCACCCAACTAATTTGATTAGAAGCAACTTACAAAGAGGACATTTTTCACAATTGTCCAGGAATAAATATAAATTGTTTGCTTTTTGTTTTAGACACCTGTGTGGGCCATAATATTGTTTTGTCTCATTGTCCTAGTAATGGTGAATTATAGCATGTTAAGGGAGAAGTGAAACAGGTATTTTGTGTGTTGATTTTGGGACTTCTGTTTAGGACATACTACTTTCATATAGCATAGTTATAGACCTAGACTGAATTTTGACTCTGCCTTTACTAAATTTGTAAATGAGGACCATTTGTCTAGTCTGATCTGACCCCATTTCCTTATGTGTGAAGTGAATATAATAATGCTATATTAATTAGCTATGCAAAATTGTAGTGCAGAGCGTCTAACAACAGTGGTTTTCACTAGGTGGGCATTTATTTCCTCCCCTTTTTCATATAGAAGACAACAGGAGTCCCAGAGTGCTGTGGCACCCCACAGCGTACATTACTTATCTTTCTCCACTCTTCCATTCTCCTCTTTTGGATTTTAGCTTCATTGTTGACTCATAGTGCCTGTTGGAGTTCCCTGAATTATAACATCCTAGACAGTAGGAAGGAATAGGTGGGAAAAATAAAAGAGATGTATCTCCCTTTGAAACACATTTGCACTGTAATACAAAATTATTTTTTAAAAATCTTACAGGTTATAACATAGTCACATGGTCATACCTAGCTCTAAGGAAAGTTGGCTCTTTAGCTGGATGTTGTGAAGAAAAGGATAAAGGCAGAGTGTGTAGACAACTAGGAACCTGTTGCTGATGTCTTTTGTTGTAATTTAATGGGTTCTAAACCAGATGAGGAATTATTCAGGAGTCAGCAGGTGCAGGAGGGCAAAATACCCCTTGTGTAAACTGTTGTAGCTGCTGAGGAAAAGCATGCTAACAGCAGTAAGTCTCCAGTCAGGTGTGTTTCCTAATATTGAACCCCAGAATTAAAGACTTATTCATCCATTTGTAGCTAGACCAGGTATGTGTGCTTTTATTATATTTGTGGCATGAAGGAACAAAGCAACTGTTTGCTTCTTGCCCACAGCTCTTTAACAGGAGAAAGTGTTTAATAGGTAGAACACAGAGAAGCTACGAGTGTTACTTACGCATCAGAAAGGGAAAGTACTCCTCCCTTCTCCCTTCTTGCAGTACCTTATCCTAGGAGTTTAGCAAGGTGCCTGGTATATTGGGGGCATTCAGTGTAGTGACCATTATTTGAGCAATTCCAGTAGCTTCCATTATAACTCACAACATACATTTAATTTTCACATGTGCATTGCTATCTGTGAAACAATGTGTTTTCTATGTAATATTTCTTTTTGATTCTTTTGTGAAGCAAAATAGATAGTTTTAAAAGATTTGCTATACCTTTAAGAGTAGCGGTTTTAAACTTTTGTTTCTTCTGTAAATCTTATATAACTAAGTATGTAGCATAAATTGCACGTATCAGTTCCTTGTATCATTTTCTGTGCCTTAAGTAAACTAAGTATAATTAATTAAAAGGAAGCAGTAGTGGTTAATACCACGGGAGGCCGACAAACACACATTTGAACTCTGGCTATGGCCGCTTATGAAAGCTTACGTTATTAACCCGTGTTAAATTTCTTTGATCAGTGTAAAGTTATAGGTTGGTGATAATAAAGAGGAAATACATACAAAGCATCTCTTCTGGGTCAGACACCAAGCACTCCCTTGATACTTGTTGCTCTTGCTTTCATTTTCATCAATGTTGCGATTCTTTGCCTTTCTAAACTCTCTCTGGTTTTCATGTAGGCTCTGGTGACTACACTATCCTGAATCTCTTAACTTAGAAGTAAAACCATTTTGGGAAAAAAGCTTGGTCTTTTACATCTGCTTTTTGTTTTGTTTTGAAAGTCCTAAACAGTAATCGTTGTCATCTCGTCATCTCTGATCTTTCCGTGGTAGAAAGACATTTACTTCCTACTTACGACTCATCAAGGAAGGTCTTAGAATGCCTTTCAAATTCTCTTTATTTCTTTGCTTCTTCATGTGACCTTGCTGAGCTGTCAATTTGATACCTCTGGCCTTTTTGGAAAACATCATAATGGTATTTGACATGTTAGCACTTCCAGGATATTTAGGGTTTTATATCTTTTTAAAAATTTATTGTTTACAGAAATATCTTTTTTTATTGAGCTTTTTAAATTTCATACGTTTCCCACTCAAATTCAGACCCCTCTCCCCCATTCATGCTTTCCCCTAGCCCCTCACCAAACCCTATGCACTGTGCCGTACATGCTGAGTCCTATTCATTTAGGTGTTTGTACCCAAATGTCCTTCAGTGTAAATGCGTCCACTGGAGTCTAGTCAACCCATCCAGTGGTCGTATGTAAGTCATACTCTTCCCTCACCCAGCAGTAATCAGTCTCAAATAGTTCTCAATCTAGTGCTAGCCCACCACCTATTTCTTGCCTTCCCTTTGGGTCCTTGTTTAATTGAGCTAACATGGGTCCCGTGTTTGACACCACCAACACACCACTGTCACAGGCTCACATGAGCAAGCCTCCAGTGGCCTGGAAGCCTCCACCTCCCTGTGTTCATGAACCAGCCCTGGCTCTTACAATCTTTCTTCCTCCTCTTCTGCAGTGGTCCTTGAGCTGTGGATGGGTGAGGTTCCACACAGGATTCCCATCCTACACTCTACAGTCTCTTATTCTCCAAAACTTGGCCAGATGTGGCCTTCTCTGTGCATTGCACTCTGATGTACAAGGGAGCCTCACTGGTGCCAGTTGAGGGGTGCATTAGCCCTCTCTTTGCCCCTTATTCTGCTATGGTCCATGAGCCTTAGTTGTAGAGATTCGGCTGCAGATGTGTCACCTAGTACTGGGCATCTCCCAGGTGTATGTTCTCTGTGTCTGACCAGATGTGCAACTCTGCAGTAGCCTCCATCTGTTGCAAAAAGAAGCTTCTTTGATGAGTGCTGTACAGCATGCTTGTCACTCTAAGGGAGGTCTGTTCTATCTGGCACTGTGCTCCCTGCCAAGCAGCTTTCAGGTCTACATATGCATTAATGTTCAGACACTATGTGCATTTCTCATAGGGTTTCTAGGGCATCACTTTTCTAGTTCCCTGAGATTCACTAGTCCCCTCATCTCCACTGAGGGAGGAGGGAAACCAGGTTTTATATCTTGAGCTGAAGAAAAATCTCTAACTTTGCCCTCTTTCCTGATGAATACTTCAGTCTATGCAAGTTTGGTCCCTAGAGAAGAGCTGATGACTCCCTGCTGTTTTTATAGGCTGACTTTTGACAGAGACTACTTTTGTTCTGTCCTAAAACTAACGTTATACTAAAACTCATAAAGCCCTTTTCAGTGGACTTCTAAGGTTTTTTTTTTTTTTTTGTCTTTTTGAGACCGAGTCTCCTTGTAGCTTAAGCTGGCCTGGAACTTGCTATGTAAGACCAGGCTGGCCTTGAACTCACAGAGATCTGCCTGCATCTGCTGGGATTAAAGGTGTGTGCCACCATGACTGGCTTGGTCAGTTTTTAAATTTACTTATTTTCTTTCCTTGATGGACAGATAACATATGTTTATCCTGAAAAATTATTCAGATAATACAGAAATCCTGAAGAAGAAAATGATCTCCTATATTTTTACTCACCAAAGTAAAAAAAAGTCAGCTTTGCTATTTTTTGCATGATTGTGTCTATCTAGGTCTTTTTTTAAAAAAAAATTTATTT
>NW_008332402.1:2527236-2528738 GCF_000622305.1 Nannospalax galili
ATTTTTATTTTATGTGTATGCATGTATTGCCTGCACGTAGGTAAGTGCACCCGTGTTGTGCAGTGCCTGCGGAGGACAGAAGACGCTGTCAGATCCCCTTGAACTGGAGTTATGGACAGTTGTTAGCAGCCATATGGGTGCTGGGATTTGAACTCGGGTCTTCTGGAAGAACCGGCAGTGTTCTTAACCGCTGAGCCATCTCTCCAGCCCCGTATCTAGGTCTTTTTCCCTAAGTAAATAGATTTATGTGCTTAGAAAAATTTCTCCCCGATAAGATTCTTTTGTATATACTGCTTTGTAATATGCTTTTTCCCTTTATTACAACCATATGCCTGTGTGATTACTTTAAATTATAAATACTTTTCAATTTATGTTGGGATTGTGTCTACATAAACGCATTACAAATTGAAAACATTGTAAGTCAAAATGTATTTAATACTATTTAATAACAACCTCCCAGCACGGTCTAGCTCTGTTAGAGCTAGCCAGAAAGGAGGAAGCTTCCAGCTCAGTTGAAACTTAATTTCTCTGTGTCCTGAAACCAGCGTGTGGTATCTTCTGTAGCAGGGTCTTATCTTCTTGTTCTCCTGGGCAACCAAGAGCAATGACAATAGCCTGTATTCTTTGGTGAGCCTCTGGGCTCTCCCTGACTCCTATGGAAGTACCCCACGTGGCACTGGGATTTTTGTTTAATAAATTATGGCTTCTGGGAGCAGCAGGGTACCTCCCTTAAGTCTTTTTTTTTTTTTTTCAAATTATTATATTTTTAAAATATTTTTTTAAAATTTGTTTTTATTTTATGTGTGTGAGTGTATTGCCTGCATGTATGTGAGTGCACCCATGTTGTGCAATGCCACAGAGGTCAGAAGAGGGCGTCAGATTTCCCTGGAACTGGAGTTAAGGACAGTTCATAGCTGCCATGTGGGTGCCGAGAATCAAACCTGGGTTCTCTGCAAGAGCAGTCAGTGCTCTTAACCGCTGAGCCATCCCTCCAGCCCCTAAATATTATATATTTAAAATTAGCTCATAAAATTGTAGATTTCCATCTGACTTTTTTCATAACCCTTTGTTTGGTTAACTCTCCTGTCACTTTTTTGCCTCCCCCGTTCCCTGTTCCCACCCTGCTTTAACCTGTCTACCCTCAGTGCCCCCTTCTCCTGCTGCCCACTTTCATATGTTTCACTATCACTGTCTTGAGGTGCCCGCTCCACCACACAAGCCAGTGAGCCCTTTCTAGGTTCCTGTCCTTTACAAGCACTCCAAATTAAACACAAACACCTAAAAAGATTATTAATTCACTTAAAAATTGAATTAGTGAGCCAAAGATTGTACATCTGTGGACTGACTCTGTATTCTTTTCTAATAAAATTTGGATATTACCATTCATTTGGATATTTTCTAATGTGATAATAAAGCTAATACCTCCATGTTTGAATTTCTGTTCTTGCTTTTAGAAATTGAATTCTTTTTCATACTTTTCAGTCTTTTGTGTGTTTAATTTG
>NW_008332402.1:2528757-2543890 GCF_000622305.1 Nannospalax galili
TTATTTTTTTATTTTGTATTTTTTTTCTTATTCTCAGTGTTTTTTATATATATATATATATTTTTTTTTTAAAGGAGAATTTATTTTGTACATTAAGTAGCAGGTTATCCTTTCTATTTTTAAATGTTTATTTCCTGATCTCAGTTTCTCACTTAGCTGTTGTAACATATTAAAATAAGGAATTAAGTAATTAACTAGTAAAGAAATCCAGGTTTGTTTGAACACTTTCCTTGTATAGTGTCCAAATAAAGCAGATGGAAATCATTAATGCTTGTTCTTATGCTAAGGGGGCTTAGCTGTTCCTTTGTGTGCCATGTTCTTGACTGTGCTCTCTGTGATGTGTCTATACATGTAAAACGTTATATCTGTACTTACATTTTTATCTGCATGTTGGAATGAAAAGGAAATTGTTGATTTACATAGCTATGATTTAACATCACAGAGAACACGCCGGGCAGTGATCTTTCAGATGATGAAGTGCGTGCTTTTACTTTACTATTTGTAGAAGAAAAACAACAGTGAAGACACTGTGCATTTACGCAGACTATAAATCTGATGAAAGCTACACTCCAAGCAAAATCTCAGTCAGAGTGGGAAATAATTTTCATAACCTTCAAGAAATTCGGGTATGTCTTTGGTTTTTTAAAAGATATGTGTTAATTCATTCTCTGGATGATAGTCATAAATTGTTAGTATTGAAAAACTATGTTACAGGATATTTTTATGTTCTTTTGAATTGTTATTTTTTTTTCTAATGTTTTGTTGTACAATTTTTAGGCATAGAGAAAGGCTAAAAAATTGCAGTGACTCCTAATATACTCACCTTTAGGATTTCTTAATTGCTTATGTTTTGCTATTTGCTTAACTAAAATCTGTTTTTTATATATTTCAGAATAAGTTACAGGTAGTTAATACTGTCTAGAGGTGCAGGAGTGGGTTTGTTTTCTCCATTGATTGAAAATTTAAAGGCAGGAAGGAAATGTTACCAGAAATTTTGGGGAGTCTTGGTGGAGCTACCATATGATACTGGGGAAATCAGGATCCCCATTTGGGTTCTTAATCTTATTAATGAAAAAAAAAAAAAAAGAAAAGAATGAGCTCATGGAAACTTGAGGACGGCTTATTAGAGTTAAAAAAAAAAAACAACAAAAACCTTCGAGTAGGCAAGCTGCATGTCTCACAGCTGCCGGAGAAGGAGAGTGGGGAAGAGGGAGAAAAGGCAGACAGTGCTGTGGTGCGAAGACTTTGAGAACAGTAGTACAGAAGCCCAGCGTACTAGGGAAAGCGCACTTCAGTAGGCTCTGGCTAGAACCTGAAAGAAAGAAGACAGAAGAGAAGAAAGAGGAATAAAGGCGTACATACCCAGCTGAATCTCTAACGTTATGGTGGCTGGTAGGAACTGTACTGGGGGCAGCAGTTTGGGACAGAAAAGTACATTATTTTAAGGTGAACCTGCTTCCTTAGGGTGGTCCCCTAGCCAAGTCCTTTACCTGCCCTACTGAATTAACTTAAAGGGAGACCATGGTCATTTCTCCACCTAGAAGTAGATTCCATTATTTACTGTAACATTTCTATATTTTACCCCAGATATGTCAGCATGATATACTAGTAGAGTTATCAATATTTACTTAATTTTCATTTAAAAAAAAATTATGTTAGGCGTGGTGGCACATGCCTTTTAATCTCAGAGGCAGGCAAATCTCTGTGAGTTCAAGGCCAGTCTGGTTTACATAGTGAGTTCCAGACCAGCTGGGGCTGCAGGGAGACCTTTTCTCAAAAACAAAAAAAAGACAAAATTTTATCACTTTTTTTTTTGAGACAGAGTCTCCCTGTAGCCCCAGCTGGCCTGGAACTCACAGAATCTGCCTGCCTCTGCCTCCTGACTGCTGGACTAAAGGCGTGCGCCACCACTCCTGGCTTTTATTTACTTATTTATTCATTTATTTATTTATTTTTTTATGTGTATGAGTGTATTGCCTGCATGTGAGTGCACCCGTGTTGTGCAGTGTCATGGAGGTCAGAAGAGCGCTTCAGATTCCCCTGGAACTGGAGTTAAGGACGGTTCGTAGCCACCATGTGGGTGCTGGGAACTGAACTTGGGTCCTCTGCAAGAGCAGTCATTGCTCTTAACTCCTGAGCCATCTCTCCGGCCCCACTTAATGTTCATTTTAAGAGGAAATTTATGTAGGGTTTTATATAAAATCTTAAGATTATTTGGCAACATTTACAAACATGTCTGTGTAGCCCTACTCCCTTAAAATGCAGAACGTTTTTTCTTGGTTTCCATCTCATAGAATGCTTTCTTTATCCCTTCATGCCAAGTCTGTGTATGTCCTTAAATGTAAAATGAGTCTTTTAAAGACAGCATGTAGTTAGTTGGGCTTTGATTATCCATCAGCCATTCTGTGTTTTGATTGAAAGATGTAATCTTGAGGCTGGAGAGCTGGCTTGGTGGTTAAGAACACTGACTGTTCTTGCAGAAGACCTGGGTTCGAATCCCAGCACCCACATGGCAGCTAACAACTGTCCATAACTTCAGTTCCAGGGGATCTGACAGCCTCTTCTGTCCTCTGCGGGCATTGTATGACAGGTGCACTTACCTACATGCAGGCAATACGTGCATACACATAAAATTTAAAAAAAATTAAAAAAAAGAAAGCTGTGATCTTCTGTAGTCAAAGTAATTATTAGTAGGCTGGGGACTATTTTGTCCATTACTTTCTGACTGTTTTCTAGGTACCTTCTTTTCTCTGTTTTTGACTTTGTGATTAGGTAATTTTTCCCATTGGTATGCTTTGGTTCTTAGTTTTTATCTTTTTCTACATAATAGCTTTGTGATTAGCATGTTGTATAGTAGAGATTTTATCGTTGTAACCAAGGCGTTATAAACTGGTAACAACTTGCTTTTGATTCCTTAACTTTGTATTTTTACTCTGGTGCCTTACATTCTGTTTTGATGTCAATAAACGTACTCCTCTCTCTGCTGTATTGTTCTGTGACTTTTCTTGGAGAAAACAAGAGAACAAGTATCTGTTGATCCTAGATAAGGCACTGAGGATATACCGAAGGAAAGAGCCCGTCCAAGTCTAGCTTAGGAATCAGTGAGTCTGTTGGGGTTACTTGCAGGAGTATGGGTGAGTGGTTCCTTACAGAAGCAGGGATGACTTAGAGGCAGATAAATCACTGAAAGCCTACTGCACCATGGGTGGTAACTCATGACAGCCGCATTCTCTAGAGCTCCCTGCCTAACTCCTTTCCCCAGGAACTAATTATTACTGCTTCTGTAACCTTAGAGAGGAGCCTTGTGAAGCTTGGATGATGGTTCAAGAGTCCCTTGAGACACGTAAATTTTGTTAACTTTCTGAGCTTTTTAAGTTTCATTACTTTCTGAGTTTTAAAGAGCCTCTCTCCTGGAGGGAATGTTTCAGCTGAGGGAACAGTTACACAAACATATCCCTCAACAACTTATTGTAGTTATTGTTATTTTTAAAAGTTCAGTCTTCTAACCTTCAAGCCAAAGGTATAAGTAATTGCACAATGCCATTACAGTATTAAGAATCTGATCATGAGCTGTGCATGTTGACCGTCACCTATAATCTCAGCACTTGGGAGGCTAAGGCAGAACATTTGCTATGAATTCAAGGTTAGCTTGGGGTATGCTGCATAGTGAGTTCCAGACCAGCTTGGCCACTAATTAGTACCCTTTTGCTTCAGGTAAAGAATTCTCTTTAGAATTTCTTTGTTTTGTGACAGAGTCATGGTATATGGCCCAGGTTGGCCTGGCCTTGAACTTGATGATACAGCACAGACTGGCTTTAAACTGGTGAATTTTCTTCTTTCTGAGTACTGGTATTATAGTTGTGTGCCACAACTAGCTCCCTTTAGCATTTCTTGTAGGTGAGATGGATGGATTTGTGATGGACTCCTTCCTCTTTGTTGTGGAACGATTTGCTTTCTCCTTTATTTCCGTATTCTTGGTTGGCAGCTTTTCCGCAGCAGTGTGTCCACGGTGTCCTCGCCTCTCACCCGGCGTCCTCACCTCTCACCTGGCCTATGTGGTTTCTGCTGAGAGGTCTGCCACACTTACTGGGGTGCCTTCATTTGAGTTTTGCTTCTTTTGTCTCGCCACTTTCAGTGTTCATTCTTTGAATTGTGACTGATTATGACGTGAATTGTTGTCACCTTTTTGTTTCTGGATTTTTGTCTTTTCCCCAGTTTGGAAAGGATTTTTATTTCTTTATTTTTATTTATGTATATTTGTGTATGGCTGTGTGTATGTATGCACACGTGTGCAGGTTCCCCTAGAGGCTAGATAAGGTTGTCAGATTCCGTGGAGCTGGGATGGATGCTGGGATGTAAACTTTTGTTCTCTGGAAGAGCAGCAAGTGCTCTGCTAAGCCATCTCTTCAGATTGGTTATTTCTGTATCTTATTTTATTTTATTTTATTTAGTATTTCTTATTTTATGTGTATGAGTGTTTGGCCTGCATGTATGTAAGTGTACCCATCTTGTATAGTGCCCATGGAGGCCAGAGGAGCTTTGTTGGATCCCCTGGAACTACAGTTACAGAGGGTTTTTAGCCGCCATGTGGGTGCTGGAAGCCGAACCCAGCTCCTCTAGAAGAGCAGTCAGTGCTCTTAACCTCTGAGCCATCTCCCCAGCCCCTGGGGCTTGTTATTTCTTTAAATGGGCTTCTGCCCATCTTTCTACTTGACTCCCATGGCCTGAATATTTATTTTTGTGAGCTGTCTCATAAACTTTGCAAGCTTTCTTCATGACTTTTCATATTTTTCTTCTCTGATATGTTGTATAATTATGTGATCTGTCTGAGTGCACAGATTCTTTAGGTCTTGTCTGCTCTTGGTGCTGTCTTGTGCATTAAAATTTTTTATTCACTGTAATTCTCAGCTCTAGAATTTATTTCATAAAGAATTTCAGTCTCCAATTTATTTTGGTTATTTATTGTTCTGATATTTTTGAATTATTTCTTACTTTCTGAAAGCTTATGAGTTTAAGGCAATTAGTTTGAATTTCAGGCACTTTATGACACTATTTCTTTAGTGTCGGTTATTGGTACTTTATTTTGTTCCTTTGGTTGTATATTTCACTGATTATTCTTTTTTTTTTTTTTTGGTCTTTTTGAAACAGGGTCTCCCTGTAGCCCCAGCTGGCCTGGAACTCACTATGTAGACCAGGAACTTACAGAGATCAGCCTGCCCCTGCCTCTCAAGTGCTGGGATTATGGGATTGATGGTGTGCACCACCACACCCAGCTTTACTGATTATTCTTGATTTGTATGGCATGACCTTACTGTCTTTGTACTCGAAGAACGAAATTATTCCAGTCATTTTTGAAGATTGACTCTGTTTAAGAAAGCTCATCATCAGCCAGCCCATTCACAGATTCTGGGAAGGACAGTTGGTATGATCCATGGGTATTTTTGCTGTTGGAGTCCTCTGGCAGGCTGGCCTGCTTCCTGATAGGTCAGCTGATTGGGTGAGTCTGGTAACTTAATCTGAAGTGGTGAGCCTTTTAAATCCACAAGAGCAGGAGTGGAGCTTGTTTCTGCAAGGGACAGCCAGAAGGCTTGTGTCCACAGGGGCTGACATGGCCCTATGGTAGCCTTTACTCGAGTGTGCAGGGGCTGCGATGGACCTGATATCCAGGCCCATTGGAATAGACCTAGAACTTAAGTCCATGGGAGTATTCCTAGTGCTAGGGCACACATGTAGGCAGAGACCACTGGGTAGACCTGAATCCTAAGCCCAGAGGGGAATGCCTAGAATCTTGATTTGTAGGGACAATTCTGGCCACCTCAGTCTATGGATGCTGCCCTGGTATCGGGGGATAGACTTGGATCCTGGGTTTGCTTAATCACGTCTGGTCCCTAGAATCATTGGAGCATGAGTTTATAGGGTTGTTCATAGAGGATAGGTGTCTGAGTGCAGGCTCAGAGGCTAAGTCTACAAGAGCTTGCTTGGGTCGTGTGGTTTCAGGTACTCTCCTGAAGAAAGGGTCCACAGATATGGTCTTATAGCATGAATCCATGGCTGCCAGCCCAGCGTTGGGGTCTCCTGTGACAGGGCTGAACCCTGGTCTTGGGAAAGCCTGACAGTGGACAAAGCTTGAGTCGTTGTCTGTGGATGCCAAGCTTGTACCTTAGGCCATTGACTCTAACATGGCACTGGGGTAAACCTCAACCTCGGGGTTGTGTTTACTTGATAAAGGGCTAATATAATACCCGAGATGGGTCTAGTGCTGGGCTGGTTTGATTGCAGGGTCAATAAATACTGGCCTGATGAATAGGACCTTGGGAATGATGGCATGATGTTTGGGCAGGACTGAAGCTTAGGGCCATGGGATCCACTTTACTGTTGGAGCAGCCTAGATCTCAGGGATGCCAGGGCTGATCTGGCCCTGGAGTATCCTTAGCGACTGAGTCTTTGAGGACTAATTTGGCGGCTGGGGTAGTCCCAGAACTTGAGTATGCCAGGCAGCTATGAAGCTTAGGTGTGCTGGCCCTGAACAAGGCAGGCCTGCTGAGTGCTCATGGGTACTGGTGTAGGTAGGAGCTGTGGTGTCTTGCCCCTCACTGGCCTTTCTTGGATTGGGCTCCACGTTGGACTCTGAGGCAAAGTTCAAGCAGAGGGCAGTTCTTCTCACCGTGCTGCTTGGGTGCTTTAGTGCTCTGAAGACATGAATAATATAAACTGTCCTTCTCACCCTCTTTGATGTGCCTTTTTCTTATTTCTATTCTATATCCAGGTGCTGTATTCTCATCTGGCTTTTGTGAAGGTGTTTTTGTGTACAGATGTGGATTGTTGTTCTAATTTAGCTTCTGTGGTGGGACAGGTGTTTCATAGTCCTACTTTACCATGTTACTGACATCTGGACTCGTTTGCTTTCTTGTAATAACTACCTGGTCTATTGTATACAATTGTCTTACTTTATTTTTGACTCTGGATGTAGCCGAGGCTGGCCTTGAATCCATCCTTCCTCCACCCCCACCCTGTACTGGAACTACAAGTGTATGCCATCACACTTGGCTAACTTTTAAATTTTTTTTTTGAGAAATATTTTTAGTTTTTGAAAAGTTGTTACTAATATACTTTTTTAGATGGAAGGTTTTTGTGTGTGTGTGAGATCAGTATGAGTTTCTTATACTTGAATGAATTCATAAATAATCAACTATTTTATTAGTTGATTTTCAATTACTCTAGTGATTTTTCATTCTTAAAGTTTTAAACATAATTATAGTTGATCAATTGATAGCCTTTATTTAGTCTTGTGTGATACACTTAATGTTTAGTGGTCTGAAGACATGAGACATTTACTTGTATGATTTGTTTGATGTTTTGTGTTTATCAAAATGTACTGGTCGTATTGAGAAGCTTTCTATGGGGGTAGGATAGCACCATTTTGGTTTATAAATAAAAGTTGTTTTTCTTTAGGTAGCTTGGGATCTGTGAAATACTAGAGATAATACTTTGATTCTGTGTGGTCTATATTTGAAATGTCCACTAGGTGTCACTGTTGGCTTTACTTTCCCTTTCTGTTCTCTAGTAATCAGTTGAATGCCTCAACTGGTCTTAATTCTAGTTTTCCTAGAGTTTATTTATATTTAAAAACTCTTTGGTGCTTTTTGGGAAATGTACATCTTCATAATTTTCTATATGTATTAAGATGCTTCATATTTTAATTAAGTTTTGCTAATACTAAATGAAGTTTTAGAGACGTTAATAGAACATTGAATACTTGCACCTTGGGGAATACTTTCAATCTAGTCTTTGCTTCTTTTATACTATTTAAATGTTGAGGCAGTGGTTGTTTAGAAAAAGGGATGTTATAGGTAATTTCTTAATTTTTTTCTTGCATATTCTGTGTAGTAACAACATGGCCTTGTGAGACTAGTAATCTTAAACATTACCAGGTGATAATCTGGACTGTTTTCCTGAAAAATTTAATGAATATGCTCCATTTTAAATATAGTTCTCACCAAGTAACCACAATTTTTGGATGTTGTTTTAAAATATTAGTGCCTTACCCTTTGTAGTTCATACTTTTAATTATGCATCCCTCTATGTGAATTATTATATTTAACCTTTTTTCTTTATGCGTTCAAGAAATAAGTAACAGGTAGCATTTTGTTTTTTAAGGAGAGATGAAGTAAATCATGATTTTTTTTTTTTTAAACATTACTACATGACCTACATTTTTAGGGAAGCTTTTTTTTTTTTTAAATTCAGATGTGAAGACAAGTAATTAAAACACTGTGAACTTTTACAAGGTTTTTGGAACCATCATTTCATTAGTTATAGGACTTATTTAACTGAGTGGAAAATCCAACTACATCTTTTTATATTTTTCCATGGATGTTTGCCCACCGGAGGCTGAAGTATAAATTGGAATTGGAATGTTTTAGTAAGTTTTTCTTTTTTTTTTTTTTGTTAGAAATTGTGGATTTTCTTACTTAAAACATTTGAAACATTTATCTTCTATAATCTTATATGGATTTGAAGTAGTAATTTAAAGGAACCGAAAGTGAGTGGCTGTGTATCTCAGACTTATTCTTTTTCTATGAGATGGCTCCCTTCATTTTAGTTACAAAGAGTAACTAGGTCTTTGTTATCTCTACTGAAGGATCTCTACAGAAAGGTCTCTGACTTGTGAATGTGTATCTTGTCTAACTGTAGAGGAATTTAAAGTGGACTTTCTATTGATATAAAACTGGGCTTGGTCAAATAGAAAATTTTTATTTGAAAATTGTTCTTTGGTTCACTATTAGCATTTTGATTCTAAAACTTATAGCCACAAAAGATAAAATATTGATGGAGTGTAATATTGAGAATTTAAATAAATTTTAAGCCTTGTTCTTGTCTTTCATTAATAAAGCTGTTACCAAGTGATTTTTATTTTTATTTTTAAGAGGAGGATTGAAGTAGTCTTTAATGCTAAGAGAGCTGTAATGATATTTTCTTTTTCTTCCATGTAAGAGAGTCTTTGTGTCTCTATTTGTCTTAAATCAGTAGTACCATGTATGGTACTTTGACAGAAGTGACTAGTAAATTAGTTCTTCTGTTAAACTAATATTTACTGTTACAGTTTGAGTTCCATTAATGTATGTGGTAGTATAAGAAGATGCAAAGGCTCTATCTCTCTACAGATTTAAAATCTACTGACATTTTCTTTCTTGTAAGAGCCTTATTTTAAACAATTTGATATAAAGTGGACTGTCGTAGATAGTATGTATAAACACTTTGTTTGATAAGACAGAGAATGGAATTTATTGAGCCTTTGGAAAAATTAGGTGATTAAAAAATTTTAGTGAGTTTACAAGAAAATATTTTTAAAATTCATTTTTATATTAGATTTATAACTCACAGGTGATATTTTGGTGTTACAAATGTAATTTTTATTCAGAAATTTTGTTTTCTTTCATCTTTCTCCAAAAGTAATACATGAATTTTTGAAAAATTTATTCATGATTGTGTGTAAAGCAGCATGTGTTGCACAGAAGAGCATCATATAATTTTAGTAAAAAGTACATCTCTTGTTATTTGTTTGACAGTAAGCTTAAACTATAGATTATTTGTGAGATGTAGTCTAGCCTCTCTATATAAAATAGACTCCCATTTTATTCTGTGAATATTTATTTAGGGCCTGCTAAGTGTTTATCTCTGTATTAGTTATGGAGATAAAGCAAAGAAAGTCACAATTTCTACTTTTAAGCACTCTATAATTTGTTGGGAAAGACAATAAAATCAACCAGTTACATTAACATTTTAAAAAAGTAAATTTTTAAACTGCATAGTGTAGGAAAATGCTGTCAGCTGAAAGTAATTCCATTAGTAACTATAAAATAAGCAAAATACCTAGAAATAAGTTTAACTTGAGGTGAAAGGTATTTACAATAAAAATTACAAATATCGGTGACAGAAATTGAAACAGGCCCACAAAATAAACAAGGTTTATCCCATGTTCATAGATTGGAAAAATCAATATTGTTAAAATATACATATAGTATAAAGTTATCTGTAGATTCTGTATAACCCTGTCAAAATCCCTATGACATTCTTCACAAAACTAGAAGTTATTATCCTAAAATTTGTGGGGAACCACAAAAACATCCCAAATAGACAAGAGATTCTTGAGCAAAAAAGAAGAAGGCATGAAGAATTACACTACCTGACTTGTAAAGCTGTAGTAATCAAAACGGCATAGTACACTGGACATGGTGATGCAAGATTGTACCCAGCACTTGGGAGGCTGAAATTAGGGGATGGTGAGTTCAAGACCAGCCTGAGTTATGTAGCAAGTTTGAGTCTACCTTGGCCTGCAGACTTTGAGAGTCTGTCTCAGAAAGATAACATTTGTAGTTTTTTTTTTTTTTTTTTTTTAAGAAATAGTATAATATTGACATAGAAGCAGGTATAGACCAATACTATAGATAGAGAACCTGGAAGTAAACCCATATGTCTACAGCTAACTTTATCAGAGGTGTTAGGAGCACATAGTGGAGAAAGGACAGCGTCTTTAATAAATGGTCCTGGGAAAATTTGGCTTTTTCATGCAGAAGATTGGAACTTGACTCCAGTTTCTCATAATACACAAAAGTCAAGCCAACGTAGATTAGAGGTTTAAATGCAAGACCTGAAACTATGAAACTATTAGAAGAAAACATAGGGGAAATACCTTGGATTGGATATTGAAAATGATTTTTTGGGGGAATAAGATTCCAGAAGCCCAGGACACAAAAGTAAAAATAAACAAATTGGGTTACATCAAAGTTAAAAACTTGTGTGTAACATGGGGAAAAAAAATCAATGTGCTAAAGCATACAGAGCTACGAAAAAAAAAAAAAACAACAACAACAAAAAACTCTGTGGACCTGTGGAGACTAAACTCTGACAAAGATTTAGTGTTTAGAATGTACAAGGAACTTAGGTTAATAAAAAAACCCAATTGTAAGTTGGGCAGTATTAATGACCATTTGTTTCTTAAAAAGAATATTTTTAGCCAGGTGTGGTGGCGCTTGCTTTTGCACTGGCATCTGCACTAGGGAGGCAGAGGCAGACGAATCTTTGTGAGTTCAAGGCCATCCTGGTCTACATGGCAAGTTCCAGGCCAGCTGGGGCTATAGGGAGACCCTGTCTCAAAAATACTACTCCCCTCAAAATTATTTTATGCATACAAGTGTCTTGCCTGCATGTAAGTGTCTTACAGTGCCCATGCAGGTCAGAAGAGGAAGTCAGATCACCTGGAACTAGAGTTACAGATGATTGTTAGCCACCATGTGGGTGATGGGAACTGAACCCAGGTCCTCTGGAAGAGGAACCAGTGCTCTTAACTGCTGAGCCAGCTCTCTAGCCTCAAAGTGAACATTTCTTATAAGAAGCTATATAAGTTATATGTGGTGGTCACATTTGTAATCCCAGCACTTGAGAGATAGATGCAGGAGGGTCATGGGTTTCAGACCAGCTTGTTACATGGTTCAAGGCTAGCCTGGGCTACATAGTAGCACTTTGTCTCAAAGAACAAACTAGTAAATAAAAAGAAATACAAGTATTCAACAGATACTTGAGGAAGTCTTCCTATACATCATAAACTATCAAAACCACAGTAGATAGCAGTTCACTATAATTATCAAAAAGAAAAAGGATAATAGGTACTTGTGATGATGTAGAGTAAAAAGACTCCTTGCCTACAGTTGATGAGGTTGTAACTTAGTATAGCAATTTAAAAAATTGTATGGAAGTTCCTAAAAAAGTTCAAAGAAGAACTACTGTATTATATCAGTTACTTTTGTATCGCTCTGACCGTAATACTCGACAGAAACACCTTAAAGGAGGAAACATTTATTTCGGCTCACTGGTTTAGAAGATTTAGTCTATGCAGAACAATGCAGCAACAGAAGTATGTAACACAGGACAGATGTTCATACTGTGCAGACCAGAAGAATGAATCTAGAACCAGGGGCTAGGCTGTCACCTCCTAGTGACCTACTTCATCAGTGAGGCTCCACCTCCTAAAGGTCCCACAGCCTCCCAGAACATCTCTCCCAGAACTTGCTGAGGAACAGAAGGGTTGAAAACATGAAGCTCTGGGGGGACATTTTAGATTCAGACCATAATACATGCATGATCCAGCAATCTTAACTGTGGGCATATTAGAAAGAAATAAAATTAATGGATTAACAAAGCATCTGTATACCCTTGCTTGTCGTAGTACTATTCATAATAGCCAAGAACCAGAAATGCCTTAAGTGCCCAGTAACTGATGTATAAAAAAAAACGTGTGCGTCTATACACAATGGAGTGCTGTTCAGCCACAAGAAGGAATGAAATGCTGTCATTTGCTATAGCACGGATGGAGCTGAAGATTGTCATGCTACATGAAGTAAGCCAGGCACATGACGACAAGTACCATGTGATCTTTTTCAGATGTGGAACCTAATAATGATTTGTCTCTTAGAAGCTGAGGTGACAGTGGTGGTTACCAGAGGCCAGAGAGAGTAGTGGTGAAACTTTGATGATGGTACTGACTTCCAGTTACGTACAAGAGAGTAGTGGTCGCAGACTAGGGTGACTGTAGATGGCAGTTAGATGTTGTAGATCTCAAAACACCATGAGAAAAGATTTTGAGTCTTTTCACCATTAAAAAAAGGGTGAATGTTTGAGGGGATAAAAATGTTTAACTTGACTTAAAACATTATATAGTGTATATATGTATCAAAATGCCACACAATGCATCATTAATATGTATAATGGTATAATGTTTTTTGTATTAGTTAAAAGTTTTAAAAATATATGTAAGAGGGTATGAAAACTTTCAAAAATATATGTAAGAGGGTGTGAGAGTACAGTGAAATATTAGGAGAAATGGTTCAAATTTCTTCCTAAAAGACATGATGGTTCAGGTGACTCTTTTTAAAAAAGTTTTTAGAGCTGAGTGTGGTACACATGCCTTTAATCCAAGCACTGGGGAGGTAGAGGCAGGCAAATATCTGTGCAATGGAGGCCAGCCTGGTCTACATAATGAGTTCTAGGCCAGCTGGGGCAAGGAGAGCCTGTCTCAAAAAAATAAAACAGTTTTTTTTTTTTTTTTTTTAAATTTAGACCAAGTCTCACTATGTAGCTCTGGCTGGCCTGCAATTCATTGTGTAGACCAGGTTGGGCTCGGACTCACAAAGACTGGCTGCCTCTGCTTCCTGAGTGCTGGCATTAAAGACAAGTGCCAGTGTTCTAGTTTGGTTTCTGTTGCTGTGATAAAACACTGACCAAAAAGCAACATGAGCAGGAAAGGGTTTATTTCATCTTACATCTTGTAGTCCATTATTAAGGCAGGAACCTGGAGGCAGGAACTGAAGCAGAGACCATGGAGAAATGCTGCTTGCTGACTTGTTTCCCTGGCTTGCTCAACTATCATTTTTATACAACCCAGGCCAACCTGTCAAGGGATAGCACCACCTACCGAGGCCTGGGCTCTCCTACCTCAATTAGGAGTTAAGAATGTGCCTCACAGACAAGGCCACAGGCCAGTCCAGTGAAGGAAGTTCTTCAGTTGAGGGTCCCTATTCCTAGGTGTCTGTAATTTATATCAAGTTGACAAAAAGTTGCCAGCCTGCCACTATACCTGCTAGTTTAGGTGACTCTTAAGGATCAATATAATGACTCCACAGGTAGAAAATAAAGTAGCAAGCATAACAGCATGGCATAATGACAAAGATCCAAGTGCCACAGTATGCCTGGAATCTGGGGAGTATGGGTGACAAGAAAGCCTGGAGACATACTTACTCATTCCGCACATTTATCATGATGTTTCATGGTTCCTGAGTTTGCGGTCTTATAGGGAAATATAGTATATAGCCGCTTCAGAAGTCAGACCATGCTGACTATCAGACTTTGGAGTTTAGATTTTTTAAAAATTATTTATTTTTATTTTATGTGTATGAGTGTATTGCCTGCATGCGTGTAAGTACACCCATGTCATGCAGTACCTGCAAAGGACAGAAGAAGGTGTCAGATCACCTGGAACTGGAGTTAGGGATGATTGTTAGCTGCCATGTGGGTGCTAGGACTCAAACCTGGGTCTTCTGCAAGAACAGCCAGTGCTTTTAACCAGTGAGCTAGTGCTCCAGCCACTGAAGTTTAGATTTTAAATTAGGAAGCACTGATAGAGTTAATTTTGACAACACTGGGGCTGGAGCCACGAGAAGACCTGGTGAGTGACACCCAGGTGAGTGTTACTAGGATTTAGCTGAGGCTACATTAGCTGAACAGGAAGTGACGCATTTGTAGGAGAATAGAAAGGAATTGTGATTGTTGGCTACCAGGACTGTACTGGGACTGTGCATAGAGTTTGAGTAAGCAGAAGGGGGCATCTAGAATTCTTAGGTTTGGACAATTGATTTGAATGTTGCCATTAACCAGAAATTGCTTTTAGAGTTAATGAATGTGTTCAGGGGATAAAGGGAGAGTGGAGAGAAAGATACTATGGTGATGAGAGTGATTTTGGTCACCTTTTTGATAACTGTTGAGGTAGATTTGAGAATCATGAGCGTGTAAGTAGAAGCTTAGATGTGGTGTTAGGTCATATAGGGAGTGTATATACTGGTAAGAACTCTGCTAGGTCTGAATTCATGGAAATGCCAATAGCGGTTGAATAGTCCTTATTCAAAATCTTGGGACCCAAAGTACTTAGGATTTCTGATTTTAAAAATGGGTTATTTGCATGTGCATAGTGAGATACGTTGTGGCTGTGTCTAAAAATAGAAAATGAAGTTCACTTACCTTTCATATATAGTAGCCTGAAAGTAATTTTGTGACATTTTAGTAGTTTTCAGTTTTATTTTTCAGTCAGAGTCTCTCTGTAGCCCTAGCTGGCCTGGAACTAACTATGTAGACCAAGTTGACCTCAAGCTCACAGTGATCTGCCTGCCTCTGCCTCCCAAACGCTGGACTTAAAGGCCTTTGCCACCACACCTGACTTTAGTTTTGTTCTTGAAACAAAGTATTAAAAAAAAATATTTTATTTATTATTATTTTTTAATTATTTATTTAATAACCATATAATTAGAAGCATTTCATTACAACAACAGCATTGACATATTCACTAAAAATTTCCAGAGCTAAG
>NW_008332402.1:2544186-2545299 GCF_000622305.1 Nannospalax galili
CTGAGCACGATGTAAAGTCATCAGGTAGATTTCAATGGTAATGTTTTTCACATCTACTAATTATTGAGCAAATTTTTATGCCTTGAAGACTTTTAATTTTTAAAATTTATTTATACACCTACTTCCCAAGTAGCACCCTCCCATAGCCTCCCTCCCCCCACTAGAGCCCTTATAGTCTGATATCCCTGCTACTGTCTGCTGTGCTGTCGGCATCCCCAGCCATTCCCAACTACTTGCCCATCTGGTGAATCTAGTCAGCCTACCTAGAGGTCTTTGTTTTAGGAGGGTCAGCTGTTCCTCATCTAGTGGTAATCAGTTGTCTATATTCCTTTGGATAAGATTCGGGTCTGCTGTTCATTTTTCCAGTTCTGTCCTGGGTTACTATCTGGGAATCCCTTTGGCTGCCCTGGCCAACAACTCAAAAGAAGGTATCACTTGTTTGGCATTGTTGCTTGTTATGTAGCCTTTAGCTATACATATGGACTCTTACGAAGTTATGTTGGCCCATTTAATCTTTGGTTACACTTTCCTTTTGGGTGTTTAAGGCCATACAGTTGGTCCAGATAAACTGATTTATTTTTACTCTTAAGGTCATTTGAGGATCTGTTCCTCAGGGGTCACATGGGCTTGGGAAGAGCCCCTGGCTCCTTTCTTTTACCAGTTCCACTTATGTGAAGATAAGTCAAAGGTCCCGCTCGACCATGATTGGCTTTGCTTGGACGCATGGAGGAAGTGATTCCTCTGCGTTGACCCTCCTCTTTATAGACTGCACACTGGTTCAAGTCCATCTGGTGGGGTCTCCTCAGCCTCCTTGATCAAGAGGACAGATGACCCACCACCATTATAGGACATTTTGAGAGTTGCTTATAGTCCCCTGGAACTATTCGACCTAGGAGGGCAAGGAGCAAAAAGTGTCCTTTATGTCCCTCTGACAAAATTATTATAAGCCTCAAAGTATGTCTGTTAAACACCCAAGAAGGTTCGTTCCACCAGCCTGGTACTTTTAATTACTGTGTGTCATGTAGATAATCTTGGGAAAAGACCAATTATTCTCAGATAAACCTTACCTAGACATATATTTCTTGATCTGCTATGTATAATTTGTCAGTAGGT
>NW_008332402.1:2546515-2547032 GCF_000622305.1 Nannospalax galili
TCCTTTGATGTACAGAAGCTTTTTAGTTTAATGAGGTCCCATTTGTTAATTCTTGCCCTTGTTTCCTGAACAATTGATGTCCTGTTTAGAAAATCCTTTCCTATGCCTATATCTTCTAGGTTTTTCCCAGTGTTTTCTTCTAATAGTTTCAGAGTTTCAGGTTTTACGTTGAGCTCTTTGAGCCATTTGGAATTGACTTTTGGGCAGGGTGAAAGTTATGGGTTTAGTTTCATTCTTCTACAAGTGGAGATCCAGTTTTGCCAGCCCCATTTGCTGAACATGCTGTCTTGCCTCCAGTTAATGTTCTTGGCCCCTTTGTCAAATATCAGGTGGATAAAATTGCAATTACTCATATTTGGGTCTTCAATTTTGTTCCGTTGGTCTATGGGTCTATTTTTGTGCCAGTACCATATTGTTTTTATGACTATAGCTCTGTAGTAGAGCTTAAAATCTGGTATAGTAATCCCCCCAGCATTGCTCTTAGTTCTCAGGGTTGTTTTGGCTATCCGGGGTCTCT
>NW_008332402.1:2547824-2548093 GCF_000622305.1 Nannospalax galili
CCTCCAGTCCAGTTCCCTCTAGGACTTTGAACATAAATGCATGTTGAATTTTGTCAAAGGCCTTCTCTGCATCTTTTGAGATGACCATATATATGATTTATGATGTTTATTGACTTATGTATGTTGAGCCATCCCTGCATCTCTGGGATAAAGCCGACTTGATCATGGTGGATGATCTTTTTGAATGTGTGTCTGTATGCGGTTTGCAAGTACTTTGTTGAGAATTTTTGCATCCATGTTCATTAAGGATATGGGTCTATAGTTTTCTT
>NW_008332402.1:2548682-2549917 GCF_000622305.1 Nannospalax galili
ACTTCCCTCTAAAGACTGCTGTCCGTACGTCCCAGAGGTTTTGTTGTGTTGTATTGTCCTTTTCATTTACTTTCAAGAATACTTTTATTTCTTTCTTAATTTCTCTTTTGACCCATTCATCATTCAGGAGTATGGTGTTTAATCTCCATGTGTTCATGTGGTGATTAGGGCTTCTTCCTTGTTGATTGTAAGCTTTATTGCATTGTGGTATGATAGAATGCATAGAATTATTTTAATCTTTTTTATTTGCTGAGGTTTGTTTTGTACTGCAGTATATGATGGATTTTGGAGAAGGTTCCATGGGATGCTGAGTAGAAAGTATGTCCTTTGGTGCTTGGGTGGAATACTCGATAGATGTCTGTTAAGTCCATTTGATATATGTTATTGTTTAATTCTTATGTCTCTCTGTTAACTCTCTGCCCTGTTGACCTATCTAATGGAGACAGTGGAGTATTGAAGTCCCCTACTATTAATGAGTGGGGGTTAATCTGTGTCGTAAAGTCATGTAGTATTGTTTTTATGAAGTCGGGTGCACCAGAGTTTGGTTCTTGATTCATTGATCATTTGATCAAAATGAAGTGGCCATCTGTGTCTCTTCTGATTAGTTGTAGTTTAAAGTCTATTTTGTCAGATATTAGAATTGCCACACCTGCTTTTTTCTTAGTGCCATTTGCTTCGTATATTTTTTTCCATCCTTTCACTTTGAGATAGTGTCTGTCCTTGAAAGTGAGATGAGTTTCTTGCAGACAACTAAAAGATGGGTTTTGTTTCTTAGTCCGTTCACCTAGTGTGTGTCTTTTGACTTGGGAGTTCAGTCTGTTAATATTTAAAGTTATTAATGAAAGATGAGTATTGAATCCTGTCATTTTTATTTCTGTTTACATCCTTGATATACCTGTACCTTTCCACAGTTATACATTCATTTGAATTCTTTCCGCAATCCCTTGGGTATAGTCATTCCTTTCTTCAGTTCTTTGTATTGCTCCCAGAACTCTCTGAAGGGCTGGTTTTTTGGACATGAATTCCTTCAGCCTATTTATATCATGGAAGATTTTTCTTTGCCCTTTGAGTCTAATAGATATTTTGTCTGTGTATAGTAATCTGGGTTGGCATCTGTGGTCATTTAAACTGGGAAATACTTTGGTCCAGGGTCTTCTGGCTTTCGTAGTTTGCACTGAAAAGTCAGCTGTAATCTTAATGGGTTTTCCTTTATATGTGACTTGTTGTTTCTCTTT
>NW_008332402.1:2549966-2550187 GCF_000622305.1 Nannospalax galili
GTGCCATGGAGTTTCTTTTCTGGTCCTGTCTGTTTGGTGTTCTGTATGCTTCTTGTATTTGTATGGGCACATCTTTCTTTAATTTCAGGAAATTTTCTTCCATGGTTCTGTTGAAGATCTGGTCCATGCCATTATCTCGGGATTCTTCTCCTTCTTGTATGCCTGTGATTTGTAAATTTAGTCTTTTTATGGTGTCACACAATTCCTGCATATTCCATTCT
>NW_008332402.1:2550510-2563808 GCF_000622305.1 Nannospalax galili
CTGGTTCTTGTGTGAGACTCAAGCCTTCAAGTTTAGGTCTGCTTCTTTTTGTGAACTTTATGTGTCTTTCTGGTTTACTTTTTGGTCATGAAAAGCTGGTTCTTCTAAGCTTCCAGTTCTCTCTTTTGATTTTATATTGGAGTGACCAGATTGCTTTTGTCTTCAGGAGTTCCCACAGAGGCCCAAGTCAGGTGAGGGTCAGATGTTTTCAGGCTCTCTCATAAGGTCTGGATCCTTCCAGGAAAGATTTTGGCCTCAGGAATTTGGGTGTTGGACTGGCCTGGGAACCTGGCTCAGGAAAGATGCTGGTGTAGGGCAGCTGGTGGCCTGCTACCAAGAGATGCAAAGGCAGATGGGGTGGGAAGAGGCCCCAAGGACTCCTGGGGACTGCACTGAGGAGCTGGGTTGGTCTGGATTCAAAGGATCAAGAAGAGTAAAGGTCAGCCCCAGCATCCCAGAAAGAGGCTGGTGGGTGGTGCAGGCCCAGGGAAGCAGAGGGAGGTGAGGGCGGGGCCAGGTCCAGAAGCACTGCTCCTCGGGGCCAGAGAAGGCACTCTGTTGGTCTGGATGAAAAGGATCAGGGAGCAGTATTGGTTCCCCAGGTGTCTGGGGCCCCAAGACAAGGAATGGGGTAGGGCCCAAACTTGGAGGAGAGAACGGTAGCAGAGATGAGAGGGTTAATGAGGCTGGGGGAGTAAAGAAGCAGAGGGCACAATGGACTTACCCCAGATGGTTGTTAGCCACCGTGTGGGTGTTAGGAATTGAACCCAGGTCCTCTGCAAGCAGCCAGTGCTTTTAACTGCTGAGCCATCTCTCCATCCCAAACAAAGTTTTCATCATGTGGAATTGTTCACTTGTAAAGTTATATAAGTACTAAAAATTTTTCAAGTTTTGTGGTATTTGGTATTTCAAATTTTGATTTAGGGATATCTAGCCTATGTTTTGTGATAAATAAGGTAATTTTGAAGGGCATTCTTATTTCATAATGTGTTACAGTTTTGTTCTGCTAAGGTATACTTCCAAGAAGATTTGGAAACTGATGATGTTCTTTGAAAGATCATTTTGCTGTAAGATCACTTTAAAAAAATTGAGGGGGGGAGGGTGGGAGGGGATGATCCATCTTGCTGGCCCTAAGATCACTCTTTTAAGATATTTTATTTATTATTTTTATTTTATGTGTATGAGGGTATTGCCTGCATGTATGTGAGTGCATCTGTGTCATCCAGTGCCACAGAGGTCAGAAGAGGGTTTCGAATTCCCCTGGAACTGGAGTTAAGGATAGTTTGTAGTCGCCATGTGGGTGCTGGGAATTGAACGTGGTCTTCTGCAAGAACAGTCAGTGCTCTTAACCGCTGAGCCATCTCTCCAGCCCCTATGTATTTCATGTGTATGAGTGTTTGTTTTGCCTGCATGCATGTGCAGAGTCCACAGATTTCAGAAGAGGGCATCAGATCACCTGTTAGCCATCATGTGGGTACTAAGAAGGGAACCTGGGTTCTCTGAAAGAGCAGCCAGTGAGTACCCTTAACCACTGAGCAGTGCTCCAGTCCCAGAAGGTCTCTTTTTTAGTTATCTTTTCTAGCAGTTATAGAAGAACTACACTGTTGCTTAATTATACAGAATGGTAGTAACAGCAGCCAAAGACCACAAAAGCAAAACATCACAATTAAAAGAATTCTTCGTTTAACTCTGTAGGCGAATATATTTCAATAGAAATGTGTACTTAAAAAAGTGAAAATAGCTTTTTTTTCCTAAAAAGAGAACAGGAAAATAATTTCATTTCTTTAACATGGTTGATTAAATTTTGTTTTTATTATTTTCAGCATTAGGGCTCATTATAGCTGACAGTGGGTGAGTCCTAAAAGTTGCTGTCAAATTTTAGGAAAGCTCTATCAAGTTTCTTTCCTACCTGAGCCATGAGATTTCAGGGAATATAAAGTTTCCTATCAATGATGTTGACCTTGAACCAGCATCCTGGAGTTGGCAGTACCCTGTTTGTCATAAGAAGACGTCCTCACAATCCTTTTCATTATTATCATTATTATAGTTTTTTGGTCTGGATATAAGGTCTCATCATGAGGCATGGGCTGGCTTAGAACTCACTATGTAACCCAAGCTAGCCTCAAACTAATGTTTCTCCTGCCTCAGCTTCCTAAATGGTGAGATTATAGGTATAAACCACCACACCCAACCTCTAGTGTTTCATTCTTAAATTTATGTTACCTTTATTCTGTTGGTCAGAAATTCAAATCTCTTCTCAATGAACTTATGGAGTCACTCATTCTCATTAATTAGATTGTTAAAATTCCAAGAAGCCTTTCACTATTTGTAGTTACTATATTCTTCTTACTATAAATTACTAAATAAAATTCTCTAATAATGAAAAAAAAGGTGAAAATGATGCAATTTTAAAGATAATGGATTACAACCTCTTCTGTCCCCTGTCTCTGCTTGCCTTGAACTCAATATGTAGCCCAGGCTGGCCTATGTAGAACTCATGATCCTCCTGTTTCTACCTTCCCAGTGCTGGGATTATAGGTGCATGCCTTCAGGCTCAGCCCAGCTTCCCTTCTAAGGAAAGTATGCCATACAGCCCAGCTAAGCAGGGTAGAGTGGGCATGTGACTGAAACTTAACACAAAAAATTATCAAATCTTTCAACAGTCACTTTATAGGTTGGTCAATGACCTGTGCTTGTTTAAGCTTACTTCAAAAACTATTGGGCAGATTAGATTTTCTCTCTTAGACATTTAACACATTTTAATTATAAAATATTAAATTTATCATCACCATTTTTCAGGGTATAGTTCAATGGTAAGTATAGTCACATGGTTGTATAACACATATCCAGAACTTTTTCATCTTGCAAAACTGAAATTCTATACTTATTAATTTACAGTTTTCCATTCCTCCCCCATTTCTAGTCCTTGGTGATCTATATTTTACTTTCTGGTTTTATGAGCTTGACTGCTTCATATATAAGTGGAATATTGCACTATTTATGTTTTATGACTGACATGTTTTACTTAGTATAATTTTTTAAGGGTCTGTCCATGCTGTAGCATGTGACAGAATTTCCTTCCTTTAAAGTCCAGAGTGCTTCCTTATGAATATGTATCACATTTTGCTTATTCCTGCCCAGTGGACGGTAGGATGCTCCCACCTCTTGACAATGTAATGAATAATGCTGCTGTAAACACGAGTGTGCAAATGTCTCCAGTTCTTGCTTTCAACTCCCTTGGGTCTATATCCAGAAGTAGGATTGATAGATTCTGTGACAGTTGAATTTTTTTTCCTTAGAAAATTGACTCACAAGAAATAGGCAAAATCAGCAGCAGGAAGATATGAGAGAGGGAAAGGAGAAGGAAGTGTGTGTGTGTGTGTGTGTGTGTGTGTGTGTGTGTGTGTGTGTGTCGTAGGGAAGGTGAAGGGCCCCATGGAAACTGGAGTTCTTAAAGTTACAGGATAAGAAATTGTAAGTGCGGCAGGGGAAGCTGTAGTGTGATGTGGAGTGAATAGAGGAGATGAACTGACAGAGGCACATAGCCAGGAGAGTTGAAGTCACTGGTGTCCAGAGTAGGCTTTATTTCCTGACTTCTCATACCTGATCACTTTTGTTTGTTTCCATGGATAAAAACTTTTCACTAAACCCCTGGGCTAGTCAGCTTTCTGTTGCTATTTCAAAAATACCTGAAACCATGAACTTGCTCAGAGGAAAGGTTTATTTTGGCTCACAGTTTTGGAAATTTCAGGCCATAATTAATTGGTGTGTGGCTTTTGGGCCTGTAGCAAGACAGCATATCTTGGTAGGGAGCATGTAGCAGGGCAAAGATGCATAAGAAACTGACTCAGGAAGATCTTTTACTATATTCTACTTTTTTTTTTTAAAAAATGCAATTTTAAAGGTTTATTTATTTATTTATTTAGACAGAGTCTCCCTGTAGCCCCAGCTGGCCTGGAACTCACTATGCAGGCCAGGCTGGCCTTGAATTCACAGAGATCCACCTGCCCCTGCCTCCTCAATGCTGGGATTAAAGGTGTACATCATTATGCCTGGCTTAAAGGGTTATTTTTAATTGTGTGTGTGAGTGTGCGTGTGTGTGTAGGTTTGTACGTGTGAGTGCAGGTTCCCACAGAGGCCACAAGAAGGTATTGGATCCCCTGGAGCTGGAGTTATATGTGCTTGTGAGCCACTCAGTGTAGGTGATGGGGACTGAATGGAGTCTGTAACAAGAACAGTACATACTCTTAACCACTGAACTGTCTCTCTAACCAAGATCCTTCTTAAGGTTTCTCCTACTTTGCAATAGTGCCAAGCTAGGGACTAAACCTTTAACAGTGGCCTTTGGGGGTACATTTAAGACCCAAACTAGAATAGCCTTCTCATCCTGTAGTAATGTGGTGAGTCTTGTTTTGTTTTGTTGAGACAAGTGCTCACTAGTCCAGGTTGGCCTGAAACTCTCAGTTCTCCTGTTTAAACCTCTTGTCTGATGAATTATAGGCAAATGCCAGTATGAGTGGCTTAAAAAAAAAAAGAGGTAGTGTTTCACTGTACAGCTCTAGCCCTGACTGACCTCCAACTTAATTTGTAGACCAGGCTGGCCTTGAACTTGGGCTTCTCTTGCCTCAGCCTCCCAAGTGGAGGTGAGTTTATTCCTAGCAGCTAGCCTGTCTGTGATTAAACAGTAGTATCAGCAGCAAATAGTATACTGATAAAACCATCTTGCTGAAGCATTACTGCTGTATCTTGTTTCTTTTTCCCCAGCTTCCTGTTTCATGCGTTTCGATAAATGAAGAATCTTTGGATCTTCAATTTTCAAAGTGAAGAAATGTAAACATTAGAGTAGAAGCTTGGACTACAAGGCGGTAGATAAAAGGCAATGCTCTTTTCTCTTTCATAAGGGAATTTAAAAAATCACCATACAAGGATTTAGAGATGTTTGGAGATTTTTTTTTCTCTTGTGTTTAAGCTGTAGTTGGTGGTAGAAAACAAACAGTAGCTCAGCTGTTTTGCCACTGTTTTTAGAGTGGCTATCATACTTTCTAATTCACTAAGAATGATGATTGGGTAACTGAATGGTTCATAGCGAGTATTGACTTTGGTACATAATGAAGTGCAGGCACCTGCTTGCTATAGGGCTTTTGCTTGCCCCAGTGCACCTGCAGGAGGTCAAGGTCATCGGTTAACCTATGTGTCTGTCCTCCTCTTGTTCTCCACTGCAAAAGCTGTGTGGGTGGCCTGTGACCTTCAGGCAATTCTCTTGTCCCTGCCTCCCATTTCCTCATAGAAGCATTGGGATAATAGTCTCATGCATTACTAGATCTAGGTTTACACGGGTTCTGGGAATCAGAACTTGGGTCCTCATACCTGCTGGCAAGCTCTTTACCCACTGAGCCACCTTCCCCAGCTTGAAGGAATGTCTAACAATAAAATAAGATCTAGATTTTTGACTAAATAATAAATAGAGATACTGCTCAGAGAGTATTTACCTATCTAACCTAATCTTTATTGAGTCTAAAGTCTTTATATTTAAACTTTTTCCAAATTAGCATGTTGTTTCTTAAGACATAATGTGAATTTCCTGTTACTTACTTTTGACAATGAAAAGTTTGAAACTCTTGCTATGGATCTTGTATATGTTAGAGGCTCCCATTAAATAATAGAACTACTACAGTGAGGTAGATCCTTCAGATAAGGGGTGTGTGTGTGTGTGTGTGTGTGTGTGTGTGTGTGTGTGTGATCTGGCTAGGCATGGTGGCACGTCTAATCCCAGCATTTGGGAGGCAGAGGCAGGTAGATCTCTGTGATTTCAAGGACAGCTTGGTCTACATAGAGAGTTCCAGGTCAGCCAGGGATACAAAGTGAGATCCTGTCTCAAAAAACAAAAGACAAACAAACAAAGCAAAACAAAGTAACCCAATACATTAAGAAATATGTATATGTAAATAAATAAAATCTACTTTCAGTTTATTTCCTTAATATTCAGGGTAGAAGTTTCTTGGCACATTGAGACCAAATAAAATGCTGATAGCAAACGGCAACTTTTCTTTTTGTACTTCTTTCCTGAGACTACATACATGCTGCTGATCAAAGGAAATGTCATAATCAAGGAGTACATTAATGCTAATGCTGACTTCAGAGCCTCACGTCTACTGGCTAGCATTCATAGTGCTGGAAGGTGCTGTGCAAGCTACCAGAAGGAAAATCATCATCCTTCCCAAGTGGTGAATCCTGTGAACCACAGTAACAACTGCCTGGCAAGATAATGCTCATCAGTGCATAGTGGAACAAATATTATGAGAGTAACCAACTACTGTTTACTTGGATTTGAGATCCTAAGGTCCGCATCCTAGGATATCACCCGTACCTGACATTGATATTAGGCTTAGGAACCTGAGGCTAGACAGGTGACAGGAATAGGGGAGAACCCAATACTAGTTTTCTGTTGAATAAAGTATTAAACTAACTCTTAATGACTTATTGTCCTACCCATAGATTAACGCATGTCTCAGCCCTCACCAGGAGTTTCCTTATGCAACAGATGGTGACTAACAAAGAAGCCTACAACTGGCCAGTGTGCAGAGAGCAGGCTGCATAGGCTGCAGAGTGCTCATCCCTGAATAGGACACCTGCATCAGCTTCTGCTCCCAAGTCTCAGGGATCATTGTGGAAGATGGGGTAACCACAAGGAAATAGTCTTTCAGACAGCTGGTCCGTTTCTCATATGAACTCACAGGATTGGTGACAGCATACACAAGTCTCATGCAAGCTCAAGCCAGAAAAAAATCCCAGCATAGACAAGAGGAAGGGGTTAAGAAGCTCCAACCCTACGTTAGGACATTGTGGGAACAGATGGCTGCTGGGAGGGTCAGAGACAGTCTCTTTCAAGGATGGGACTCTTGGTAAGTTAACCAAGCTCCAGTGAATGGACACACACTGAAGGACATTTGGAGACACAGATTAGACTCCATAGGTGTGATGGTTTGAATGAGAATGTCCCCCTTAGACTCCCAAGTATTTGGGCATCTTGTCCCTGGTTGGTGATGCCATTTTGGGAAGTCTTAGAGTATGTGGCCTTGCTGGAGGAAGCAAGACACTGGGGGCAGGTTTAGAGAGTTCTTAAGCCTTGCTGGATCTCGAGTTGCTCTCTTGCCTCCTGTGCCTGCTTGGAGATATGAGAGCTCTGCTTCCTGCTCCTGCTCCAGCCACCTCTTGCCACCTCCAGCCACCACGCCTCCCACTGTGATAGACTCCTGCCCCTTTGGAACCATAAGCTAATCAAACTCTTCCTTCTATAAGTTGCTTGAGTCAGTGTTTCCATCACAGCAACAGAAAAGTGACTAATAGAATAGGTTTTATTATATATACAATAAAGTACATTGGGTGGGGGAGCAGTATGGGGTGGGGATAGGTGAGGGGATTTAAATATCATCAAATTATATTGTATGAAAATTTCAAATATTCAATAAAAATGTTAAAAGGGAAGTCTTATATTTGATCTCATTGAAGTTTGATGGAAAAAGAAAGAAAAATAAATAAAAATATGTATGTACAAATAAACTCTGCCTTCAGTCAGAAGGTGTCCTCCTGCTTCCATGCCTGGCTTATTTCCTCAGTACTCAGGATAGACATTTTCTTTGAGTTTGCTTGGCATATTGAGGCCAAATAAAATGCTCATAGCACACTGGAACTTTACTTTTTTGTATTTCTTTCCTGAGACAACATACATGCACTGATCAAATGAGATTTCCTAATAAAGGAGTGTATTAATGCTTTTTTTTCTGTAGGAAAACCTTTCCAATTTTATAATACCTATCAATAAAATTAATTCTAATGGAAACAGCCAGTGACTGATATTTTAATATGCACTCCTCCCTTATGAGCCACAGAAATTGAGTCTAGAACTCTCACAGTTAATAAAATGTATGATTACTTGCATCTTATATGAAATGGTATTTGTGTCTGTATATAGCGGATTCAAACCCTCCTTTATACTTCAGATCATGTCTAGATTACTTAAAATGCCTAATGAAATGTCACTACTATGGCAAGAAAAAAAGTCTTTAGGTATTCAGTACAGACAGTTTTTCTCCTGGACATTTTATTTAAAAATTTCTATTATTTTATTTTATTTAATTAATTAATTAATTAATTAATTTATTTATTTATTTGTATGCCCATGTGGAGGTCAGAGGACAGTTTACAGGACTCTGGTCTCTTCTGCCACCTTGTGGGTCCTGGCGATCAAGTTACTGGGCTTGGTGACAGGTGCTCATTAAACCATCTCTTTGGTTGGTCAAATGTGCAGCTACTAACCTCATAGATACAGACAGTCAATTGCTTTATAGTAATATGTACATTTTATATGTACTTAGAAAACAATAAAAATATATAGATTCTACCTCTGTAAACTATAGTACTATTTTACTTCTAAAAATTTTATTTTTTAAAATATACTTGATTTTTTGAGAGTCTTGCTATGTATCCTTGGCTATCCTAGTATTCACCATGTAGTTCAGGCTGGCCTTGAACACAGCAGTCTTCCTGCTTCCATGCCTGGCTTTACTTTATTTTTAATTAATAAAAATATTTATGCTGCAAAATGTGATGGTGCACTCCAGCACTTGGGAGGCAGAGGTAAGCAGATCTCTGTGAGATAGAGGCCAACCTGAATTACATAGTGAGTTCCAGGTCAGATGAGGCTACAGGGAGACCCTGTCTCAAAAAAAACTTAGGTATACAAAAATGGTATAAGTATGCACTTACATAAAGTATACACTGCAGAACAATTAAGTCAAACTAATTAATATATTTTTACCTCACATAATTTTTTTTTTTTTTGGTATATGTGTGTGTTTATTCACATGGGGGCCAGAGCTGGAGACAATGGTCTCACTGGCCTGGAGATCACCATGTAGGCTAGGATGGCTGATCTAATGCCCTATGGAACTGCCTGCCTCTACCTCCCAAGTGCTATGTTTACAAGCACATGCCCCTGTGCCTAGCTTTTTTATGTGGGTTCTGGGGACCCAACTCAGGTCCTCATGTTTATGCAGTAAGTAGTTTACCAACTGCACTATCTCTCTAGCCCCTACATAATTTTTTTGTAATGAGAAAATTACAACCTACTGTCTTTGCTGGGCCAGTGAGATGGCTCATTGGACAAGGATATTTGCCAGTAATTTTGATGACCTGAGTTTGATCCCTCAGCCCACATGGTGGAAGGAGAGCGTCTACTTATACACAGACAGACAGACACACACATACACAGAGTAAATGTAAAAATATCTATTATCTTCATAATTGTCATGTACAGACTATTTTAGTATTGCCTACAGTCACGATGTTGTAAACTAGGTCTCTTGAACTGGTTCCTCCTGTCTGGCTAATATTTTGTGTCTCTTGATTGACACCCCCCCCAGTCCCTTTACTCCTAGTCCCTGGCATCCAGCGTTCTACTTTCTGGTTTTATATGTATGTGTTTACATTTGCTTTGAATTTTAATTAGCATACAAAATATTAAGTTTCATTATGGCATTTTCAAACATAATTGGTTTCTGTTAATCCTCCCGTCTGCTCCTTCCACATCCTTTGTCTACCCCTGGTGCCCTCCACCTGCAGGAGCCACTTACTAGCTTTCATTTCATGTTGTATGTGTTCTGTAGCTCCCTATCCTTCCTCAATGCCTCTTTCTCCCTCTTACGGTCCCTTTTCTGGTTACATGACCTATACCTATACCTATATCCCCATATATATATATATACACACACACACACACACATACACACACTTAAAGCTAGGATTCACATATGAGACAAGACAAGCAGTATTTGAGTCTGGGTTACCTCACTTAATATTGTATTTTTCTTTTTTCTTTATTCTTTATGCCCGAGTGATCAGCAAAAGTATTCTTTTCATTTCAAGTCAGTCCCGAAAGATGATTGCCATCATTTCACTTAATGTCATATTTTTGTCCATTTTCTTTAAAATTATATCATGTTTATGACTGAATAAAATTTCGTTGTATACATGAAGAACATTTTTATTATCCAATCATTTGTTGATGGACATCTAGGCTGGTTTTGTTTGCTTGCTATTGTGAATAGAGCAGCAATTAACATGGATGTGCAAGTATCTCTGTGGTAGGTTTTATATTCTTCATTTAAGTGAGATATGTAGTATTGCTTTACCCTAATTTAAAAATAATCTAGTTAAAAATAATCTTTTTAAATTCAAAGCTTTTCGGTTTTATCTGAGTTACCCTAAATATTCAGACTATGGAAATGCGTCTGAAATCAAGGAAAAGGAGCTGTGTGATTACTTAATAGCAGATGGCGTCCTTGACCATTTCGGGGAGGCTCGAACAGTCTCCAGGGTATTTTTGTTGACTCTGTCTCTCATTTTAACTGTTTGTGGTGAATCTTGCCAGTGTCTGTTGCTTAGAGTTGTCATTTTAATAATTACGGACAATGATTCCTTGGCTTTTAACATTCTTCTTTTTTGGAATTTCTTTGAGCTTCATGAGAAAAATGAATAGCCTTCTAAAAAATATTGCATCCATCATTGTCCACTGACATTATACTCATTATATATAATTGCTAAAACCTTAGACTGTGGTCTTGAAGCTTTATTTCCCTATGTTTTATGAATTACTGCAGAGTTCTCTTATTACCTACAGAACTTGTCTGAGAAATAACTGTGATGCTGGTTGCCTTAAAGCTTATTCTTAGGTTTTTGGAATACTCCTGTAAGAGTTAAATTTCCTGTCTTTTTTTCTTTTTTAATTAGGAACTTCCTGAAAGATGTTTTTTATGTAGTCAGTATTGTACATCGGCTCCATCATTTTGTAAGGTTGCTTTTATAGAATTTATAGACCTTCTCTTTAGTGTTAATCCATAGTCATATAAGCAGTGAGAGAGAGAGAAGTGTGTCAACTTTGTTACCCCCAATAGGTGATACTAGCCCTTGCTTCTGTACTTAAAAATCTGCATATGTGATTAGTGGATTTAATAATAGCTCTTAGGCAACTAATCTGTAAGAGGACTCTCCACTGTATCAGAACCAGGAATGATCTCATTTTGTTTTCATTGCTAGGAACTCATAAGCCAAATTTGTAACCTACTAAATAAGTGAGTGTGTGTGTGTGCGTGTGTAATAGTTGATAGCTACCATCAGTACTAGTACATTATCTGCCTTAATCACCCATGGTTAAGTAGCTAGCTTAACTAGGCTCTGTTAATATCTTGTATAATTTTTTCCCTCCTGCAATGTCTCTTGATACTTAATTTAAAAATAGTAGAAGATCATCTGTTTTAGCTTTGCTGAAGAACAGGATCCAAGGCAGATTAGTTCTTAAATGATTCTACCCTATGGCCCTAAATTTTTTGATAGAAGTTTGTGACCTTAGAGAAGATAATGACTTAAGGGAATGCAGTGTACTTTGGAGGAATCTAGGAGATTCTTAAATTGCACCTTATTATGGCCTAAAAGTGATAAACTCTGATTCAGTATCATAAGGAAGGCACCTCAGAGAATATGTGCAGATTGGAGAATGAGAAGAGATCCCATTCACTCTGACATTAATATTTAAGTTGGTACATCATGTTTGAGATCACAGAAGGGGAGAATCAAATTATTCTCTGCCAGTTCATCAAATCTTTTTGGGGAACTGTTAGCTTCTTTAGGTATCTTAAAATTGGAACATCAGTGAAAGGCACTGAAAGGTGTTTTTGGCTTTAAAATACTTCTTTTGCCTGAAGAGTTGCCTTGTGTTGGGAGGAAATTGCCTAAGACAAATATGGAATTCAAATTTGAGAGTTTTCTGTTAACTGAAGTGGGGATTATCAGTAGCATGGGATCGCCATGACTCACTGAACTCCATTTAACCTGAGGTTGTAGTCATTTGGAACTTACTGATAATCCCCCAGGGTCATAGTGTACTCACCCTTGAACACAAAGTTCTCTAACCTTGGCTTATGGGTGAAAACCCTGTCTGTTCCATAATCTGCAATCTGGGTTTTAAATATTGTTTTCAGAGTGGGACAGAAGGATGAGACCTAAGCCAAAGAAAGAAACATGTTTCTAGATTGTCTTTGCCACATGCCGCTTGAGGTTTGGAGTCTGTCAGATCAGAATTGGAATCTTGGTATTGTCACATCTTTATTTTGTAATACAGAGACTATCTCTGTCCTTTTTGATATCCAGTATTTACTTTAAGGAACAACAACAACAAAAACCCCCTGAGAATCATAGTGCCCTGTTTAGATGGTTGTGAAGGTTAAACGAGAAAAGCTGTGTAGAAACATCTGCCATGGACCTAGTAATAGTGGGTTCTCAGTTCATGTTTACATCCTCCCACACTTTCTCTTTGCATTGGCTGCTGCTCTGTTCTTATTCATACATGACTGCTTGAGGCTGTGCAGAACTGAATAAATATGTTCCTATCTATAGTAAAGTATGATTAAATAAAGGCAGGTCGTTCAGTTCTCAATTCCTGGATCCCAACATGAAATGTTAGTTGGTGACTTTTTTAAAAAGTTAATATTTGTTAAAAAAAAAGAAATGTAAGAAATAAATCTTGAAACTGTTATACTAAGTGAAGTAACACAAACTCAGAAAAACAAACGGCGTATGTTCTCCCTCATATGTGGATCCTAGCACCAAATCCTTTTAAATTCAAGGTCCTTTTAATAAGATGATGCTATACAGCAGTCCCTTCTGCATGAAATAACTACCATCATCACGACTTCAGCGGAGCCTGATCACTAAACATAGTCACAATTGGGCTTGTTGATGGTTGTGTTCATTCATTAAAGGACTGACAAGCAAAGTCATTGAACCCTCACCTGAGTATCCAACACCCCTTCCCAGCCAACAAGTCCAGCCTTGGAAGACAAAAGAAAAATGAGGAGGAACCCAGTAGAGGGATGCTTTTGGAAGCCCTTGTCAAGAAACTCCAATGGACTCTCATATGAACATTTGAAAATTGCCCTGTTCTGATTTTTTTCTAGTTCCCTGTCTAGAACTTGTAATGCTAATTACTCTTGCCTTTACTTCTCCTTCACATCTCCTATTCATCATTCAAGGACTTTCTTCTTCCCTTAGAGACAAAAGTTATGCAATTTGGGAGTCTTTTAGATAGACCCGCTGAAGGGATACCCCAATTGCCTCACCCTGCGTCCCTGTTCAGCATGGAAGAAGTCAGAGTGGTCTGCGTCCCTATTCCCTATTGGCAATTTGGGTAATCACTTCGGAGGATGGTGTGGTAAGAATAGGAGGTAGGAATTGGCTAGGCAGTT
>NW_008332402.1:2564032-2566720 GCF_000622305.1 Nannospalax galili
ATCCTTAAAAGATTTTAGGGTTACCTCTTCAGAGAGGGGAATGTTGGAGGGGAGGGAGTGGACATGGATTTGATCAAAACACCTTACATGTGTATGAAATTCTCAATGAAGTTTTTGTAAAAGTTAAAAAAAAAACAGCTTTCTACCAACTTAGCTACACCCCAGCCCCTTTCTCTCTCTTCCTTCCTCCTCTTTTCTTCCCTTCCTTTTTCCTTCTTTCTCTCTGTTTTAGACAGAATCTTAGCAGTCCTTCTGTCTCTGCCTCTTGAGTGCTAGGATTACAGGCATGCTCTGTCTTGCCCTATACTGACCTGGAACTTTCATTGATCCTCCTGCCTCCCACTCCGAAGTGCAAGGGTCATGACACCACACTTGGCCTTCAGACATCTTCTACAGAGTCAAAGTCACAGGCAGGAAGGACTGAGGGACTTCCAAGACTGAAGGAAACTGAAGAGACTTAACAACCGAACACAGCTTGTGGTTCAGATCTCTAGCATTTTTCTACAAAGGCCATTTATTGGACAACTGAAAAAACTTGGTTAGAGTCTGAGGATTAGACTCTCAGTATCAAGTGAGTTTCCTGATCCTGTTGGTTATGTGGTGGCTTTGAGGGAGTGTGCTCTTGTGTGCAGAAACACACACCACAGTGTCCAGGGTGAAGGATATGAAGCCAGCAGCTCCCTCTCCAATCCCAGAGAGGGGCAGCTAGTGGAAAACAGGGCGTATTAGACTTGGAGCTTTTCTGAATATTTGATGCCGTTTGTAAATTCAGACGAGGGTTGACAATATAGTTCAGCTTGGGAAGGTGCTTGCCTTGAAAACTTGATGACCTGAGTTTGATACCTGGATCCCACCATGGGAGGAGAGAACTAACTCTCAAAAGTTGTCCTCTTACCTCCACATGTGCCACACGAGTGCCTGCACTCGCATACTCACAGATATATATATATATACACACACACACACATATACACACACACACACAAAGTGGAGAGTGAGGAAGAAAAAAATCTTTTTTAAAAGAATTAAATGGGAAAAAGTTAATATTTGGTATTTTAGTGTCAAGTATCCACAGTGGGCAGGGAGTACATCTTCTGGAGCTCTATCTATCTATCTATCTATCTATCTATCTATCTATCTATCTATCCATCTATCTATCTATCTATCATCTATCATCATCTATCTATCTACATAAATGTAATTTCTATTGGTATTGGATTAAATAATACAAATTTAATCCATTGAAATGATACTATCAGTGGCATTTTTGGTCTTTTTGAGACAGGGTCTCTCTGTAGTCCCAGCTGTCCTGGAACTCACTTTGTAGACCAGGCTGGCCTTGAACTCACAGAGATCCGCCTGCCTCTGCCTCCCAAGTGCTGGGACTAAAGGCCTGTGCCACCACGCCCGGCCAATGAACTTTCTTTTTTTAAAAGAAGTGATTTATGTACATCTTAACTGTCAAGATATATAGGTAAGCTATAAGTTTCAGCCTAATTTCATGAAATATTGTTCTAAAGTTTTCCACTAAGCAGCAAATGAAGCCATCAGTCACCTTAGCATTTTGAAGGTGGGGAAATGTTCAGGGTCTGCTTCTTTAACAGTCTTTGAAAAATTATAAAACAAAACCAGGGATAAGCATATGATTTTCGCTAGAATATATGTTAAATTGACGCACTAAATCAGATAGTTGAGAAGAATTATGAGATTAAAAGTCATTCTCACAAAGGAATTGACACTTTGACACCAGAGATGTTGGGATAATTCTTGATGTCTCTGTAGTCTGGCACGATGGACAGTACTTTACCTTAGAAACCGAGATTCTTGGTGTGTGACAATTAATTTGAGTGTGTATGTGAGCAAGTATGTGTAGGTGCAAGCATGTGTAGATTACATGCATATTCATATTTGAGTTGGAGGTGATATAAAAGCTATAATATTGTTCTGCCATTACTAAAACTTTGATACTGACTTACCTACATGAATATCAAAGCACCCTTACTTAGCAGATCATGTTTATGTTGTTCCTCAGTAATGGCGGGATACCATTCTTTTCAGAATGGCTTTGGGGCTTCACACATGGTGACAATGGCAGGTGACTAAAGGATTACCTCATACTCCTGAAGCCCACTGATGTAGTTCTGAGACCACAGTATAGTAAACCACACAGATCTGGTTTGGAATCTCATTTTTAGTTGTATGAGATTCGTAGTTAGAGCCGACTCCTCTGAGCTTCAGTTTCCTCATGTGCAGAGAGAAGCAGCAGTGTGCCTCTTCATAGTGTCTGCCACATAATAAACACTCAACAAAATACTCGTGTGCTTAAAAATATAAATAATGCTTAACAACTTAAAGGATTTTTTAATATTTGAAATTAACACAAGCTTGCTTTGGTATAAGGTTTCAGAGAAGTAGGAATACGTTCTATATCTTGGGGAAAAAATTCTCATTGAGAACATTGGTTACTGCATATATGATCCTCACATTTTTTTTTTGCTCTTTATATGTTTTAATCTTAATTAAATTTTTTAAAATAACTACATGATTAGAAGCATTTCATTACAGCTTTAACATATTCAGTAACACACTCTAGAGCAAGATTGCATCTCTTTCACAAGTGGCTGTAAGTTTCTAGGTTCACAGTTGAGTTAATACAGTTATACAATATTGAACTCAGCATAAGCCCTG
>NW_008332402.1:2566868-2567841 GCF_000622305.1 Nannospalax galili
TAACACACTCCAGAGCAACAGTACATCTCTTTCACAAGTGGGTGCAAGTTTCTAGGTTCACAGTTGAATTTGTACAGTTACACAATATTGAACTCAGTATAAGCCCTGTAAGACATAAAATTGAATGAATTTTTAACCCTCAAAAGAGATCTCCATTTCATTTTAGAATATATTGTTCCTTGCAGAAAGACTCATTGTTTTTGCTACTAATGCTGAGATGTTGATGCACACATCTCTAATCTGTGTCTCTGATTATTACTAGTCATAATCGGTTGCACTTGGATCCTTGGCGCCTGTGTATGTCTATAAAGTCATCGGGTAGATTTCACTGGTAATGTTTATCACCTCTACTAATTAACATGATGTAAATTTCTATGCTTCCTCCTCAAATATAATACATTTTTGAAAATTGGTTGATTTTTTTAATGTGTGTGTATCACACAGAACATCCCAAACCATCTTATTCGACTATATACCCACTTCCCAGATGGCACCCTCCCATAGCCTCCCTGCCCCCACTAGAGCCCTTATACTCTGATATCCCTTCTACTATCTGCTGTGTTGTCGGCACCCCAGCCATTCCCCACTACTTGTCCATCTGGTGATTCTAGTCAGCCTATCTAGAGGTCTTTCCATTATCCTGGTTCTTGTAGTTATCTCTGGATACATACTCACTTATAAGGATTTGGTTCTAGGATCCACATATGAGGGAGAACATACATGGTTTGTTTTTCTGAGTCATCTAGTATAAGAGCTTCTAGTTCCATCCATGTACCTGAAAATTTCATGATTTCATCTTTCTTTTCTGCTAAGTTGAACTCCATCATATAAATGAACCATATTTTCACTATCTACTCGTCAGTTGAGGGACACTTAGGTTGTTTCCATCTCTTAGTTATTGTGAAAAGGGCAGCAACAAACATGGTTGTACTGCTGTCTCTATGGGATGAGTCCTTTTGGTATATGACAAAGA
>NW_008332402.1:2568256-2568988 GCF_000622305.1 Nannospalax galili
TAAACATGCTGTCTTTCCTCCAGTGAATATTCTTGGCCCCTTTGTCTCATATTAGGTGGCTGAAATCGTATTTGCTCATATTTGAGTCTTCAATTGTGTTCCATTGATCTATGGGTCTATTTTTGTGCCAGTACCCTGTTGTTTTTATGACTATAGCTCTGTAATACAGCTTAAAATCTGGTATAGTAATCCCCCTGGCATTGCTCTTAGTGCTCAGGGTTGCTTTGGCTATCCGAAGTCTTTTGTGCTTCCATATAGATCCTAGGATGGTTTTTTCCAATTCTGTGGCAAATGTCATGGAGATTTTGATTGGCATTGCATTGAATCTATATAGGACTTGTGGTAGGATGGTCATTTTCACAATGTTAATTCTTCCAAATCACGAGCATGGGAGGTCCTTCCATCTTCTGATGTCTTCCTCAGTCTCTTTAAAAATTTCATTGTAGAGCTCTTTAATGTCTTTGGTCAGGTTTATTCTGAGATATTTTATTTTATTTTTTGCAGCTATTGTGAATGGGAGTGTTTCCATGTGCTCTTTCTCTGATTGCTTGTTATTGGTATATAGAAAGGCTACAGACTTTTGTAGGTTAATTTTATAACATCCCACTTTACTGGTACTGAACTTGTTAATAATTTCTAGGAGTCTTCTAGTGGAATTTTTGGCATCTCTTAGATATAATATCATATCATCTGCAAAAGGTATAATTTGATCTCTTCTTTTCCAATTGTTGC
>NW_008332402.1:2569501-2570069 GCF_000622305.1 Nannospalax galili
ATAGGTTTTTAAAGTATTCCCTTATAATGTTCTGTATCTTTCTGGTGTCTGTTGTGATGTTTCCCCTTTCATCCCTGATTTTCTTGATTTGGAGGTGCCCTTTCTTTCTTTTGGTTAACTGGGCTAGTGGTCTGTCAATCTTGTTTGTCTTTTCAAAGAACCAGCTCTTGGATTCGTGGATTCTTTATATTGTTTTCTTTGTTTCAATTTCATTAATTTCTACCCTGACTGCCCTGATTTCTTCTTGTCTGCTGGGTTTGGGTTTTGTTTGTTGTTGCTTTTCAAGTGTCTTGAGTTCAATGTTAAGTCATTTATTTGTGTTCTTTCCGAGTTTTTGATGTAGGCACTTAGAGCTATAAGCTTCCCTCTAAGGACAGCTTTCAGTGTGTCCCAGAGGGTTTTTTGTGTTGTGTTGTCCTTTTCATTTAGTTCCAGAAATACTTTTATTTCTTTCTTAATTTCTTTTTTGACCCATTCATCATTTTGGAGTGTGCTGTTTAATCTCCATGTGTTCAAACAGGGCTTCTTCTGGTGTTGATTGTAAGCTTTATTGCATTGTGGTCTGATA
>NW_008332402.1:2570201-2570817 GCF_000622305.1 Nannospalax galili
CACTCGGTAGATGTCTGTTAAGTCCATTTGATATATGGTATTATTTAATTCAGACTTCTCTCTGTTAACTCTCTGGCCTGTTGACCTGTCTAATGGAGACAGTGGGGTATTGAAGTCCCCTAGTATTAATGAGTTAGGGTTAATCTAGGTCTTAAAGTCCTGTACTACTGTTTTTATGAAGTTGGGTGCTCCAGAGTTTGGTGAATTGATTGTAATATCTTGTTGATTTATTGTTACTTTGATCAGAATGAACTGGCCCTCTTTATCGCTTCTGATTAGTTTTAGTTTAAAGTCTATTTTGTCAGATATTAGAATTGCTATGCCTGCTTTTTTCTTAGTACCATTTGCTTGGTATGTTTTTTTCCATCCTTTCATTTTAAGATAGTGTCTGTCCTTGAAAGTGAGATGAGTTTCTTGCAGACAACACAAAGATACGGTTTGTTTTTTCATCTGTTCGCCTAGTCTGTGTCTTTTGACTGGGGAGTTCAGTCTGTTAAAATATAAAGTTATTAATGAAAGATGGGTATTGAATCCTGTCATTTTTATTTGTTTACATTCTTGATATAGCTGTACTTTTCCACAGTTATACCTTCATTGGATTTCTTTCCATCACCCC
>NW_008332402.1:2571317-2594635 GCF_000622305.1 Nannospalax galili
GCTATCTGAGGTCTTTTGTGCTTCCATATGAATCTTAGGATAGTTTTTTCCAATTCTGTGAAAACTGTCATGGGGATTTTGATTGGCATTGTGTTGAATCTATAAATGACTTTTCATAGGATGATCATTTTCACAATATTAATTCTTCCAACCCATGAGCATGGGAGGTCCTTCCATCTTCTGTCTTCTTCAATCTTTTTGTTTAAAGATTTAAAATTTTTGTTGTAGAGCTCTTTAATGTCTTTGGTCAAGTTTATTCCGAGATTTTTTTTTTTTTCAGCTATTGTGAAATCAATTTCAGCTATTGTGAAATGAGTTCTTTGATTTCTTTGTTTGTGTGTTCTTTAAATTCACTGAATTCTTTTATCATGTTTATAATTGTTCTTTTGAGTTCCATGTCCTGTGTTATCTCCAGGGAGTTCTCATTGTACTCCCCTGGAGGACTATTGGTACTTGATGGGGATATATTATTTTAGTTTTTCATGTTATTATTTTTTCTCTGTGATTTCTGACATGTAAATTTCTTTTGTAGTTTCTGGTTCTTGTGTGAGACTCAAGCTTTCAAGTTCAGCTTCTGATTCTTGTGTGAGATTCAAGCCTTTCTCTGTTGAGTTTAGGTCTGCTTCTTTTTGTAAATTTTATGTGCCTTTGTTTACTTGTTGGGCATGAAAAACTGGTTCCTCTAAGCTTCCGGTTCTCTCTTTTGATTTTATATTAATTTTGGCATATGAATTTCTTTTGTAGTTTCTGGTTCTTGTGTGAGACTCAAGCCTTCAAGTTTAGGTCTGATTCTTTTTGTGAACTTTATGTGTCTTTGTGGTTTACTTTTTGGTCATGAAAACCTGGTTCGTCTAAGCTTCCAGTTCTTTCTTTTGATTTTGCTTTTGTCTTCAGGAGTTCACACAGAGGCCCAAGTTAGATGAGGATCAGATGCTCTTAGGCTTTCTCCTAAGGTCTGGATAACTCCAGGAAAGATTTTGGCCTCAGGAATTTGGGAGTTGGACTGGCCTAGGAGCCAGGCCCAGGAAAGATGCTGATCTAGGGCAGCTGGTTGTCTTGCCACCCAGAGATGCAATGGGAGATGGGGGTGGGAAGCGGCCCCAAGGGCTCCTGGGGACTGCACTGAGGAGCTTGGTTGGTCTGGATGCAAAGGATCAGGAAGCAGTGGTGGCTCCCCAGGTGTCCAGGGCACCAAGACAATGAATGGGACAGGTCCCAGGCTAGGGAAGCCGGGAGGGGGAGATCGGATGGTGAATGAGGCTGGGGGAGTCAAGGCGTGGGGGTGTGATAGATTTACCCCAGAGAGAGGCCTGTGGGTTGGAGAGAGGCCTTCAGGTCATGCAGGCCCAGGGAAGCAGAGGGAGGTGAGTGATCCTCACATATTTTACTTAATTATATAAGCACATAGAAAAATGTAGGCATAACATATGATTATGTATTCCTTAAAGTCTCAAAATATGATGAAAACTGTTCTTTTTAAATATTTTATTATTTTTATTTTATGTGTATGAATATATTACCTGCATGTATGTACGTGCACCTGTGTCATGCAATTCTCGTGGAGGTCAGAAGACAGCGTTGGATCCCTTGGAACTGGAGTTACAGATGGTTGTTAGCTGCCACATGGGTGCAGGTCCTCTGCAGAGCAGCCAGAGCTCTTAACCACAGAGCCGTCTCTCCAGATCCTGGTTGTTTTTGTTTGTTTGTTTTTGATGCAGGATCTCACTCTGTAGCCCGATTGGCCTGGAACACTAAGTAGCCCAGGCTAACCTCAAAACTCACAGCTGTCCTCCTGACTCAGCTTACTCAGTGCTGGGATTACAGCTATAAGCCACCATGCTTGACTGTGATGAATTTCTACAGAAGAAAAATAACATAATTTATATATTTAACCTATAAATCAGTTCAATTTGAGAAAAATGTAGATTTTCAATCAAATAATGCATCATCAATTTGGGGAAAATTATATAACTGTACATTGTTAAGATAAAATTTCCATTGATGGTGGGGCTGGAGAGATGGCTCAGTGATTAAGAGCACTGACTGCTCTTTAGAGGACCCAGGTTCGATTCCCAGCACCCACATGGCGGCTATGAACCTTCCTTAACTCCAGTTCCGGGGGAATCCGAAGCCCTCGTCTGACCTCCATGGCATTGCATGACATGGGTGCCCTCACATACATGCAGGCAATACACTCATACACATAAAATAAAAAATAATAAATAAAGTATTTTTAAAAATTTCCCTACATGGCCAGTATTTTAGATTTCTGAGGTTATAGGCTATGAACAGGCCTTGAATAATTCACTGAGAGTTCAGACAGAAGCAGTAGTTCACAAGACTAAGTGATCTTGTCTTTTTAATATTTTATTTAGTTGTTTATTTATTTATTATTTATATTTTGTGTGTATGCATGTATGTAAGTTCGTGCAGTGCCCATGGAGAGCAGAAGAGGGTGTCAGATCCCCTTGAACTGGAGTTAAAGATGATTGTTAGCTGCCACGTGGGTGCTGGGATTTGAACCTGGATCTTCTGCAAGAGCAGCCGGTGCTCTTACCTGCTGAGCCATCTCCAACCCCTGATCCTCTCATTTTAATGGAAATAAAATTCTCTTTGCCAGCAGCATTGCAAATGAAAACCCCAGAAGAAACTGATATATTTCGTAATTCCTACAATACTATGATTCAATTAGCAGATTGAGGGTGGAAGTGGGTCATAGTGGGTAGGAGTTAAGGGAAAAGAAATATAAAGAATAGAAAGTGAGAGCGAAATTTATTGCTCAAAACTTTACAGAAAGCACAATTCATTTATTTATTTATTTTTGGTATTTTTGAGACAGGGTCTCCCTGTAGCCTCAGCTGGCCTAGAACTCGCTATATAGACCAGGCTGGCTTCAATCTCACAGACATCTGCCTACCTGTGCCTCCCGAGTGCTTGGGGTTAAAGGTGTGTACTGCCATGCCCAGCAGAAAGCACAATGTTTGAAATGACTTTTAACCATCTTGAGTTTCCAAAAAAATAGTGTATTTGAATTTCTGAAAAAGTGTTTTCTTTCCCAAGCATTTTATTCTCTATCTCAGATTTTTTACATGGCAGTCATTGGTCTATATTATTCCAACGAGCGCTTTTCTGAGAGGTAAAAAGGAACTGGCATTTTACCTCAAAGCTCATTTCAGTTACTATGTGTCCCCCACATACAGTAAAATATTGTGTTATAACATCAGTTTTTATGAGACATTGTAGGAGAGGAAAACTTCCCTGTTGCATTTTCCTCTTTTAAAGACATCCTCCGCAGTGTCAGAAAACATCAAACTATAAATAGGCTTCAAAGATTGTGATAGAAAATATTTATAATGGAAAGAATTGATGGTATATTTTACCTAAAGTAAGAAAGACAATGTGTAATAAGGGATTTTGTGGTTTTACAGCTCAGTGCATGTGTTTGAAAGCTGTTCTCTCAGCGACGTGGGTGGCAGGTTCTGCTACCATATAATGTATTGTAGTTGGCTCTCCACACTTGTCAGGGTTGGTGTTCAACCATTCGGAAAATTTCCCATTGTTCTATCATGTGAACCAAGGCTAGCGTTGAATTCCCAATAACTTACAAAAGAAGGTTTAATTAGAAAATCTGAAATTTCATTACTTCTTATTGTTTTACTACAAAAGTATGTATTTTAGCATTTTACCTATGATTGTAATTATATTTTTAGTCAAAAAGATATATCAAAATAAGAACTTCACCTTATTTTTGATAGATTTTACAGAAATTTGTATATAGAATCCTGCCCCTTTTTTGTATTGGCACTCTATTTCCATCTTAAGAGTTTTGCTTTTAGATGGACCATAGCTCTTGGCAGCTAGTGCATTTTTAGCAAATAATACTGTTTCTAGTAAGAGTTGCAGAGAAAAAAAAAACTTTGTGTGAGGTCCTTGTAAACTGAACCTTTGGAAAATTACTTTACCCCCCCCACACTTCTATTTGTGTAATGGTTATAAATTACATCATTTGAAAAGAATTAAAAACCTTTTATATTGTTATCTTTGTACTTAATTTTTGTCTTTACCTGTTATGTTAAAGATACACAAAGAAATACGTAATTATGGCATTGAAATTCCATTGTGCCGGTATCTCCAGAACATAATCCAAAAAAAGGAAAATAACAACGAGCAGAAAGCAGCCTTCGGTGTCGTCCGCAGTGCGCTGTGTGGGCGTCAGTGTCTGCTGTTAGCACGTTTTTTATGCTGAAAGCTCCTCTCGGTATAAAGACTTTGCATTTTCTGAATGTAGTGAAACATTTGTTGGTCCTTATATTTTTGATTTGTGAGGCTTTCAGTTTATAGGATAAGTTGTCATGGATGTGTATTATGCTATTGTCACTGACACATTAAAAAGTAGGGGAAAAAGGCTTTTATGTATATATACTGTAAAATATTGAATAAGTTTAAATGAAATTAGAAAGTATCGAAGGTGAGAAAGCGAGCTTTGTCGGAGGTAGGCATGGCAAACAAGGGACTGAATACTAATTTTTACTCTCTAAAACCCATTTTATTTATAAAGTGCAGTATTTGTTCACTAGATGCACGTAAAATGTCTTAAATATACTATATTTCACTTAAAATTCAATTTGCTTCTTCGCTATCATTTCAACCAACCTAGTCAATTTCCTCCTTAAGAATTACATTAGGAAGCATATATATGGACCAGAGAGTAACTTCTCATTCTTGAGCTTATCCATTTCATTTTTGCTCCTGTCCTTCTTCTGACTATCATATTAAACTCAGGCAGCAAACCTGCCAGATGCCAGCAGTGTGTGGACAGTCTCAGCTTCCATTCAGACTCTCAGCATTGCTAGATTACAGGGCACTTCAGGTGTAATTTGGTAAAATGGAAATTGTAGTCCTTAGTTGCCTGTAAAGTTTATCATCCACCATTGTTTGTTTTTTTCTTAGAAACTTGACATTGTAGAAGTTGAGAAAATGCATCTTTTGTGACAGTTTTTTTTTACCATGTGCCAACTGCTTTTCATAAAGATACTTTTAGGTTTATTTGTCTTTGTTTCTTGATCAATTAAAATGTACTTTTATATTTCATGATCGTTGGATGGGTCTTTTAATTATTAATCTGATGAGTAGAATGAGATTACTGCATTTCAAGGACAAGTTATTAAGTTTTCATCAGTGGATCTGGTAAACAGTGATGCCCCCTAATCTCATGTGTTCTCAGTTGCATGCGCATTTATTATCTTAATCTTTTTTTGTGTGGGGGGTGTCCAGAGGATGGAAAAGATTGCCATCTAAACAAAATATATCTCACATACGGCTTCTGGAGGGGATATAAAAAGCACCAAGTCCTTACCAAGTTAGTTTTCTAAAGGCCTCAGGGGCCTGAGTTTCCTGATTGCCATGAAGCCTAATTGCTCACAGGGCAACCTGGCACACTGCCATTTCCCCACTGGGCTGTTTGTTGGTGCTTGTGAATAGAACAAAAATGCCTTTGCTTTCTCTCCATAGTTGGCACTGATTGCAGTTTTAGGAAACAAGTTAACGTTTTTCTCAAAATGATGGTAATTCACATCAAGGCAAAGTCAAACCATGATCTCTATGCCACAAATGGTAGACTTAGTTCAAGGGTTTTAAAATTCATGTAAAATAAAATTTGTTACAACTAACTCCAAAATACTCATATTTGTGTAATATCACTTTATTCTTAGATATTCTCAATTTGGCTCAACACTTTTGGAAGTGTGCTGTGAGGTGGATTGTTCTGCACTCTTGTACTGTCGTAAACAAAATTGGTCACATGAATGTATAGGGCCAGGGGAAATCAGAAATCTTTTAAGAAAATTGTGTTTGAGGGCGCCTATTTTAGTTGTTTTGAAAGTCTGTTACTGAGACTACTCAGATGTTTATATTCGGATATTTAAAATGTGCGTTGGGTTTTTGCTTCTGCCTGGATCTGTAACTCGTTCTCGTTACTGTGCTTTATTTCTATGGTGCAGTAACTAATAGGAAATAGCATATTTTGAGGCACATGATTGAATTCGTTTCTTCTTTTTCCCCCAGTCTCCTTCAAAGTTCTGCCTTTCTTTAAAGCCTGTGTAGGACACAGCCTTTCGAGTTCCTTTGTACTCGTCCTCTGGGTGTGTTATCGTCTTGCTCTTATTCCAGATAGACATACTTTAAGATTGCTTTATGGCTTTTACGATGTTCAGGCATTTGGCAGGGAAATTACTCTGACATTCTGATTTCTAGGATGGGATGGCTCAGTGGTTAAACTTCCTGTCTCACAAGCATGAAGACCTGAGCCCAGCATCTGGTAAAGCCTGGGCATGTCTGGCACCTCACTGCTTGGTAGTGGTGGTGGTGAGGCAAGGTGTATCCTCAGAGCTCACTGGCCAGCTAGTGTAGTAGAATTGCTGAGCTCCACATTCAGTGAGAGACCTGTCTCAAAAAACAAGGTGGAGAGTAGTGGAGGAAGATGCTGGACATCCCGCTCTGGCATCCACATTCATACATGTGCGCACATGCATGCATACCCTCCACAATAAATGCATAAGTAAATAAGTAAGCAAGTAAATAAATTTTGGCTTCGCCCCAATGACTCTGAGGCTAATTGTGCAGCCTCTTTGAACGTCAGGGTTTTCAACTGTAAATGTGTGGGATGACTGAGACAGGTGTATGACACAAAGTAGCAGCTACGTGAATGGTGACTGGGAATGAAAGGCGTAAGGTCTTGAAAACCGTTGTTTTTTGTTTGTTTGTTTGTTTGTTTCTTGTTTTTTTTTGGTCTTTTTGAGACATGGTCTCCCTATAGCCACAACCAGACTGGCCTCCACATCACAGAGATCTGCTTGCCTCTGCCTCTGGAGTGCTGGGATTAAAGGTGTATGCCACCACATTGTCCAAAAAAATGATAATTTTTTATAAGCAGTAAAAGCATTCTATAATAAGCTTTGCAATATAATCTCATGAAATTGAGAGGCTTTTAATGACATATTTTTTTGCTTATTCATGTGTTTGTCTGAGTTGATAAAAGATCCAAGAGCATAGGCTTGGAGTCATCTGCTGGGGTTTGAATTCCAGTTGTACCATTTATCCCTGAACACTGGAAAACTAGCTTCTCTGTGCCTTAGATTTCTTGCTTATAAAGTGAAGTTTAAAATAATATAACTTTAGGGCTGCTGCAAGACTGAAGTAAGTCAGTGCATATACAAACTTTAAAATAATGCCCAAATAGACTAAGCACTTCAAAAGTGGAAATCATAAAGTGAGAAAACCGTAATGGTTAGCCTTGATTGATGGGCGTCTTTTCTTCCACCCTGAGTAATTCTTCTTAGTCATCTTAGACTTCTATATTCTGCATGTGTGTTTGTGTTTGAATATGTCCTACATCATGATTTAGCTGCGTAATGCCATTTCTTCTCTGATAAAGATCCCTCCTCTTCATTTTCCTGGTATAGGTTTTTTGTGATATTTACTGAAATCATCATGCACATTTCATGTTTGTGGAACAAACACTCATGTATTGTTTCTATATATCCTATGCTTAAATTTTATTTTTAGGTGTTTTTTTTTCTTATATGAATGGCAATCTTTTCCCCTTAATTAAAAAAAAATGTTATAAATATATCTCTTGGTTCTCTGACAGCTATATAAAGCGTCTCTTGAAATAACCACATAGTTCAATGTCTGTTTCCTGCCTGCATCCCTCCTGGAACTCCATCTCAGCCGCTGTTTCAGTGTATCTGTTCAAGTTTCATGAGAGAATCAGAGCACTGAGAGTGTAGAGGTGTGTAACAAGAGATTTATTACAGAGATTTTACCCTACTCAGGTAGGAGGTTGTTAAATAAATTCTGTAAGGCTGTTCTTTTCATGTCTGATGAAAAGAGAGACACTTGAGGTCTGCAGGGCAAGAAGCTGTAAAGTGAAGATTGATGGAAAGTATTAGAGAGCAAAGACAACATGGAATGCATGAGCTTGAGCTAAAACTTCTGAAGATGAACCTGAGTCTGAGCCAGTTCTCCCAGCCTCCCAGCCTTGTGATGTAACTGACTATCCTGCAGAAGCAGCCAAGGCCTTTCCTGTCGAAAATATACCTGGTCTGGGACTTGGAGATGCCGTTGCAGGCCTAGGAGCTGCCCTGTGACTAACTAAACCAGCTGCTCAAGTGACACTGTGTGACCTGAAGTACCTACTGAGCTTGTGTATAAAAAGCAAAGTAGCTATGGCCTCACTTCTGCTCTCCACTTTTTTTCCCCTTGAAGGTGCTGAGATCAAACCTGCAGAGGTCTCCAGCACCCTAAGACAGTGCCGGCTCTCAGACTGGCATCATCTTCTGGGAGCTCTTCCTGCCTCCCTAGGTTCCTCATTTCTCTCACAGACCCTTCCCCTGATATATTTTTTGATATTTCAAATCCTGCTTTTGTGTCTGAGTCTCAGCATTGCATAGCTGTGTTCTTGGCTGTTTTCCCTCCGACACCATCCTGGGAATTTCCATCGCCTCTTCTTGCAGATCCGCTGTTTCTGGACCTCACCTTTCTTGTTTGCTTCCCTTTTTGGTAGAATGCATCGTCTGCATGGGCGGCAAATTATTGAACCCTTGCATGACTGAAAACTTTATTTCAATCTTACCCTCAAAGGATGATTTGGCTGGGTATGGAATTCCAGCTTGGAAATGATTTTCTCTCAGAATTTTAAACGCATTCTTTATCGTCTAATAGTTTTCTGTGTAAATGTTGTGAAATTCAGTGCCATTTTTGATTTCTGATACTTTACATGTGACCTATTTTTTCCTCTATAGAAGCTATTATAATGTCTAATCCTCCAAACTCTGAAATTTCATGGTGTTATGTTGACATTGCGTTTCCTTCATTGTGTTGGGTGCTCAGTGGTTCCCGCCAGTCTGCGGTTGTCTGTTTTGTAATCTTGTGATATGTTCTTTGATGTTTTTCCTTTTGCTTTTCCTGTTCTATTTCTGAATTCACATTTGTCCCTATAATACTTTGTGCACTGAGCCCCTGTTTTCTTATTTTCTCTTTTTTGCTTTCAGTTAGTTTACAACTTCTGTTTCTTTAAGAAATTTCTGTTTTCACGTGTATTTTTTAATTTCTGGGGCTTCTCCCTCATCTTTGCTCCTTTATTTTTTTACTGTTTTGGATTTATTTTTATGTGTGTATGTATTTTGCCTACATGTGTGTAAGTGCACCACATGTGTACAGTGCCTGCAGAAGCCAGAAGAAGGCATTGAATCCCCTGAAACTGGAGTTAAAGACAGTTGTCGGCCAGCTGGGACCTGAACCCAAATCTTTGCCAGAGTGCTCTTGACCCTGAGCCGTCTCTCCAGCTCCGTTCTGCTCTTTTCAAAGACTCGCATTCAGTTCTTGTTTCATGGATACTTTGCCATTGGAGATAACTACTAATGTATTGTTTTAATTTCTTTTTGGGGGTATTATTATTTTATTGAGCTTTTTAAATTTCATGCAATATTTCCCACTCAAATCCAGACCCCTCCCCCATCAGTGCTTCCCCTTATCCCTCCACCAAACCCTATGCACTGTGCCGTACATGCTGAGTCCTATTTATTCAGGTGTTTGTACCCAAATGTCCTTCAGGGTAAATGTGTCCACTGCAGTCTAGTCAGCCCATCCAGTGGTTGTGTGTAAGTCCTGCTCTCCCCCACCCAGCAGCAGTCAGTCTCAGATAGCTCTGTCTAGTCGGCCCATCCAGTGGTTGTGTGTAAGTCCTGCTGTCCCCCACCCAGCAGCAGTCAGTCTCAGATAGCTCTGTCTAGTCGGCTCATCCAGTGGTTGTGTGTAAGTCCTGCTGTCCCCCACCCAGCAGCAGTCAGTCTCAGATAGCTCTCAGTCTAGCGCTGCTCTGCCGCTGCCTCTCGTTGGAATTCCTTTTTTCATTTCTTTGCTTCTTTCACTTTCTGTCTTGTTTTATTTTTCATATGCCAGTGGATCCTTTTCTGTTTGCTCATATTTAAAGAGTTTTGCCTGGAGTGCTCTGTGCTCCTGATAGAGGTTGGCGCTCAGCGCACCTTTTGATCCTGTGCTCAAGCTGGAACCCACCCCTTTCAAGCCTTCTCACGTCACCTCTGTGAAGCCTGAACCCTGCACACACCTGCTCTTCAGTCTTCTGCTGTCTTTTTTCCTCAGTTTTTCTCCCATCGCTTCATTAACGAGATGCTTGAGACTCACTCATTTATTTACTTTGTCTTCCCCTTTTAGAGTACATACCACTTAGATTTTGGTTTTGTTTTCAGTAATACACTTCAGTTAAAATAGTGCCCAGCACAAAGTGGGCATTCATTCAATAAATATTTGTTAAACATTTACACGTCATTATCTGTAGATCTTTTCTTATGGAATTCTCATTTTGCTCAGAAAATAATTCCTTATCTGGCCTGGGTACTTGGCAGAGTTGGGCAGTGGGATCCATAGAGAACTGCAAGGTGATGTGTATAAGAGTCAGTGCTCTTGTAACTAAGGTGAAGGGAGTTGAGGGTTTATGATTGCATCATACGATGCTGCCGTCTGCTGTCATTTTGCCTCACTCTAGAAGCCCACCTTCTCCAGTCTGTCCAGATAGTAAACCCCTAGCTTTCTGTGAGAGCAGGAAAGGAACCTGGTCAGCTCGAGGCAGGTGAGACTTGAGGGACTAAGGCATGAAGATCTTGAATTCAAGGCAAGGCAATTCAGTGCGTGCTTGTGGCCAATTTTCTTGTTTGCTTGTTGGTTTATTTTTATTGCTAATGGATACTCCTTCTTTAGTACTGTCTGAGCTTCAGTTTCAGAGATGATAGAGTCCAGGGGGCCTCCTTCTCACTGCCTCCTTTCCTCTTCCCTTGTCTCTCACCCTCCTGTCACTCCACGTCTGCAGTGAGCAGAGTGGGTGGAACTGAAGTGTTAGTGAGCACCTTCTCCCCCGGTTTACCACCACCTGTCAGTTTTCATTTCTTCTCCCGTCTCCTTTGCTTCTGTGGATTTGTATAATATGTAAACTGTATTAGAGAATTTATTTTCCGTCAGAATACACAGGGATGTCCCTGTTTTTGGTTGTTATTTATTGATAGTGGATTTGGTTTTGGTTGTTATTTATTGATAGTGGATGGTGGTTTTGGTTGTTATTTATTTGGTGGTTTTGGTTGTTATTTATTGATAGTGGATCACTTCCTAACAACCGTAGCCCAGGATGGACTCAGACTTCCAATTCTCCTTCTAAGTGCTGGAATTACAGATGTGTGCCACCATGCCTGGCTTGATTTTTTTTTTAAGTGATATTCTCTTGCTCACTCTTCTTCTCCCTTAAAACCAGCTAAGCTATCTGTACTGTACTGAACAGGAGTGGAGAGAGTGGACACCCTTGCCTTGTTTCTGATTTTAGTGGGAATGATTTCAGTTTTTCTCTGTTTAGTGTGATGTTGGCTGTGGGGATGGGTATACGTATTTTTAACTATGTAATTACATCTATCCTATCTATTAAATAAGATCCAGAATGCAAAAGTTATCTTCTTTATATCCAGTGATTCTTAGGAATTGGTTTGTCAAGATGCGGGTCAATGGGGACTTTTATAAGATTGATTTCAGTGGTGAGACCCCAATTAAAATGGAAATAAGATGATAGAATAGCAAGTTAGAAAATGGAGACAAAGTTGTTCTATGAATATTGGCTCAGAATTATGATAGGATCTCCAACAATTTCTGAAATAGCCATAAATATCCTTCTATCATTTTGTATTATGTATTTATGCAAAGTGAAATTTTCAGTGTTTGTGACTATAAACTCAAAATGCCAATTTAAGGTATTGAAGATGCTCTATATCTGGACTATCAAATATTCAATTTCTATCTTTAATAAATGGTGAAATTATATATATACACAACAGAATTATTTTAAATAAATTTCTTTATGATATATTTTATTGGTAACTGATTTATATGTTTATTTTGTGTGCCTAATTATCCATGGTCATGTATCAGTTTCTCAGGTACAAAAGGCCACAAGTGGAAAAGGTTTAAGACTCCCTGGTTTAGTGGACCAACTAAAGGTGCCAATTAACTGGTGCTGGTTATTATCATATTGCTATTCTCTCAGTTGGCAAAATTTCAATTTTAATTTTAAAGTACATTCGTTATAAGCTTATTCACAGAGTGAAAGCATATTTTGATTTTTTTTTTTTCTTTCTTGTCAGCAACTTGAATTGGTGGAACCAAGTGGCTGGATTCACGTTCCTCTAACTGACAATCATAAGAAGCCAACTCGTACTTTCATGATACAGATCGCTGTTCTAGCCAATCACCAAAATGGAAGAGACACCCACATGAGGCAAATTAAAATATATACCCCAGTGGAAGAGAGCTCTGTCGGTAGATTTCCTAGATGTACAACGATTGATTTCATGATGTATCGCTCAATAAGATGACTTCAAAGTGGAGCACAAGTTTTACCCTATCGTTGCGTATTGTTTCAATTTTTTAATTGAACAAGTCATACAATTTTGTCTACATTTAAAAGTATCTTAATTTTGATAAATAAACAACTTTTTGGTCATGTTGTCTCTATTTTCCTTGACATATAAGGCTCACATATTTTACATTGCTAAAAACGAATTTGAAGCCAATCTTTATATTCTTTTCCTTTATTAAAAGAAAACAAGTTAAACTAGAAACTTCAAGATGTGCATACTTTTTACCAACGTGGTGGTAATATAATAGTTGTTGACTATTTGGGAACAAAACTGTTTTACTAATATATGTGAATTTTTTAGAGATTAATTTTTCCATGTTTATACTATTAATTTCAAAAAATACACATTACATAACATTTACTATTGTTTATTTCAAGGTGCAGCTCAGTAGTCTTGCGTGTCTTACATTGTTCTGCCATCCCGTCATCTACTTACATTGTTCTGCCATCCCGTCATCTACTTACATTGTTCTGCCATCCCGTCATCTCCACCTTTTCCTCCTGTGAAACCAAAGCTCTACCCCTAGAGTACTGTCTGCGTTCTCACCCGTCACCTTCTGTGCCTGGGCAGCTACCGTTCTCCTCACTGTCTCTATGAATTTGAATACCCCAAATACCTCAAATAGAATTATATAGCATTTGCATTTTGTGAATAGCTTATTTTACTTAGTGTAATATCCTCCAGTTCATCCACGTCATAGCATGTGTCAGAATGTCCTTTTTAAAAAAAGTTTATTTTAAATATTATTTTTTAACTTTTAAAATTATTTCTGAGAATTTCATCCGTGAGTATTGTCTTTGCGTTGTTTCCCTCCCTCCCCATCTTCCAGCAGCTCCTTCCATGTCTGTCCTCGTCTTTGATGATGATTGACGCATATGTATGTTTATAAATATGTATGTATAAATTTATAATAATGTACATATAAATATACATATATATATATATATATATATATATATAAAATGCACTTGGTCCATGTAGTCGTGCTAATGTGTACCTGTATTTAGGGATGTCCACTTGGGATTAGATAACCTCTCAAGGAGCTAGTCCCTGGAGAAAACTGATCCCTCCTTCCGCATACTCTGATTGCTTGTAGCTCTTCATCTAGAGGTGGGACCTGGTGACATTCCCTCCTCCACTTTGGCATGTCAACTGGTTTAGTCATTATGCAGATGTTGTTAAACTACTACACTGTGGGGATTTCATTGATACTGCTTCCCTATCATGCCTGGAAGGTCTAGCTGCACGTGTCTTGTCCCTCTGGCTCTTACATTCTTTCCACCTCCCTTCTGCAGTGTTCCTAAGCCTTTGGTGTAGAAGCGCAGTGTTAGACCTGTCACTTAGGAGTAAGCTCCTCAGAGTCACTTCTTTGCATTTGACCAGTTGCGAACTTTATAATCATCTTCATCTCTTGCAAAAAGTTTTGTTGATGAGTGATGAGAGGTACACTTGTCTGTAAATATAAGGATACCTGTTTAGCATACAGTGAGAAATTATGTTGGTCTAGAGAACTAACAAAATTAGGTTTTTCTTTAGGATGACCTCTCTCCAGCCAGGTGTACTTGCTTATGTAAATGTGTATGTGTCTGGGGGGCAGTATGTGTTTGTGCCCATGGAGGTCAGAGGTGTTGAGTCCCCCTGGAGCTGGAGTTACAGGCAATTGTGAGCCACCTGACATGGGTGCTGGGAATCAAACTCAGGTCCTCTGGATGAGCCATACGAACTCTTAACCACTGAACCATCTCTCTAACCCCTATATATAATTTTTAATAGGACAAGATTAGTTTTTTTCCCTAGAAGAATTTTATTTTTTAAAATACTGGATCTTTTTTTACATAGTGTCAAAATAAATTTGAATTTGGAGAATATAATTGTCTTACCTTTTCTCTTTCATGAAATATCTGTAACTCTGGGGTTGTCTATATTCTGACACTATTGTTAGAAATTGCCGTAATAATTTTGCAAGTGATACTTGTAAGAAGAGACCCAGTTTGTTTCTGTCATAGCATTCTCCACATGTCACATATCCTATGAGCACCTAAAAAGTACCTGAAATTGCTCCTAGTTTAAAGAGCATGGTTTAACAATGACTGCTGAGTCCGTGTTATTTTCACCTTATATCTAATTGGGGTGCGGTGCTTAGCTATAGATCTTGCCCTTATTTAAGAAAGATTGCTCGGTGCTTCATGCAGTGCAGGTGGATGTACATTTAAAATAAGAATGTTGACAAACCTCGTGTGCTCGCTTCAGTTTATACTCCGCCAGAGATACTTGGATACTACTGAGAAATGGTTTCACGTTTTCACTCCTCGAAAGCTCCTCTGAGTTCTAGAGTTTACTTTTTTTTTTTTTTTTTTTTTTTTGCCTTGTTTTGTTCTCTTGGAACTAAAAAGCATCTTAGGTGATCTTACTTGGAACCCCAAATTAGGTAGAAATAAAGATGCAGGATGCTGGGTAGAGCAGACAGGACTGAAGGGAAAAGCATGAAGGACTTAAGAAAGAATCAAGGAAATGAGAATGGAAGTATGCACTAGGCAAGTCACACCAGTAACAGGAGCTTGGTTCAGGGTCAAGAAACATCATTTTAAGAAGTACAAAAGGTTAGTTTTTATTTTATGTTCATGAGTGTATTGCCTTCATGTATGTAAGTGCACCTGTGTTGTGCAGTGCCCACGGAGGTCAGAAGATGCTTCATATTCTCCTGGAACTGGAGTTACAGACTGTTGTTAGCTGCCATGTGGTGGGTGCTGGAAATTGAACCTGGGTCTTCTGCAAGAGCAGCCGGTGCTCTTAACTGCTGAGCTATCTCTCCAGCCCTGCTGATTACTTCTTAAAAATTTACTTAAGAGAGGAGAGGAGGAGTTACTGATGACTTGCTAATCAGTTCCTAAAATTGAGAGGAATTAAAGAGTCTTACAGGGCTTGTACTGAGTTCAATATTGTATAACTGTATTAATTCAATTGTGATCCTAAAAAGTTACAGCCACTTTTGAAAGATGTATTCTTGCTCTGGAGTATGTTATTGAATATGTTAAAGCTGTAATGAAATGCTTCTTCTATCATGTGGTTATTAAATTTTTAAAAATTAAAAAAAAAGTATTGAGAAAGTCTGTCTTCTACTTTTACTCTATTTTACTTTTATTTTTTGAGAACGGATGTCATGTAACTCAGGCTGGCCTTGAACTTTCTGTGTAACTGAGGATGTCGTTGAACTCCTGATCCTCTTACCTCCTGAGTCCTGGGATCACAGACTATGTACTACCATATCCAGCTTTGTGAGATCAAGCCCAGGGCTTCATACATGCTAGGCAAACACTTTCCCAACTGAACTATAGTCTTAACCCCATTTCCATATTTTTCATATGCTAGCACACTGACCGTTTTATTAGGCATGAAAATTTGGTAGCCAAGGATTATGGCGATAAAGCATTGCTTTATTGTAAGAAGTTTGAAATTCATATAGACCATGAATTACATTACTAAAGCCTAACTAGCAAAGCAGTTTCCTACCCTCATCCTTGCTTAGACAAACTTGTTTGCAGTGGGTGACCATCATGTGGAGACCCATACATAATTGGTCATTGTGAGGAACAAGTGACTGTTGAGTTTTCTGCCCTAAATAGGACATCAGTATCATCCCTCCAAGGCTCACAGACATCACAGAAGAAGAGATGGAAAGAATGTAAGATAGGAAGGAGTGCTCTATGATGCTGTCTTCTGGAAATGAAAGGCTGATGCAGTCATCAACTCAGCTGCAGTGGCTGCCTGCACAAGACCAGCATAAGACTGGGCCTGTCAGGGCTGGAGAGATGGTTCTGCAGTTAAGAGCACTCAGTGTTCTTGCAGAAGACCTGGGCTCAATTCCCAGCATCCCCATGGTAGCTAACCACCATTCATAACTCCAATTCCAGGGGATTCAATGCCATTTTCCGCCCTCCATGGGCATTATAATGCACATACTGTCAAACACACACACACACACACACACACACACACACACGACAAAAGACTGGGCCTATCAACATTGTGTCACAGTGAAGGAGGAACTTGTAAGGCCACACCCATTCAAGAGGTGCTATAGGCAGTTAAAGGTCACAAATAACCCCTCAAGTAAATAATAATCCCCCACCCATGTTGATGCAGGCACCCTAATTAAATGTAGTGGGCCACACACAAAGACACGAAAATAGAAAGTGGACTTGGGAAGAAGGCATTTGATGTTCTAGGGAGGGAATAAGAATAATGCAGAAGGTACTGTTTGAAGTTTTATGTGTGACATTGGAAAAGAACTTCTTTAAAAGTCTTATTTCACTTTTTTTTTCCTCGTGCTGGGATTGAACAGGGTCTCCTGTATGGTAGATATATGTTCTACCTCTGAATTACATGCCAGTCTTACCTCACTTTTAAAAATGCACATTCTGGTCAGGGTTATGCTTGTAATCCCAGCACCGGGAGGCTGAGGCGCGAGGACTGTCAGTTGTAGGCCAGCTTGGGTTAAACAGACCTAATCTGAAAACAGCGAACAAAATCGTTCAAAGCCAACATTTCTGTTGAGGCTGGAGGTGTACCTCGTAGCACAGCATTTATTTGCCTGGCATGTACAGGGTTATATGGATAAAAATGCACATTTGTGCCTGACAAAGATATCTGCAGTTTATTTTTTTAAGCCCTACAACACGACAGTAAAAAAAAGTCCAATTAAAAATGAGAAAGATTTGCACTGTCATTTCACCAAGTGAGATATGTGAATTTAACCATTGTGATCCCAGGTATTAATATTTGCCTAAGAAAAGAAAGTGCATGTTCACAAAAGATTTATACAGGAATGCTCATAGCATTTTTACCTGAAATACAGGCTCAGTATCCTTCATCTAAATGCTTAGGATCAGACATAACTTGGATTTTTGAACTTTGGGGAATAATTTTGAAGTATTCACACACACACACACACACACACACACACACACACACACACACACACACACCTCATAGGGATAAAACCCCAGATTTTTCAACATGATTTTCCTTTGTTTCATGTATACCTAATCCACAAAGCTTGAAAGTTATTTTATATAGTAGTTTTAGTCTGCCTGCATTTGACTTTGTTCTGTACTGGGAAGCCACGCGTATAACTCTGTTTACCTGTGGTCTCATGTCAGTGCTCGAAACATTTCAGGTTCAGATTTTGCATGGTGGGACTGGAGATACTCAATCTGTACTTCAAAACTCTGGAAATAACCCGAATCTGGATCACTTTGTAGGATGTATAAAGAAATATATATATATCCATGTAATAATGGTTCAGCAGTAAAATGAACAAACTATATGCAACATTATGGATCATTTTCAAAATAATTATGTGAAGAGATAGAAGTACAAGAGAGTGCATATGATTTCATTAACATTTTTTTGGAGAGTCACCTGCGTACACCTACAGTGACAGAAAGTAGATAGTGGTTCTACAGCACGGAAAATGGCAGAAATACAAAGAAGGACTACTTTGATGAATGCTGGAAATTTTCATCCTGACTGTAACAATGATTTCACAAACGTATACAAGCCCAACCTCATCAAATTCTACACTTTAAACATGTGCAGTTTATTGTATGTGGATTATGTCAATACAGCTGATAAAAACTAGTTTATTCTACCTTAGGAATCATATAAAAGATGAACTAATAATATCTCTTATTGTATAGGGCCTCAGAGTGAAAATCCAAGATCAAAAAAGCCATTGGAACAGTTAAAGCAATGGCAGAAAATTCCCTGATTCAATTTTAATTACAATCTATGATTATAGTATGAAAAATTAATTTTACAGCACTGGGGAAAAGGCTTAGTGATTAAGACCAGTGGCTGCTCTTGCAGAGGACCTGGATTCAATTCCCAGCACCCATATGGTGGCTAACAACCGTCTATAACTCCAGTTCCAGTGGAGATCTGATACCCACTTCTGGCCTCCACAGGCATTGCATGCACAGGTACATTTATACACATGTAGTCAAAACGCTCATCTGCATAAAAATTGAAAAAGTTTTAAATTTAATTTTATATGTATTCTAGAGCATATAATACATTGAAAATCAGTTTGGAGAAATACTGTCAGAAGGAATTATGTATTTTTTTAGTATTTTATGAATGTACTGCCTGTAAGTGCACCACGTTGTGCAATGCCAGCGGAGGTCAGAAGAGGGTGTTGGATCCCCTAGAACTGGAGTTATGGATGTTAGCCCCCATGTGGGTGCTGGGAATCGAACCCAGGTCCTCTGCAAGAGCAGTAAGTGCTTTTAACCACTGAGCCATCTCTCCAGTCCCACAAATAATTATATTTTAAAACCTGTGAAATTTAAAAATTTAAATTTCACAGGTCACAGATTGCACACACAGCTCCAAAAGGAATTTTAGGTAACTGATTCTTTTCTGTGTGCCTAGATTTTGAGCATTGGGTTAAACATAATAAGGTAAATCTGATACGTGCCTTGCTTTCTAATTGTTTACAGTTTATTGGGGGAAAACGCCAGGTTTCTAATCAACTCAGAAAATGGATATTGGTCATTGGAGCTGGGACTTGGTGAATGAGAGTGTAAAGAGAAAGGAGAGCCTGCTTCCTACTCAGGAAGATGGAGCTGAAGCTACTTGGGGAAGACATTGTGTGGAGGATGTAGAATTTGGGAAAGAAATACTATTTGGGATATTAACTGTCTTCACTTTTCAAGTCCGTTCTTTGGACTTGAAACTATTGCCTTTTACATTCATTTGAAACAAGATTTGTGTATTCTGAGTGAAAGAATGGTTTGGTATATTTACTCGTTTCGATGTAAATTTACATCGTTATGACTGTATGTGGACATTTTTGCTTTGTAAATCCTTTAGGCTATATTTATCTTCTTTTGTCCCTGTTCTGGTTTTCTGGCTTCTGCTGTAATTCCCTGAAGATGGTTTTGGAAATTTTCACTGTGTGAGGCAGTTCACCAGCCTTCGACCTGTAAGTGTTCTGTGCTTGGTCTGCTACTTCACTGGGTCTTTTTTTGTTCACTTATGGCCCAGGAAGCCTTGGATAGAGGAAGGTAATGAGAATTAGGGTAAAAGGCTCAAGAGTTAGTTCACTAGTTGTCCCTGATAGTGATTTACTGTATTAATAGGAAAAATCTGAAGCCTGATTAGAAAACTCTACACCACAAAATTGTTTATAACTGTCACAATTTTGTATGAAAAGCAAATGTTATTTCAATACTCTTTACCCACTTAGTTTTCAATTTTATATGAGAGTATCCTTGCTTTATTCCATGGCTACTTACATTATCACTGTTTATCTTTTCCAATGATTAGAACCAATTTTCTATTTTTCAAATAAGCTTATGAAACTTTCTCAGGGAATTTTTTTTTTGTCTTTTTGAGACAGGGTCTCCCTGTAGCCCCAGCTGGCCTGGAACTTGCTATGTAGACCAGGCTGGCCTCAAACTCACAGAAATCCTCCTGCCTCTGCCTCCTGAGTGCTGGAATTAAAGGCATGTGCCATCACATCTGGCAGGAAATTTTTATTCAAAGAACTGCAATTTAATATTGTTCTCATTGAAGCTGTACCATTTGCCACCTTAGTCAAAATCACTGTGGTCATAGCCACAGCTTTCCACAGACGTAGTTCGGCTGTCAGCATAAAACATTCTACTGTGCATTAGCTTTGCCAGTCAGTGCTGAGAGCAAATTGCTGTTCTCTCCCTGTGGTCTTAGAAATAATTGTGCAAACTGTTTCATGGGCTTTATTCCGAGGCTAGTTCTTTTTACCCTGGCACTCATCTGTAGCAGGAGATCCAGATTTTAACAGATCATTTCCTGTTATTTCTACAGCAGTATCAAAATACTGATCACTTACCAAGAAGTGTAGGATCCAGAAGTCTGAAGCAGAGTTCAGCCAACTGTTTGTTTTTCAAATGTTAACATTTATAATCATGTGTTAAATGGGTATGAAGATGAAATGAAATTGGTAAATGCATGATAAACCACCCAGGTATTAATAAGAACACAGGTGTTTACTAAGCATAATGGAAAGATAATTACTATTCATTACAAAAAATGTTTTCTTTCTTTCCTAAGTCATCCAGGCTGCTTAGCAAAACATTTGTAATTTCATTTTTTGAAATTTTCAGTTGTTAGACAAGTAATTGAGAGTAATTTTGACCCTGTCTTCTATCTGTCCTTATTTAGTAACCCTGCATCCTCTAAATTTTATCTCTGCATTAATTATTGCCTTTCACATTGTTCTAGATCAGTTGCAGAGGATGGAATATTGGCTTCAATTTATGATAGGATGAAGTTATTCAGTGTTCAATCATATAACCTATAAATATCTATGCTAATTTCATATTACTAATAAAATGTGCCTCTGGTGTCCCTTTAGGGCCAACAGTCTCCCTTTGCCTCTTATGTAATAACTTTTCATTATCCCATACTTCTCGCTTTAGGTAAGCAAATAGATGTACTTGTTTTTATCACACAAGCCCCTTTGTCTTACACTCTAATGACTTGTAGCATTGGATGGTCTATAACAATGTCACCACTCTGCTAGTATGTCTTAGTCAAGTTACTCCTCAGAAGGTTTTGCGTGCCTGAATTTAATTCTCTCCCTCCCTCCCTCCCTCCCTCTCTCTCTCTCTCTCTCTCTCTCTCTCATCTTTTTGAGATGGGTCTCCCTGTAGCCCTCACTGACCTGGAATTTGCTATGTAGACCAGGTTGGTGTTGAATTTCCAGAGATCCCCCTGCCTCTGCCTCCCAAGTGCTGGGATTAAAGGCTTGCGCCACCATGCCCGGGTAATTATCTATATCTTTTTTTTTCTTTTATTCTAACCCCTAGTATATATGCAGTCCACCGGACAATATAAATTTATATTTTTCCGTGTATATTCTTTTCAAATTAACTTTATCCATTCTCTATATTTATATTCTTATTCTCAGTGTCTAGGGCTCCACACACTACTTCTGCAGAAAGCAAAGCCTAGCATTCTTCATACAAAGGACAAGGGGGAGTCGGTACCACTAGGCAGGCACTGAAAAATGCCCTTCCACACACAGGGTCTCCAGCCCTGGCAGACTCATCTGCTGACTGGAAACCATAGCAGTGCACCTCAGGAAGTTAGGCAAGAGAGTGCATGGGAGTGCTTAGCACTGTGCCTGACAAATGGTCAGAATTTAGCAAAAAATAGGGGCTATTACTGCTGTCATTATTTTGTCTTCATGTTGGCTCTGAGAAATCAATGTGGGAGAAAGGCTGGCTTGCTTCCTTCTCTCATCAGTTCTGTTGAACTTGGGGAGAGAAGTCCTAATTCAGCAACACAAAGTGTGGTGGCCTTAGACGCGTCCCCTTCAGTGTCTGGATTTTATCATCTCTTACACAGCTCTCTGTTTCGTCAGGTCCCACACCAGCAGATTCAACCAACTGTAGATAGAAAATATTACACTTGAGGGTCCACGAGGTGATTCATCAGGTCTAGGCACTTGCCACCCAGCCTAATGACCTGAATTCAACCCCCAGGAGCCCCATGGAGGAAAGAGAAACTACTCCCACAAGTTTTCCTCTGACCTCCACAGACATGCATGCACACACAAATAAAAAGAGAAAATACTTACTTTGAAAGAAAAAAAAGTTGCATTTTTAGCTGAACGTGTACAGAAATTTGTCTTTATTTCTAGCAATTTCACACATGTATATGGTGCATTGTGACTCTAGTCACCTCTGTTACACTCATCCGTCTCCCACTCCTGCTGACCTCCCCCACTTGCCTCTTCCATCCTTCTATTTTTTCATGTTTTAAAAAATATTTTATTATTTTTTTAACTAAATAGTTGATAATTTCATACATGCATACAAGATGTTTTGATCAAATCCATGCCCACTCCCTCCCCTCCAACTCCTCCCATATCTCCCCATCACTTTTTTCTGATAAGTTCATGTACTCTTCTTTGATTTATTTATTTTTATGGGGATTTTGGCTATGCTAACATCCCCCCCTCTGAAGAGGTAACCCTAAAATCTTTTAAGGATATTGATAATTTCATACATGCATACAAGATGTTTTGATCAAATCCATGCCCACACCCTCCCCTCCAACTCCTCCCATATCTCCCCATCACTTTTTTCTGATAAGTTCATGTACTCTTCTTTGATTTATTTATTTTTATGGGGATTTTGGCTATGCTAACATCCCCCCCTCTGAAGAGGTAACCCTAAAATCTTTTAAGGATTAGATACAAGCTCCCAAATACTTTTGACATTTTTGGCCTTTGGAACAGAGTGTGTTGCTAACAGGCCCAAGGACATTTTGGCTTTTAGCCAAGAAACTGGCTACATTTCTTTGGGGTCTTTTTTGTCCTAACTGCCTAGCCGATTCCTACCTCCTTTTCTTATCACGCCATCCCCTGAAGGGGTTACCCAAATTGCCAATAGGGAATTGGGATGCAAACCTCTCTGGTCTTCCATGCTGAACACGGATGCAGGGTGAGGCAATTGGAGTACCCCTTCAGTGGGTCTATCTAAAAGACTCCCAAATTGCATAACTCTTATCTGTAGGGGGGAAAGAAAGTCCTTTGCTGGTGACTAGGAGATGTGAAGGAGAAGTAAAGGCAAGAGTAATTAGCATCACAAGTTCTAGACAGGGAACTAGAAAAAAGTCAGAACAGGGCAATTTTCAAATGTTCATATGAGAGTCCATTGGAATTTCTTGACAAGGGCTTCCAAAAGCATCCCTCTATTGGGTTCTTCCTCATTTTCCTTTTGTCTTCCAGGGATGGACTCTAGAGTGATGGATTCAGGACTTGCTTTCAGGTATTTTGATAGCTGTTGGAGTGGT